>NC_058132.1:621376268-621446028 GCF_016433145.1 Gracilinanus agilis | reverse complement strand
CATGGGTCGGGGTGGACATGATTGAGGGTGTGGACTCGAAACTACCACACCAATGCAACTACCAACAATTTGGAAATTGGTCTTGATCAAGGACACATGACAAAACTAGTGGAAATGTGCATCGGCCATGGGTAGGGGGAGTGCGGGGGGCGAAGGGGAAAGGAGGAGCATGAATCATGTAACCATGTTAAAAATGAATATTAATAAATGTTTGAAAAAAAAACATGTAATCTGGGGGCAGCTGGGTAGCTCAGTGGATTGAGAGGCAGGCCTAGAGACGGGAAGTCCTAGGTTCAAATCCGGCCTCAGACACTTCCCAGCTGTGTGACCCTGGGCAAGTCACTTGACCCCCATTGCCCACCCTTACCACTCTTCCACTTAGGAGCCAATACACAGAAGTTAAGGGTTAAAAAACAAAAAAAACATGTAACCTGAAAAAATATAATTAAATTTAAAAAGTTAGTTAATCTGCTAGGAAAATGTTAGTTTTTCCAGTGAAAGTTTTCTTGGTGTTAAACTCCTGTCAAAGAGGTGGAAGCAGTTATAGCCTAAGTGGGGCCCAGGAGGGCCCTGGCACGAAGGCCATTTTCCATTCTCTTCCTCTTTCTCTGAAGGGAGCTGAGGCTTTGACGTCAGCTATGAATGAGTCACTGCTCCTCATAGGGCCATAGCAGGGATTTGCTGGCTGGAGACATAGCAGCTGTTCTGTTAGTCATTCATTTAAAAAAAAAAAAAAGTGAGTCAAAAAAGCTCCAGGGAGATGTTTGAGTGAATAAGTAATTACTTTTCTATTTCTATGACTGCAAGCTCTGTTGCCTCATGAAAAAAGTGGTTTTCTCCAGTATTTGGGGGGTGGACAGGAGACTCAAAAATATTTGTTGATTGACCGATGGACTTGACTACAAACAGAAAAACTGCAGGTCTATGTTTCTCTGAATATGGGGACAGAACTCTGATATTTATCTCTATGGCTGACTAGGTATGGCTTTCGGCATGTTCCTTTGTTCCAATGAAATATACTTATTGATTGGCCAAAGCCCCATAAAGAGATTATGTACTCTCACTGGATTCCCCTATTGTGAGCTATATTTTGGCAGTTTGAAGAGGAAAGGCAGAGAGCTATTTGTAGTATTGGCTGTTAAGCCCATTTGGGCCTTGGGAGGTAGTAAATGCCCCAGGTTCTGCCCATAAAATTCCTGCTCATCTTAGACAAATCACTTGGCCTTTTTCTGACCCTGCTAAGAGAAGGATGAAAATGTGCCTCTACTGCCAGGAATTCAAGATCAGTCAGGTATAATGGAATCAGATTCATTCTAGTCTTGGGATTCCCCATTCCTTGGTGAGGATGGAGAGGCTAGAGTTCTTTCTGGTCCCTCTGTGTAAGATACTGGGAGATGGATGTATCCAAGAAATCCTAAGAGTCTCTAAACAGTCAGGGATGGAACCCAGAAATCATAATTTTTTAGTTTTCTTGCATGAACTGAGAGCAGTTTCATGACTTTATCCAGGAACTTTGGGAAAGGAATCAATGCAAATTTAAAAAACTGAGATATCATTTTATATCCATCAGATTGGCTAACATGACAGAAAAGGAGAAGGTGGTGGAGGGAATGTAGAAAAATTGGGATACTAATTCATTGATGGTGGAGTTGTGAATTTGTTCAACCATTTTGGAGAGAATTTAGAACTAAAACTGTGCATGCTCTTTGGCTCAGCAATATCATGTTCTAAAGAGATCAAAGAAAAGACAAAGGATCTACTTGTACAAAAAATATTTGTAGCAGCTCTTTTTGTGGTGGCAAAAAATGGAAAGTGAGGGGGTTCCCATCATTTGGGGAGTGACTGCTCAAGTTGTGGTATATGATTGTGATGGAATACTATTGTATCATAGGAAATAATAAGCAGGTTACTTTCAGAAAAACTTGGGAAGACATAAACTCATGCAAAGCAAAATGAGTAGAACTAGAACATTTTACAAAGTAACAACAATATCATAAGAATGATCAATTGTGAAAGACTTAGCTATTCTGATCAAAGGCAGTGATCCAGGATGATTCCAAAGTACCTGTGATAAAAGATGCTATCTGCTTCCAGAGAGAGAACAGATAAAATATGGAGTTGGAGTAGAGCGTACTTTTAAAAATCTTTATTTTTATTATCTTTTGTTCATGCTTTCTTTTACAAAATGACCAACATGGCAATATTCTTTGCATGATTTTTGCATGTTTAATTGACATAAAAACATTTCCCTTCTAAAAGAGTAGAGACGGGTAGGGGGGTAGGAATAGGATGGAGAGAGTGAATTTGGAACTCAAAATTTTTAAAAGTGTTAAATTTTTTACTTGTAATTGGGAAATATTTAACCACATAAATAAATATAATTTAAAAGAAGTATCTTGGTGATATACTGAGTTAAAGGTGAACAAAGATTAGAATGTAAAATCCAGAAGTGATTGGTCTAATCACTTCTTTGTAGAGATGAAGAAATTGTGATCCTGCACAACTATAATAACTTGACTAAGACCACATACCTTGTGGATATTCAAATATAGGTTTCCTAACTAGATTTCATTTACCCTTACCAACAAGATGAATTCCATGGTCCTAAAAGACCTTTGAGCTACAAGGAATGATGAACCATTTGATTTTTATATGAACTGGAAGAACCTCCATGAACTGATGCATAGTGAAATGAACAGAACCAAGAGAACATTGTACACAGAAAGTGAAACATTGTGGAACAATCCAATGTAATGGACTTTGCTACTAGTAGCAATGCAATGATCAAGAACAATCCCATAGAACTTATGAAAAAGAATTCTATCTACATCTAGAGAAAGAACTGTGGTAGAGTAGAAATGCAGAAGGAAAACATGATTGATCACTTGGTTATATGGGTATAGGATTTGGGGTTGTGGTTTTTAAAAGATTACTCTATGATGGAATACTATTGTGCTCATAGGAATAATAAACTGGAGGAATTCCATGTGAACTGGAATGACTTCCAGGAATTGATGCAGAGTGAAAGGAGCAGAGCCAGAAGAACATTGTACACAGAGACCATTGTACACTGTGGTAAAATAGAATGTAATGGACGTCTGTACCAGCAGCAATGCAATGACCCAGGACAATTCTGAGGGATTTATGGTAAAGACGCTACCCACATTCAGAGGAAGAACTATAGGAGTGGAAACACAGAAGAAAAACAACTGCTTGAATGCATGGGTTGAGGCGGACATGATGGGGATGTAGACTTGAAACTCCCACACCAATGCAACTATCAATAATATGAAAATAGGTCTTGATCGATGACACATGTTAAAGCCAGTGGAAATGTGCATCAGCTGAGGGGAATGGAGGGGAGAGTAAGAACATCAATCATGTAACCATGGAAAAATTTTCTAAAAAATAAAAATAAAAAAAATAAAAGATTACTCTATTACAAATATGAATAATATGGAAATGGATTTCGAGTAATATGACATGTATAAACCAGTAGAATTGCTTGTCAGCTCTGGGAGGGGGAAAGGGAAGAGGAGAGGGTGAGAACATGAATTATGTAACCATGGAAAAATATTCTAAAAAAAAAATTAAATAATGTGGAAAAAAAAGACCTTTGATCTCTCTTCGGTAGGAGTAAGTGAAAGGATGAATCAAAAAGCAAATTTAATTTTCTCTGGAAAGAAATTTCCTATACTTTCTGCTGAAGCAATTCACAAGTCTAGGAACCAGTAAACCCTAGGATCTGTCTCTAAAGCTCAGAAAGGAGTAGTTACATAAGGGTAATAATGGAAGCTTGAGGCAAAGTAATTTTTTATCAAAACCTCAATATTGGATCATAGAATCATAGCTCTAGAATAGAAAGGGACCTCAGATGCCAACAAATCCCTCCATCTCCTTTGTATTATGGGTGAAGAAAATGAGACCTCAGGAGATTATGACTTCTCCAATGTTACACAGATATCAATAATCAGAGGTGGTATTTGAAACCAAGTCGTTTGGCTCTAAAGCCCATGCACTTTCCACTGTACTAAGCATATGCATCCATTTTAAATTGTGACCTTGGGCATGTCCTTTATGTTCGATGAAATTTTACTATTTGTAAAATGAAGTTTTTGGACTCTAAAGTTCCTTCCAGATGTGATATCCTCTTTATTAATATTTCTTCTTGTGCTGATGGTTTACATTTTAAGTTACCTTTCATATCTCACATTTTATGATTCTCTAATTTATCTCAACATTATTGATATCAATCAATCAGTAAACATTTATTAAGAACCTACTATGTACCAGGCATTGTGCAAAGCACTGGGAATACAATGCAAGCCTCAAACAACAATTGCTCTCAAAGTGCTTACATTTTAGTAGGGGGAACAACATATATGTTAAATCAGCACATACAAGATAAATATAGACTGTAGCTGATGAAAAATAGCCTTAGAAAGGAAGCCATCAAACCTGGGGGTGGGAGAATTGAGAAAGACCTCTTACAGGGGGTAGCATTTTAGTTGAATCTCAACAGAAGCCAGGAATTCTATGAGATGAAGATTAACATTCCAGGCATGCAAGATTCTAGTGGAAAGGCTCAGAGATGAGAGATCAGGATCATGCACAGGCAATAGTAGGCCAGGATGGCTCCACTGAAGAGTATATGGAGGGAAGTAAATGGCAGTTGTATTATATTTTAAAGTATTTTAGTAGAATGAAACTTAGATGGTCAGTTGTGATTGTTAATTGTGACTTTTTAGGGCAGCTAGGTGGTGCAGTGGATTAGAGCTTTGGATCCAGAATCAGGAAAACTCATCTTCCTAAATTCAAATGTGGCTTCAGACATTTACTATCTGTGTGACCTTGAGTAAGTCACTTAATCTTGTTTGCCTCAGTTTTCTTATCTGTAAAATAAGCTGGAGAAGGAAATGATAAATCATTTCATTATTTTCATTAAGAAAACCCCAAATGGGGTCACACAGAGTCAGACATGACTAAATAATTGAACAAAGGATCAAAAGTCCAACATAACAGATTTTTTTAAAAAAGCCTCTAGAGTTAAATTCAGTTGGGAAGGAAGTCTTGGGTGTTGGGATGATAACCACAAGAATCTAACTCCAAATAAAACTGACCTAAAGAGTAGATAAAAAAGAAGAAAAAAGGAAAAGGAAGTATAGATAGATAAAAACCTCTGAGAGCAGGGAGGGGAAATGGGATAATTTGTGACATAAGTGATCTCATGCACTGTTGAGACTAGTCAAGAAATAAAATTAATAAATAGTCTTGCTTGTCCTATTTGAAACTAAACAGATACATTTTCATTTCCAGAAACCTGAACAAAATCATGCCCACTCATTATGCCTCACCCAGGAAAACTGCATTTGATTTTCTTCTAAATTTGAAATGGCAGAAATGAGAAGTTCCATTTCCCTTCACCCACTGACACTATCAAGCTGACCCATGAGGCAATATCAGTCTGATTAGCATTATTTGCTGACAGTATGTCTGACACCATAAAAAACATAGAAGGTCAAGGTAAAAGGAACATTGAATATCATTATTTGGTAAAAAAAAGTCCATTTGGTACTTTTTATTATATCCTCATTTTATTAAATTATTAATAAAATAATAATAATAAGTTTCATTTATCTTGAGTAAACCAAATGGCATTACTGAATTGGCAAGATGTTATATTTTATTATTCATACAAATGATTTCCCCTTGGGTTTATGAAGTAAGTCAGTTTTGATGCAGTATATGTAGTAACTAAGAAGATGCTAACTTGGACAAATCCATGATGGGACGCCTCTTTCATGAACACAGATTATATCTTTTTTCCTTTCTTGTTTAGTGTGATTCTTATTTATTTATATTTTATAACTGTCCATAAGGGTTCCACCAAAGACTCTCTGATGGATAAAGGGTTAAACTTGGAATCAGGAAAATGTGAATTTGAATTCTACCTCAGATACTAACTGTGTGACCTTAAGCAAGTCATGCATTTGTGCCAGTCGGATTTCTTGTCTTTGGATGGGGATAAAGTGATTACCTAACAGGGTTGTGAAGATCAATGGAGGTAATTTATATATGTAAAGCATTTTGAAAATGTTAAAGTGTTATACAGGCTACCTTAGTGCAGTGTGAAGCTATTAAAGAAGCTTTATAGCATGTACATAAGTTGGTATTATATATATACACACACACATATATATATATATATATAAATGAAAGATGGGAGATACTCTTCCTATTTAAAAATTTAAAAATTTATTTAAAATATTTTTCCATGCTTATATGATTCATGTTCTTTCCTTTCCCTCCTCCCACCCCCTCCCACAGCCAATGAGCAATTCCACTGTGTTATGCATGTATCATTGTTCAAAACCTATTTCCATATCATTGATATTTGCAATAGAGTGATCATTTAAAGCCAAACTCCCCAGTCATATACACATTGAACTATGTGATCAATCATGGGTTTTACTTCTGCATTTCTACTCTCACAGTTATTTCTCTGGATGTGGATAGCATTCTTTGGGAGAATTCACTTAGAAGGGAAACTAAAAAAAATTAATAGCTTAATACTTTACTAAGATTTTGAATTGTTTCAGTAGCATTGCTCATCGTTAATAATGTTATTATTTTTTAATGTCATAGGAGTACCACTGCATCATTCATATCTCCTTTCTCAGAGGCTAGACCTCTTTCCTTTGTGAGTCATTCATATCCTTAGTGATTTTTTTCTATCACTTTTCCTGTAGGGGAAAAAAAGTCTAACAGAGTTCTCTCTGAGTTATTTAACCACAAATCCAATGTTATCTCCGGACTCTCCTAAGAACTTCTATCAGTAAAAGTAATGATGGGAATGACAAGAGAGACCACAGTCATTGAGAATATAAAGGCAGGAGGTAGGGAATCTTTTGAAGAAAAAGATGGCCACTTGCCAATGTTGGTGTCATTGCTAGAGATTTGGTTTTTAAAATTGTGACCAGACCTACTCTACTGTGATCATATTTAAGGTCAAGTCCCCTGCCAAGTATTCAACACATTTTCACTTTAAAAATAAATATTCTAAATATGTTATTAGGGGAAAATACTAAAAATAAAAATTAAAAAATTAAAAATGAATATTCTGAGCTAGAATATAATTTTTTCTGGAGTTCATCCATTCTATTCTATTCCACAAATATTAAATGGCTACTAGGTATTAGGCAGAGAGGCAGAGAATTAAAAGAAAGAAAGAAAGAAAAAAGAATAGAAAGGGAATAGAAGACCAACTTTACCAAGGAATACCTGGGTTCAAACATCATTTCTTGACAATCAATATAACATCTTAATACTATAAATAATTCTGTAAGTTTATAAGTTGCAAAGAAGGTGCTAATCTGCATCAGTAGAAGAAATTTCCACAGCAGGATTTCCTGTACTAGTAAAATCACAAATATTGAGAAATTAAAAAAATGAAGAACCCAACAGAACACAACTAGTTACAAGCTCTGCTTAGACAAAGACAAATGAAATAGTCCCAGCCCTCCAAGGAACTTAGATTTTGGGGTAGGCTTTACAAAATGTACACCAATAAGTAAATAGAACATTTGAATATTATACAGAGAAACAGAGTATAAAAAATATCCTTCATTCAAGGATTGTGGCACAGGGTAAGTTGAGAAGGAAATGGAATACTTCAGAAAACAGTTGGTGTTTTGTTTTCCTTATTACTGTTGATTAAAGGCAGGGTCTTTAGAAGAGAAAGCTAGATATGGAGAATGAACAGCTGATTAAGAAAATGCAGAAAATGTGATTTTGATTTCCTGGCTACAGAATACTTTGAGGTAAAGAAATTAATATACTCTGATTTCACATGTATAATCAATATCAAAATACTTACTTTCTCAAGGAGGAGGGAGGAATGGGAAGGAAGGAGAGAATTTGGGACTTAAAACTTTAAAAAAATGAATGGTAAAAATCATTTATGTGTAATTTAATGAAATTAATAAAAATATACTTAGAAAGACATGAATATGCTTATATCTAGGTAGGTACAAGAGGAATAAATAGTTATGAATTGATCAAGAGAGCTTTAAACCAGTAGTTCATGTATAATTACTAAGCCAGGTACCACTAAGAGTATCAGGTATGACATAGAGAGAAAAACATAGTGCTCAGTCTCCTGTGAATTCTTAGGAGGCAATATCCAGCAAGAATGTAATATTAATTGTGCTTTAAGATATGTATGCAGTATAATGAATTACGGGTATATACACCTTCCTACATTTCACTGGGATGGGTGAAATGTGATCAATGATGATGGTAATACTAAAATATATAAAACTATGGAGGGGACTTGCAAGTCTTGCTCAAGGTAGAGTCTGCCTGGTAAATGTAAGCACAGAATCATGCACAAGGATTATGTGAAGAATAACTTGAAAATTGGTGTGCAATTTGCTCAAGTGGAAAAACAATGGATTTGAAGGTTCACATCCCAGCAATCCTCAAGTGTCTTGCTTTCTACTTGTATTACCTTTGGCCCATAAGTCACTTAAAGTCTTGGACCCTCAGTTCCCACCTTTGAAAAATAATGGAGTAGGGTACATGGCTTTTGATGGTCCTTCCAGCTCTAAATTATAACCTTACGACCATTTTGAGTACCAATTTCATCCTCCATAAAATATAAGAGTTGGACTTGATGACTGCCAGTTTTAAACTGATGACCATATTACTAATATGTTTATATTCAGGTTACATTATAAAATAATTCAAAGCAAGTATTAATGGAATCCCCAATTAATTTTTTACTTCTACAAATGATGGAAGGTCTACCTAGATGTGTGACTTAGAGCTAATCACTCCATGCTGGCATAGATAACATTTCCCTCCTCACAGCATTTATCTTTGAAATGGGAGTGTTGCATTACATCTTTTGGATTTCTTCCAGCTCTATAATTCTATGAATTTTCTTTCAAATTTTCCAACTTTTTGTTCCCATGGCTTCTCTAATGAGATTTCTAAAGCAGGATAAGATTGGTGATATCACAACAGCCTTTTAAATGACTAATCCTAACTGAAATGTCATTTTGACTATAATAGAATGAATTTGCCCACTAAATACAGACCTAGAAGAAATTATAGAAAAGAGACCTTTGAAACTGTCTGGTCCATTCCCGTTTATTTCCCAGATGAGGAAACCATGATCCAGAACATTGAAATAGTTCACCCAAATTTATGCAGCTTGTTAGTGATAGAACCAAGACTAGAGCTCAGATTTTTGCTTTCTGGTTCAGTGCTCTTTCTACTGTACCATACTTCCTTTCATTTAGCTCCCAATTACCTCAAAGGAAAAAAGATTTTGACATATGGAAAAAGTTGGGAGCCCCCAAATTTTGCCCATGAGTATACATGACCTTTTTCTTTTTCTTTTTCTTTTTTTAAATCAAAGATGCTTTCTGACAGATGAACTGTTTATTAGATCTTGGTTGCTGTGTTCATGAAAAAATATTGGCTGCTGTGTTCATGTCATAAATACATTCTCCTTGCTAAGAGAGAGAGACAGACAAAGAAAAAGACAGAGAGATAGAGAGGAGAGAGACAGAGATAGAGAGACAGAAAGAGACAGAGGCAGATGAAAAGAGGAAGAGAAAAAGAGAGACAGAAGCAAACCTTAAAGAGCTACATAGTTATTATTACTATCATTATCATTATCTATTCACATTCAGTCAATCAGGACAGGAGTTATTAAACTTTTTAATGCCTAGGATCCTTTGGTAGTTTGATGAAACCTATGGGATCCCTTCTCAGTATAATGTTTTTTAAAAGCACAAAATAAAATATATAAGATTTCAAAGCAGACTATTGTATTAAGATATAGTCATCCAGATATTTAAAAAAATCTTCATGGACTCCAAGGTAAGAACTCTTCACCTAGCACAAGATAACTGCTTTTATGGATCATGCTTGAATGGCTTCCTGAGTTGTCCAGTTGCTATTTTGTTTGGATGATCCTTTCCTTTTAATAAAGAAAGCCATGATTGACTGCCAGTTCAGTTTCAAGATACTAATGAAGATTTGTTTGATAGGTCTGCTGGGCAGTTTGGCTTCCAAATGGAGGTGTCGAATTCCTCAATTAAAGATGGAGTTTCTTTAATCCTGTCAAGGTCATAATTTCTTTCCTGTTTCCATTTTCATAATTTGTGTTGGGGAGAAGAAGGGAGCGAGGAACTCCATTCCTGACAATGCTTTTGGCTTGATTATTTTCTCTCTTTTGGCACATGCCTTCAGTTAACATTTTAGTATAGCTACAACTTTACCCAGCATCTATTTTGGAGAATCACTGCCTTTCATTTCGTTTCTCATTACACTTTTTATGGGATTTTTTACTGATCCCATAAAGCAATTCATATTTCTCTGCCCTCTACTTGAATTGGAATTATATTGGCCTGAATCTCAGAAGAAACCCAATGGTTGGCCCAACTGTGAAGGCATTTAGCTGACATTAGCACCCTGTAACAAAAATTCCTATGTAAGTGTTTCCAATGCCAAGAAACAGAACATAGAAATTAAGAGGAATGTTGGGATAGAGGAGGCTTCTAGAAATATGGTCTTGCTAGAACGCAAAACCATTAACTTAATGACTGTTCAAGGTCCTGTCAGACCTTTAATTTAACTATCATTTCTGAATACGAGGCAAAATGCCAGTCTCTTTAGTAAATGGATCCCAGTTTTCCTTCAAGACTCATCTCAAGGATCACTCTTTGCAAAAACCTTTCCTGATTTCCAAATGTGGGTTCCCTCTTTCCTCAAACTTCCTTGTTTTCATTTTGTGTATGTGCATGTATGTATGTATGTATGTATGTATGTATATATACAAAAAGAAACACATTATATATATAATTGTATACACACAGGGACGCACACTTGTTTATATTGTAGCCCTTAAAATTAGAATGTGAACACCCTGAAGGCAGGGCTTATTTCATTTTTGCTTTTGTTTCCTCAGGTTTAATAGTGCCTGGTCCTTAATATGTACTCAAATAAGTGCTCCTTGATTGCTTAATAGATTGATATTTTGATTTTATATGAATATAAGTATGGCTGCCATCTGAAAACAAACTGACCTCAGTTTGGATAGACTTAGCAGCATGTTGATGACAAGTTGATTCATTTTTCAGCCACTGCAACTCTTGGAGACCTACCAAGTCAGGAAGAACTTTGGTCTGTAGAGAAGTATCAGGGATATAAATGATGTCATGAATCCTTGAACTTTGTCTCCCCAGTGCTTGTATACTGCATAACATAGAGTAATCGTTAATAAGTGCTTATTGACTAATGGACTTAAACTATTGGAATATCACTAGTATACTCTGTCTTAAAAAGGCATTCACTTACCTTTTTAGTCATGTTTTAAATCACTGCCTTCCAACACCATCCATTGTGGTCAAACTAATCTGTGCATGACATTCCATCATCCATCTCTTTGCCTTTACATAAAATGATTTCCAGCTCTGGGATGTATTTCCTAATCATCTCTGCCTCTTGGAAAATCAACTTTCCTCTAAGACTCTGCTCACTATCACCTCCTACATGAATGAAGTCTTTCTCAATCTTCTAAGCTGTCGAAGGTATCCCCTGGAAATTACTTCTTATTATTTAAATATAGATCCTATTTTCTAATTCATGCACATACTGTGCCCTCTCTCTGATTGTAAGCTCCTTGAGGGCCAAGATCATTTCATTTTTGTTTGTATTTTGCCTAGTTTGACGACTGGCACAAATTAGCTGTATAATACATGTTCATTGAATTGAATGAGTTGAAAGAATTTGATTTAAGGGCTAGCTAGCTGGCTCATTGGATTGAGAAACAGGACTAGAGACAGGAGGCCCTGGGTTCAAATTTGGCCTCAGCCACTTCCTAGTTGTGTGACCTTGGGTAAGTCACTTAACCCCATTGCCTAACCCTTACCATTCTTCTGCCTTGGAACTGATACACAGTTTTGATTCTAAAATGGAATCTAAGAGTTTAAAGAAAATTCAATATAAAATCTTTATAAATCTTTACAAAAGCTTATGAAACTTGAAGCATAATCATTTCATATGCAAATTATGCTTTTCTTGAAAAATAACTCACTGCATAACTACTTTAAAAAGTCAGCATCCACAGTGTATTAAAATATTGATTTATTTTAAAAATCAAGTTAAAATACTTTTTTTAGGACAATTTCATTTGATCATTATTAGTCTTCTGATGCTTCTGATACTAAAATTGAAAAAAAGCTGATGGTGGCCTGGAATCTCGCTGGTTAGTCATGCTTTACACATGTGAAACTATTACAAAAAATATTTAAATGGCATAGAAAGTAATAAAATGTGTTGGACAGACTTCATGAGTTCTAAGGAATTTAGAGAAAGCATTCTAGAGGAAATGGGAATTTAACTAGGCCTTGAAAGAATGGTTGCAGTTTTGATGGTTAGAGAGGGTAGTAGCAATCATTCCAGGGAGAGAGAGTAGCATGATCTAAAAGCATGGAAAAAGGAGTGAGGGTTCAGGGACCTGAAGTTAATTGGAATATAAAATTTTATAGGGTTCCATTTTGAAATGCTTTTGTGATCAATTTCCAGTGACTTACTTTGTGAAGGGTTCTCATTAATACTCAGATGATAAGAGTCTAAAACTAAATTATTTGGCATTGTGAGTCCTCTGCCCATTTGGGGTTCCCATTCAGATCAATACAAGCACAGGGTACATGAGAATGTCGATTTCACAGTAATTGGTCTGATAATCAATATCAAGTCTATTCTGGTATATACCTCTCAACTCTCAGCTTCAGAGAAGAGATGACAGTATAATGTATAATACACCTGACTAATTAGCAATTCTTTGGGGCACAGAGAGAGTACCTATTTTGGAATCCAGCAAGGCCATTTTCTGCTTGGAGCTCCCCATTTGTTTATAGCTTTATAGCTTGCCAGTTCTGGGTCCCAGAAGCCACCTCTCACTATAGGAATAAGAGAAGTTAAAAGCAGCTGGATTAGGAAACATCTTCAATGTCCTTTTATAAAGATGAGAGATCCTTAATGTTGCAAGTTCCCACTTCTCCAACAGGAAGCTATTCATAGTTCAGTTTTAAAATAGAGAAAGTAGAAGGTCAAGAGGAAAAAGGAAATTAGAAGCTCCCAGTTCCAAAAGAAGGCTCTTTGTTTCTACTCCTGGATATGTCTTCCAAGTTAGGTTTCCAATTGTTTGAAAAAACTGTTCTAGCAAAGACTTTCTTTCCTAAAAAAGATACGTTGGAGCAGCTAGGTGACTCAGTGGATTGAAAGTCAGGCTTAAAGGGGGAAGGTACTGGGTTCAAATCTGATCTTAGACACTTCTTAGCTATGTGACCCTGGGCAAGTCACTTAACCCTAATTGGCTAGTCTTTACCACTCTTATGCCTTGGAAGCAATAGATATTTTTGTATACTTACTAGTCAGCTGACGCTGTGCAAGTCATTTAACTTCTGTCTGCCTTGATTTCTTCATCTTTAAGATGGAGATAATAAAAGCACCTATTACCCAGAATTGTGAGAAAAAATAATGTTTATAAAGTGGTTTGTAAATCTTAAAGCACTATATAAACACTACGATGATGATTTTATATATTATATATGTACAAATATTCAGGATTGTTCAAGTTTCAGTGCAATTTTAAGCTATATTCAATATGCACATATATAATTGTACATATAGGCACGAATGTATAATATATGTGCACTTGTACACTGTCATAGAAGTGTTTGAATAGATATACATATGTGCATATGATGCTTGTACACACATGATGTATTTGTGTATATATATGGACAGAAATGTGCATACACACATATACACACACAAAAACTGCTCTGTTTGCTTTGAGTTAATCATATGTGAACTATCAATGAGGGGCAATTTCTTTTCTCCTCCCCTCCCTCCCCTCTCTCCTCCACTTCTTTCCTTTCCTTCTCTCCTCTCTTCTCCCCTCCCCTTTCTTCTCCTCCCCTCTCCTCTCCTGTCCTCTCCTGTCTTCTCCTTTTCTGTCCTGTCCTGTCCTGTTCTGTCCTCTCCCTTCCTCTCTTCTCCTGTCCTGTCCTGTCCTCTCCCTTTTTCTCCTCTCCCATCCCCTTTCTTCCTTTTTCATTTCTCATTTTTCAGATCTTGTCAGGACTATGTTGAGCTACTTTCTGGGAGACTGAGGGACAAGAGAAGCTCATTCTAGCTTTCATCTAGCCACCATGTGGCCATTAGCATATGGCAACTAAACCCCATGACAAACCCATAAACAAAGTTGGTCCTAGGTTTGAGAATACCTTCTTTGGGTTTGTTCTCTTCTGATCTTAGGAGAATAAACATTGCTCCAGAGGTAGACTAGCCTAGGCTTAGATAAAATCTTTTGAACTTGAGATATCCCTTGATTAGCAGAGTCCCTGCCAACTTCTTGGAGAAGACCATTGGTGGGTAGGTGTGTCTAATCTCTGGCCCAGTTTGCCAGAACACATTTGGATGATAGGAAAAGAGACTGCATCCCTTACTTGTAGTACAGGCATATCTTAGAGATATCGTGGGTTTGGTTCCAGACCACCACAATAAAGTGAGGTTACATGAATTTTTTGGTTTCCCAGTGTATATAAAAGTTATGCTTACATATTCTGTAGTCTATTAAATATACAATAGTATTTATCATGTCTTAAAATATACATACCTTAATTAAAAATACTTTATTGCAATGCTAGCCATTATCTAAGCCTTCAGTGAGTCATAATATTTTTTGCTGGTGGAGGGTCTTGCCTCATTGTTGATGGCTGCTGACTGATCAGGGTGGTAGTTGCTGAAGGTTAGTGGCTGAGGCAATTTCTCAAAATAAGACAAATCGATTGATTCTTCCACAAAAGGTTTTTCTGTAGCATGTGATGCTACTTGATAGCATTTTTCCCACAGAAGAATTTCTTTTAAAATTGGAGTCATTCTTCTCAAACTCTGCCACTGCTTTATCATCTAAATTTGTGTAATATTCTTCAATATTGTTGGGTCTCAGAGAACAGGGAGGCCTGAGGAGAGGGAGAGAGGTGGGGGAATGGTTGGTCAGTGGAGCAGTCAGAACACACACAATGTTTATCAATTAAGTTTGTTTTTCTTATATGGGGTAAGGCTTATGGTACTCTAAAACAATTATAATAGTGATATCAGAGATCACTGAGGACAGATCACCAAAAAACAATGAAAAGGTGTGAAATAATATAAGAATGACCAATATGTGACACAGAGACATGGTGTGAGCACATGCTATTGGAAAAATGGCACCAATAGAATTGTTTGATGCAGTCACCACAAATCTTCAATTAGTAAAAAATACATATTAGCAAAAGCTAGTAGAGTTAAAAAAAAGAGATATCTCTGTATACTCTTTGTTATTTGGTGACTTCAAAGTGATTCTGAAAAATATGTTTGAAACTGTTTTAAGATGAATAACACAGGGGATGACAAGGTTGTTCAATGGGTAGAGAGCCAGGCTGAGAAATGGGAAGTTCTGGGTTCAAATATGGCCTCAGACACTTCTTGGCTGTGTGACCCTGGGCAAGTCATTTGACCTCCATTGCATGGCCCTTACTGCTCTTCTGCCTTAGAACCAATACTTAGTATTGGTTCTAAGATAGAAAGTAAGGTGTTTTTTTTTAAAGATTAATAATACAAAAAATTCAAAAGTTTATAGATTACTCACATTGGCTTCACGCCAGAATATCATGAATAAATTTTTTTCAAGAAGAGAGCTGGGAGATTCCGTATATGATATGCATCCCAATTTAAAAAAAAGAAATATATATGAAATTGACCTTAATTTATAGATAGAAAATCAAGATGGGAGTCATCTCATTATCAGCTCCTTGTGCACAGTACAAATAATTGATGAGTTATAGTAGAGATTAAAATTAGCATCAAATTTTAAGAAAGGCTTAAATGAGAAAATGCTATGCATTTACAACTCTTGCCTAAAGTAATTTAAAAAACCAAGGAATCTGAAAAAAAGGAAATGGATAAAAGCAAAGACATTGACTCTAATCATTGTTTTGAGAAAGTAAATGAATGTAAAGAAGTTGCTACATCAGAGACCAAAAGAACCTAGAGAGAGTTTTAGTCAAGAAATACTTGACCTCTTTGATTGGAGAGATGGCAATCATGTGCAAATTAATTTATAAAGTATATTGGAGCATGAGAGAAGACTATGAATCATATTACTTCACAAAACAGTGGAGGGGAAAACAATCCTGTATACTTTTCAGGAACAAAGTATAAGGGAGAATAAGAAACCAGGGCAAAGAACTATACTATGGCAAGGAAGGGGGTTCTGAGGAGACTCATTGGTTCTGCTGACATATCAGAGCAGAGGACACTAAATGAGGGAAGTCCTAAAAAAAGGTCCTTTGCCCAACTTTTCCTCCTGAGGTCTCCCTAACAATGGACACTATAATATAATCTGTAGATTTGTTACTCAAATAATTCTAGTAAGCTGAATTTTGCTTTAACCATAGAGAGGCTGAAGGTTAACTCTATCCTCTATGTCCATATCCATATTTCTATCCATCTTTACATTTATGTATTTGCACATATATCTATGTCTCTGTATGAGGTGTGTGTGTGTGTGTGTGTGTGTGTGTGTGTGTGTATTTAAAATTAGGCAGAGAACCCTACCTCTACTTATGTGCCAAAGAATTTCCTAACTGGGAGCTCAGAGCAATTGTGATTGAATAAATTACTCTTCATTTAAAATGAACTTCATAAGCTAAGGAGGAAATTAACTGGACCTTAAGAAACATTATATTGCTCCCTAGACTTAAAAGGAGCTAATTATTTCCACAAGGCACTATATTTATTAGATAAAATAAAAAGTCTCTTTTCCAATAAAAAGGGAGAGGAGATAGAGGAGAAAAAGGAGGAGGAAAGAGGCAGAAGCAGAAGGAGGAGAAAGAGGAAGGAAGAAGGAGGAGGAAGGAGAAGAAGGAGGAGTAGGAGGAGAAGAAAGAGGAAGAGGAGAAGGAGGAAGAGGAAGAGGAGGAGGAGGAGGAGGAGGAGGAGGAGGAAAGAGACAGAAGCAGAAGCAAAAGGAGGAAGGGGAGGAGGAGGAGGAGGAAGAAGAAGAGAAGAAGAAGAACAAGAACAAGCGCAAGAAGAACAAGAAAACACTGTCTTCTATTAAATGGAAACAGGTGATATGTTACCATCATGGAACTGGAGGAACAACCAGGATTTTCTGTAGCATCTCAAAACTCTAAGGCCTTTGATGCTGAGTCAGAATACACATGGCCCACTGGAACTGGCCCAGGGTTTCCATAGATAAAAGGGTGAAGTGTGATTCACCTGTTTGCCTCCATTACAAGTAGGTCATAGTTATATTATAGCAGATATTTCAGGATAAACCCTAGAGAACACCTAATCCAAGCCCTTTATTTTATAGGTGGATCTCAGAGATGAGAAATAAGGAAGGCCACATGGGCATTCTGTGACCGATTCCCTATATTTAGTAAGATTTTCTAAATGCTTTTATTGGCTAATACATAGTTCTTCCTCGATGAGGTCCATGAATCTTTGAAAGAGATTAGTTTGCCATTTTACACAACCAAAAAAAAATGTGGATAAAGGGTGTGTATGGGATAGAGTGGATAGAGAGCCAGGCCTGGAGATGGAAGGTACTGGGTTCAAATTTGACTTCAGACACTTCCTATTTGTGTGATCCTGGGTAAATCACTTAACCTTACTTGCCTAGCCTTTATTGATTTTCTGCCTTGGGATCAATACTTAGTATTGATCCCAAGACAAAAAATGAAGATTAAAAAAAAAGCATGTATGGTGCAGATTATGACATGTAATTGTCTATTGGGTTAGTCTCTTCCCATTTATATGTGAGGCAGGCACTATTGATGAACATTGATCTGGGCCCAGAATTGAATGGGAGAAAGTGAGCAGATTGGATTACACATAGAGAATGTTCCAGTGCTTTCAGTGACTCCAAGAAACTTCCAGTCCAAAAAAAAAAGCTTCTATTTTCTATATCAGTATTCTTCTGATGATGGCATATTTCTATGAATCATGGAAAATTATGATCTCTCTGATTAATCAAAATAGTGGGTGACCCAAAAGAGTATAATGAGAAATACTATGGAGGGAAGTAGACTGCAACACATTACGAATGATGACAAATGTATAATGGTTTAAAAGATAGTATTCATATTTGGAATTGTGCCCAAAGGACTTTAAAAAATGTGTACCTTTTGCTCCAGCAATACCACTACTATGCCTGTATCCCAAAGAGATAAAAATAAAAGTAGGAAAGGCTCTGTTTTGACAAAAATATTTATAGCAGCCCTTTTTGAGGTGGCAAAAAATTGGAAGTTGAGAGAATATCTCCTGATTGGGGAATGGCTGAACGAATTGTGGTATATTGTGTTATAAGGAATGATGAACAGGATGATTTTAGAGAAAGCTGGAAAGACTTATGTGATCTGATGCAGAGTGAAATAAGCAGAACCAGGAGAACATTACACACAGTAACGGAAACATTGTGGAACAATCAGGGGTGATAGACTTTGCTACTAATAGCAATGCAATGATCCAGGACAATTCTGAGGGACTTATGAAAAGGAATGTTATCCACATCTAGAGAAAGAACTGTTGGAGTAGAAATATAGATGAAAACATATGATTTATCACATTTATTTGGGTATATGGTTTGGGGTTTTGGGTTTACAAGATTACTCTCTTATAAAAATGAATAATATGGAAATAGGTTTTGAGTGATAATATATGTATGTATAACCCAGTGGAATTGCTTGTCAGCTCTGAGAGTGGGGAGGGAAGAAGGGAGGGAGACAACATGATCATGTAACTTTGGAAAACTTAGGTGTAAATACGTTTCTGGAATAAAAGATAAAATTAAAAAAATATTAAAGAATAGCATTCATACATGGACAACCAGAAAAGGAGGCATGCTGGTCTTGTAGTAAGAACAAGGGTCAAGAGATCATAAGATCTCTTTAGCTTTAGCCCTGTAATGGACTGAATATTTATTCCAACCCTCTTATTTTACAGATGAGGAATAGGAGGTCTAGAGGGGCTATGCCTTTTATTAGGATCCTAAAAGGACAAAGTGAGTGAGGAGGCAACTGAGGTATGAGGACTCAGTCCAGAGAATTAGACTGGGTCTCTGGGTCCTTTCCCATAACAGAGATTCTGGGAAAAGCTCACCAAAAGATGATTATAGTTTTATGTTGTATTAATAAGAGAGTATTGAGAGGGATGAGAATGGAACCTATGATTTAAAGGCAAAAATAACTCTTGAGTTATCCTTAGTTCCCCAACCAATGCAAAGTGTCACTTTTCCTGCAATTTAGAGGGTTTCGTAGAGCACCAAGAACTTAGGTGTTTTGCTCAGGGATCACACAGCCAGTATGTGTCAGAAGGGGGCCTTAGACATAAATCTTTGTGGCTGGTTTCTATCCAAATACACTACAATGCCTCTTATTATGCAGATTATAGAAAGTGAATTATCTGGTTTCCTTAATCTATAGCTCTGCTTCCATTTCTTCACTGGATTCCCCTTTGATTCTCCCTTACTCCATCCATGCTAGAGTTGATTGTAGAAGAAAGATGAACTGTTTAGGATCAGGCTGAAAACTTCATTATGGTCATGGTGGCTAGCTGTGTCCATTGGGAGGACTAAAGATTTCTACTGGATTGAGAAGCTCTGCTTGCCTGTGGCTGCTGAATTTGGAATAAAATTTGGATTCAAAATTAAGTTCTATTCACCTTGTATCCCTTTGATCGGCATACTTACCCTTTATGGGTCACATTTTCATCACTTATAAACAGAAGGGGCTGGAGTAGACGATTTATAAGGGCCTTTTTTTAGATCCTAAATCTAGACCCATGCCTAAGCCAGACTTTAATTAGAGGGGAATAGCAAGAAACATAGATTGCTTCTTTGGGGTCCTAGAGAGTCTACAGTATAGTCTCAAATCTCCCATTTGTAAATGTGAGCTATCTACCAGACCATAACATCTTTAGCTGCCTGAAGACATGTTTATCTGGTAGGTAGAGAGGTACATGCAACCTTCTCTGAGTTGAAATTCCTTAGCTGGGAAGTTTTTTATTCTATTCTTGAACCAATTGGCATATATGAAATTATCACTTTCAGCAAGTTCTCAATAAAAGATTGCTAAATGTTTTGTTGTACCACGTCCTTGTCTTGGATCCTTGCCCACAGAAACACAATTCTTTCATGACTGAGTTCCAGTTCTGCTCTTGTCGGTCATCCCAAAGACTAGAATCTGGCTCTGAACTAAACTCCCAGGAGCTGAATCCCACCACTAGCTGCCAGAACTTCCAGATGCCAACCACCTGCTTGCCTGGAGCTCTGCCTGTTGCTGACTACTGCCAGTGTCCTCTGTTGCCCTGTTCCATTGGTCTGCCAGCATGTCCAGCTAATGTTTATTGCCAGGTCTTTGAAATGCCAACTACTCTCCAGTTGGGACTCTCTTCTATTATCTGCTTCAGGGACCTTTCCTTGGTCATCTGCCTCACCTTGGTGGATCTGTCTAGACTTCAAGTCAGGATTATCTCTGATCTGGCTCATTCTTTTCCCGCAATGATTCTAACAATCTTTGGCCTTGTTATAGGTCAAGTTTTAAAAAAATCATTATCTTGGGTGTAGGCAGAGAAGACATGTTTCTTAGATGTGTATATGACACAATGCTGTGAGGAATAGCTAATATGATCGATGACAGAATCAGGATTCAAAATTCTCTCAACAAGCTGGAATACTGGACTAAAAATTGGCCTGATAAAATTTTAAAGGGATAAATGCAACTCTAAGCTATGCATCTGGGTTTAAAATGTCAGTTCCATAAGTACAGGAAACAACTTGGCAGTATGTTTAAAATAAGATTTGGAGGTTTTAATTGCAAAGGAAACAGTCTGGCATAAGAGACAGAAGACAACCCTGGAATCAGGATGTCCTACTCTTAAATTTGGCCTCTAATACATATTAGCTGTGTGATCCTGGGCAAGTCTCTTTTCAGTGCCTCAGGCCAATGGTGTCAAACTCAAATAGATGTGGTTCCACTGCACTGGGGGTGGTGGTGGTGATAATGGTAGTGTTTGATTGCCTCTATCCCCGGTAACTCTCAAATATAATAATTTACAAGATTATCGACCATTTGCATTGGTGGAATGTATCTACAAAGGGAGTACTCCATCCAAATGGAGTATAGCTCCAGCTACTGCTCCTACCCAGTTATTTACCCAATACCTTCTCCCAAAGTAACTCATAATCCCAATACAAAAGTGTGGTATTCCTGCTCAAAAACAAAGCAAAACAAAGCCCAAAACAAACAAACAAAAAATCATGTAGCCATTGGCTTCATTAGTAGTCCAGACCACAGGAAATTATAATCTCCCTGATTTTTGGTCCATCTCGTCTGCATCCCAGTTTAAGAAGGAAACTGATAAACTCAAACTTAACTGTGTCTAAAAAAGAGAGGAGATTGGGTGGTATAGACCTTGCTCAATGCCATGCAATGAGATTAACAGTTGAAGGAATCTGAAATGTTTAATCTAGAAAAGACTTAGGAAAGATTTTTCAAGGATTTGAAAGGGTGTCATGTGACAGAAAAAGAATATATTTTCTATTCTGTTACTTAGGGCAGAACCAAGACCAGAGAATGGATGCTACAAGGATGTTATATAAACGATATAGAGTTTTCATGATACTGTTCTTTTTCGATCCTCCTACTCCCTAGTTAGTCAGACCACTTCTCATTTTCCTTTGGGGGCACCATCATTCTTGTCCCATTCTCTAACTATGGATATGCTCCAAGGCTCTCTTATTTGCCCTCTTCTCTCTTTACATCCTCTTTTTTGGTGATCTGATCAGCTCCCATGGATTCATTTATTATCTCTGTTCAGGTGACTCTCAAATCTTTAGTTCCTTTAGCTCTAGTCTACCATAATCAACTGTTTATTTGATAATTAATGCTCCATAACTATATGTTTCATAAACATTCCATCCTTAATATGTCTAAAATACAACTCATAATGCTCATAATTTCCCTATAATCTCCTCTTCCTCATGTTCCCCTTTTTCTTACTTTTGCATTTCTGTCAAAAGTATCACCAACAGGATTTGGTCTGGGACATCAAATAGGTCTGTTTAAAGGAGATCTGTGGAATAGAGCTTGTCTTCACTGTTTCTTACCACTCTGCTTTTTTTCAATAATAGCTATGAGCCATTGAAGATTTTTAAGCAAGTTAAGTTCTACAATCCATGAATTACTTATACAAGTAACACTTTGCAGGAGGGATCACAAAATGTATAGCTAGAAGAAACATAAAAGGTGATCTAGTCTAACTTCTGCATTTTGCTGATGAGGGAGGAGCCTAGAGAGGAGAAATAACTTGCTCAGTATCATATAGGTAATAAAAAGAAGAGTTAGGATTCCAACCCAGTAGCTCTATGCTGAATCAAATAAAAAGAAAATTTATGTGGATAAATATGGAATACTATATGTTTTGTTGTACTTGAGTTAAAAAATCAAGTTCTCAAGTTCAAACTGTGGAAGGCATGGTAGATAGGATCTCATTGGAAAATACACACACACACACAAACACACACACACACACACACACACACACACACACACCTCTGGGAGTTTCAATGGACTGCAAGCTCAATTTGAGTCAACAATATAATATGGAAGTTGAAAAACTGATGTGATCCTAGCCTGCACTAGAAATGGAATCATGTCCACAATTATGGAGGTGATTGTTCCAATGTCCTTTGATCTCATCTGGAGGGCAGATTTGACCAAATCTGAAACATTGTGTTCATGTCCAAGTATTATATTTTAGGAAGAACATTTATAAGCTAGTGGGGCTTTATTGGAGGCGATCAGGAAGGCGAAGGAACTTGTTGCTATTTGTCCTTTATTTTCTTCTCTTTTTCTTTAACCTTTACTTTCTGATTTAGACTTGATAGTAATTATCTACTCTAAAGCAGAAGAGCATAAAGGCTAGGCAGTCTGCGTTAAACACTTGCCCAGGGTCACACAACTAGGAAGTGGACTCTAGGCCTGGCTCTCTACCCACTGAACCACCTCGCTGCCTCACCACTGTCCTTCATTTTTGAAGAAGACCTAAGAAATCATGATGAGAGATAGCTTGACTTTTGTGTGAATTGGATTTTAGCGAAGCAAAGTTGCATAAAATCTTCAGTCTCATTCTCTTTTTGAGTCACTGAAATTCAGTGGAAAGACAAAAGTTAGGATGACTGGTGATGGCCCAAATTACAATGGATGACCATGGCATATTCAATGTCCAACCAAACTCTAAGTGCTCCACATGTCTTCCCATTATGCCAGGAGAAGTCTTAAGATGCTTGGAGTAGACATCCTCCTAGATCACCAACAGGTTTAAAGCCTGTCAGTTACCCTCTTCCTAGTTTAACCCATCTGCTAAAATATTGCTACACCTTCTTGGAGCCATAGGTGAAAGTTGAGTGATGGGTGGACACTGTCAACAGAGTATCTCGACTCCCTTGAAAACCACATACACTCCATTTTAGGAAGGACATTTATAAGCTGGTGGGATTTCATTAGAGGTGATCAAGATAGTGAAGGGCTTTAAGAACATGCCATGAAAATCCATTGAAGGAGTTGCGGTTATTATCTTGAAGAAGCAAAGAATTTGGAAGGATGGAGCCTGATAATTGTCTTCAAGAAGTCAAGAGATTGTCTTCTGGAAGAAGGAGAAGCTACATTTTGCTTGTTCCTGGAGTCCAGAACTAAGTGTAATGATTTGAAGTTCCAGAAAGGCAGATTTTGGCTCCCCATATATTGAAAACTATCCTAAAAACTAGAGCTTAAAGTGATGCTTTAGATTTCATATGTATGTGTATGAATACAGATATTTAATATCATTTTGAGATTTGTGAAGTATTTTTAAAATATTCTTTCATTTAATCCTCACAACAACCCTAGGGAAGAGGTAATACTATTATCTCCATTTTGTAGATAAAGAAACCAGGCAGATAGATGTCAAATGATTTGCCCAGGAGGAGAAATACAGAAGAAAAACAACTGCTTGAATACATGGGCTGATGGGGATATTATTGGGGATGTAGACACTAAATGATAACTCTAGTCCAACTATCAATAATATGGAATTAGGTCTTAATCAATTATACATGTAAAACCCAGAGGAATTGTGCGTCTGCTAAAGGGCGGGTAGAGGGGTTTGGGGGAGAGGGAAAGAACGTGAAATATGTAACTAGGGGAAAATATTAAAAATAAAAACTTAAAAAAACAAACAAACAAACAAAAACAACAAATGATTTGCCCAGGGTCAAGCAGCTGGCAAGTATCTTAAGACCAGATTTGAATTCAGGGCTTCCAGACTTCAGGAACAGCACTCTATCCACTGTGTCACCTAGTTACCTCTCATATGTAATTCCAAATTCAAATCTAGTGCTCTTGTGACTATACAACAAATGCTTCATGCCACACCAAGGCTGGATTAGAATTGTGAGAGACAAGAATTAGGGAAAACAATTAAATGGTATTATAATAGACCAAGGATAAGGTTATAAGGGCTTAAACTAAAGTGGTGGCAGAATGAATAAGAACAAGTGGTTTGTATGAAAGATATTGCAAAGGAAGAATCTGAAGAATCTCATGACTAATTTCAGATGAGGGAGAGAAAGAAGAAGGAGTCAAAGATGACTCCAAGCTTGAAAAACAGAGTGACTCAGAGGATGATAGTGCCCTTAAGAGAAATAAAGAAGTCAAGAACATGGTGGAGTTGGAGGAAAGATATGTTAAGTTTGAGACGAGAGTGGGATATTCAAGTGGAAATGTTAAACAGGAAACAGATAATGTAAGAAGTATGCAAATGATTTCATTCTTATTTTTCAAAATTATTTAAAAATGGCACATCATTTGGCTATATGTATTTCACTTATTCCAATTTTTATGTTCTATTCTGGATTAAGATTAAGATCTGATTCTATGATTATTCTTCCACTAATACTTAATGCATACTCTTATTTCATTGGAATGCTCTAGATTTTTATCACATCAGTTTTATGACTTTTTTTCCCATGTAGGAAATTAACTTTTACCTAAAAGACTTTTCTTTTTTAAAACCCTTACCTTCCCTCTTGGAATTATTACTGTGTATTGGCTCCAAGGCAGAAGAGTGGTAAGGGCTAGGCAATGGGGTTCAAGTGACTTGCCCATGGTCTCACAGTTGGGAAGTGTCCGAGGCCAGATTTGAATCCAGGATCTCCCATCTCTAGGCCTGGCTCTCAATCTTCCGAGCTATCCAGCTGCCCTCACCTAAAAGGCTTTTGAAAAATTTTTGCTAACCATTTTTCTAAGCTCAAATGTCACCAGTAAATGGTCATTCCTTCTGGCACCTGGAAGTTACACATATGAATATGCAGAGACAATGAGGTATAGTGTAATCAAAAGATTTTATAATTTAAAAAAGTCAGATTTGAAAACCAGTTTTCCCTTTTGCTCAGAATAAGCCATAACTTCTCTGAGTTACAGTTTTTCAGAATAAGAATGAAGGAAGAGAAGAAAGAGAAGAAGAAGAAGAAGAGGAAGAATAAAGAATAAGAATAAGAAGAGGAAGAGGAAGAAGAAGAAGGAGAAGGAAGTAGAAGAGGAAGAAGAGGAGGAGAAGGAGAAAGGGGAGGAAGAAGAAAAAGGATAACAGCACCGTGTAGTGGAAAAATCATGGGAATTTCACCCGAGACACATATTTACTGTATAATTTATAGACAAAGTAACATTCTCTCTGAGACGAATTCAGTTTCTTAATTTATAAAGTAGACATAAAATAGAGACTTATATTTACCTAGCTCTCAGAGTTAGGAAAACTCTAAAGAAATGCTACATAAATGTGATTGATCAACAGCACTACTGCTGCCACTGCCACTGTTACTACCACCACCACCATTCCCACTCCTTTTCTTGGCTGCTTCATTGACAGTAACTTGGAAGGATATCAGAAGTCAATGCATTACCCTAAAATGCCCCATTATCCTTTTAAAGATATTGTAGAAGGAATACAACTTACCAACTTTAGATTCATTTCCCCATAGGAATAGTTCTTAAAGTAGGTTCCAGAGATTTCTAGATGTCTTCATGACCTTTTGGACACATCCTCAGGGTTAAAACTATGTTCCTAATAATCATGTTATTTCAATTTCTAATACAGTAAGCAAAGATAAGCCACATAAACAAAAGTGCTTTATTAGGGGTCATAAATGGTTTTTTAGATGGTAAAGGGCTTCTGAGACCAAGAAGTCTGAGAACCACTGCTCTAGAGGAAAATAAAAACAAGAATGTAGAAATAAATAAATGTTAAAAATATCTTTTTAAAAACATATTCATCTTTAGGGAAAAGTTCATATTTTTATTAATTAAGAGAATAGTTCCAAATATTTCCACTTATACCTCATAATGGTATGGAAGTGACTGTAGGTTTTTAAAGACAGTACTTGCAAAAGGCAAACTTTGGCAAGAGTTGCCACACTGGAAAGTCTTTGTTGATGGGCAAATTGATGAAATGAATCTTTGTTGCCTGAATTCCAACCTATTTAAATTCAGAAAGCCTCAGTGGAAAGAGCACTGACTCTGATGTCAGAGCACATACATTCAAATCTCACCTTTAATATTTACTTGGATAAATCACATAACTATTCTGGGCCTCAGTTTCTTTCTATAAGATGGGCAGCTTGTCTATATGGCCCCTAAGATCATCTCTAATTTTGGATGAAGGTTTCTTTTTTTTAAATTAAAAAATATTTTATTACATGTACTAACACTTTTCAACATAAGTTTTCCAAAATTATAAGATCCAAAGTGTTTCCCTCCCTTCTTTCCCTCTGTGTTCCTGGAGACAATTTGATCTGGGTTATACATATATTATCATGCAAAACATACTTCCATATTGGTCATTGTTATAAGAGATTATTTAAATGAAGCCACAATCCTAAAATAAAACCATAAATAGCTAATGTGAAGGATAGTATACTTTGATCTGCAGCTGACTCGAACCGTTCTTCCTCTGGAAGTGGAGAACATTCTTTGACATAAGTCCTTCAGAATTGTATTGCTAAGAGTAGCTAAGTCTATCATAGTTGATTATAGTACAATATTGCTGTTACTGTATACAATGTTCTTCTGATTCTGCTTATTTTGCTCTGCATCAGTTCATGTAGATTTTTCCAGTTTTATCTGAAATCATTGTTTCTTATGGTACAATAGTTTTCCATCACCAACATATACCACAATTTGTTCAGCCATTCCCCAATTGATGAACATCCCCATCATTTCCAATTCTTTGCCATCATAAAAAGAGCTGCTACAAATATTTTTGTACAAGTAGGTCCTTCCCCCTTTTTTATGATCTCTTTGGCATACAAACCCAGTAATGGTATTACATGATAAAAGGCTATGTACAGTTTTATAGCTTGTTGAGCATAGTTCTAAATTGCTCTCTAGGATAGCTGGATCAGTTCACAATTCTGCCAATAATGCATTAGTGTCCTGGTTTTGCCACAACCTCTCCAATATTTATTACTTTCCTTTACTGTTATATTGGTCAATCTGATAGGTGTGAGGTGGTATATTAGAGTTGTTTTGATTTATATTTCTCTAATCAGGAGGAATTTTGAACATCTTTTCATATGATTATTTTATTTTTTTATATAAAACACTTACCTTGCGTCTTAGAATCAGTAGTAGGTATTGGTTCCAAGGCAGAAGAGTGGTTAGGACTAGGCAATGGGGGTCAAGTGACTTGCCCAGGTCACACAGCTAGGAAGTGTCTGAGGTCAGATTTGAACCCAGGATCTCCCATCTCTGGGCCTGGCTCTCAATCCACTGAACCACCCAGCTGCCCCTCTTTTCATATGATTATTGATAACTTTGATTTCTTCATCTGAAAATTGCTTGTTCATATCCTTTGACCATTTGTCAGTTGGGGAATGGCTTATATTCTTATAAATATGATTTGGTTCTCTATAAATTTGAGAAATTAGACTGTTATCAAAGAAATTTATTATAAAAATTTTCCACCAGTTTGTTTCCCTTCTAAACTTGATTACATTGGTTTTGTTTCTACAAAAACTTTTAAACTTAATGTAACCAAATTATTCATTGTATATGTTATAGTGCTCTTTGCTTCTTGTTTGATCTGGATACAGGTTTCTTAAATTATTTTTTTTTCATCATGAATATCTTTGGCATCTTGATGAAAACTGTGGACCCCTTCTCAGAACACTACTTTAAATCTATAAAATAACATACATAAGATTACAATTACATTGAAATCTCTCTCTGTCTTTCTCTCTCTCTGTCTCTGTCTCTCTCTAAGTTGTGTGACCCTGGACAAGTCATCTAACTTCTGTTTGCCTCAGTTTTTTATCTGACGAATGGATTTAATAATAGTGTCCACCTCCCAAGATTGTTATGGTGATCAAATGAAACTATTTGTAAAGCACTTTGCAAACCTTAAAGTAGTATATAAATGTTAGCTCTTTTTAGTAGTCACCAACTTCCCTTGCAAGCATGCAGGTTTCATGAAGCTCATGCCATGAGCAGGTTTGTTGAAAGGTTAAATGAAATAAATAGAACGCACATTAGAATCCATAGAAAATAATAGCCACTAGTGAGCTTTTTCTTTCAAAAATCGTACAGTCTCATTCTCTTAGAGTTCTGTCTTCGGTAGGACTCCAGCTGCCATGCATTTGGGTATTTCTCCTCCACATCGGTGCTCACCTTCACAGCTTCATTGGCTGCCTGTTATAAGTGTTTCTTAGAGCACTTCTTTTTTTTGCAATCTCTAGTAGTTAGCACCAGATGTTTGTGGTCACTGTTCCCAATGCAACCTCTCAAAGAAGTCCTTTGCCATGCCTGCAGTTCATGCCTCCTATAGTTAGTTCTCTACGGCTTCCATCAGATGTCACCATTGTTCCCTTTCCCATTGGACCAATTTTCTAATTCCAGGCCATTCACATCTTGGCTCAAAAACACAACTCCAGGTATCTCCATTTCTGAAGCCTTTTCTCATATTGTGATTCACACAGCCCCAGACATTCGTGTTAGATGTGTCCCAAGAATCAAAGGAAAAAATTCTCCTTGTACCTCACAAGCAGGCCTTTTCCCCTTTTTATGTTGACTCAAGGTGGCTTTTCACCATCTGATATCTATTCTCCCCCAGGATCCATGCCTCCTGCCAGTGTCAGAGCCTTTCCCCAATCTAGATGTTCAGAAGAGCATGCCAATCGATTCCTTATTATCTTCAATCAGCTGAGTGTTCCTTTGGGACAGCTGGATAGAATTATTCCAGTTGTTCCTGGCTTTTTCAGGAGATATCTAGGGCATGGAATAAGTACTATGTCCCTCCTCTATTACAGCATAACAAGGGGAGGAAGATTTTAAGGCTGTACTCTATCCCCATTGATGAAGAATAAGAAGTATGGCTCTCCAGGGCTAACTTCATTGGATGATTGTCAATCTTTGTAGGACTATAGAGCTTCTCTGGGAACATTTTTAGGTTCTCTTCATTTCCCACAGTAGCTAAAGGGTATATTTCCCTAGTGGTGACAAACAACAAGGCATGTAGGAAAGGAAGCCAAAGTCTTGCTTTTCTTCTTGATTTCACTCCTTTCATATTGAGGCAATCTGTGTAAACATTCATATTAAAAAGGAAGTCAATCATCCATCCATTTTGTGGCTATATGGTACCTTAAAACATGGAAAATATTTGAATAGGGAAAGGGGGGAAGGCAACACCTTTGCTAGCATGTCTAGAAAATTTTGAGAGGCTATGTGATATATTAGAATGAATAATCTAGAGCTGAGAGATCTAGTTTCAAATCTTGCCTTTGATGCTTCTTCACTTTGTGCATAAACAAGCCACTTAACCTGGATGAGTCTGAGTTTCCTTATCTGCAAAATGGACATTGTAATACTTGTCTCACAAAGATGTTGTGAGGATCCAATAAGATTAGGTATGTAATGTGCTTTCCAAACTTCAAAATGTACACAAATGTCACCTATTATTTATTCATTAAATTCTTTATTTTTATTTATTTTAAAATATTTTCCCATGGTTACATGATTCATGTTCTCTCCCTTCCCTTTTCTCTCCCTGCTCCCACAACTGACAAGCAATTCTACTGGTTTATACATGTCTTATTACTCAAAATTTATTTCCATATTATTCATATTTGTCATAGAGTAATCTTTTAAAAATCGCAATACCAAATCACATACCCATATAACCAGTGATAAATCATATATTTATGTTTTTCTTTTGTGTTCCTCTTCCCATAGTTCTTTCTCTAGATGTGGATAGCATTTTTCATAAGTTCCATGAGATTGTTCTTAATCTTGATTGCTATTAGTAGCAGTCTATTACATTTGATCGTTCTACAACATTTTACTTTCTGTGTATGATGTTCTCTTGGTTCTGCTCATTTCACTCTGTATCAGTTCATGGAGGTCTTTCCAGTTCACATAGAAATCAAACAGTTCATCATTCCTTATTGCAAAATAATCTTCCTTCACCATCATATACCACAATTTGTTCAGCCATTCCCCAATTGAGAGATAACCCCTCATTTTCCAATTTTTTTTGCTACCACAGAAATTATAGCTATAAATATTTTTGTACAAACATTTTTTTAACTCTTTGGGGTACAAACTTTTTTAACTCTTTGGGGGGGGCAATTTTTTTAACTCTTTGGGAGGCAAAGCTGGATCAAAGGGCATGCATTCTTTCATAGCCCTTTGGGCATAATTCCAAATTGCCTTTCAGAATGGTTGGATCAATTCACAACTCCACCAGCAATGCATTAGTGTCCCAATTTTGCCACATCCCCTCCAACATTTTTTTCTTTTATTGTCATATCAGCCAGTCTTCTAGGTGTGAGGTGATACCTCAGAGCTGTTTTGATTTATATTTTTCAATCAGGAGGGATTTGGAACACTTTTTTGTGTGATTATTTATAGCTTTGATTTCTTCATCTAAAAATTACCTGTTTATATCTCTTGACCATTTATTTCAACTATTATTTAGAAAGGTACATAATCTTATTAAAGTCTCAAATATGACTAGATTCTTTGAGACTGTTGCCCAACTTGAGCTTTGTAGGACTAAATGTTATGCCTTCAAATGATTTTTCATATTTACATTTCAGGAAATGGCTTTTCATCTTGTTTGCTGAATTGAAAACTATATGGGAGCAGTACTTTTAAAAAGGGGGTTAGATGAAATAATTTCCAAGATAATTTCAAGTTCTAAATCCTAAGAATTTATGGATTTACATAGCCAAGCAATGTTTCATAAGCAATAGCTATGTGCCTAGCATTGAGTTTGATCCTTTAGAACAAAGATAAATGTAAGGTAGACTTCTTGCCCTCAAGAAGCTTAAGGTTTTATTTGTGACACAAGACAAAAGAGGGCAGAGGTAGGACACAGAGTGGTTTTATTTTATGTTTTTATTTGAAAAAATTATTTAATTAATTGATTTTGAATATTTTTCCATGGTTCCATGATTCATGTTCTTTCCCTCCCCTCCTCCTACCTGCCTCTCGTAGCCAATGAGCAATTCCACTGGGTTTTACATGTGTCATTGATCAAGACCTATTTCCATATTATTAATATTTGCATTGGGGTGATTATTTAGAGTCTATATCCCCAATCATATTCCCATTGACCCATGTGACACACAGTGGTTTTAAAATAATGATCTCTCTATGGTTCTTGGTTTTGCTTTTCAAAGTGGTTTCCAAGAAATCCTTATTGGATTATTAACGGATGTTAGTGTAATTCACAATGGCCTCTTTTTTCTGATCTTTCTCCTTTCTCCTTCCTCTTTTTCTTTTTCCTTCTCCTCATCTTTGTCCTCGTTCTCATCCAATGAAATACTTACATATGGCTTCTGCTTGATTATATCAATTAAACAGAACTCTCTTACATAATTCTACTCCATTCTGGCCCCCACACCTTCCCCAATATCTATCTACATTTTGGAATGCCAGTTACTTTTGCTGACTAAGTCAAATTTAGAGACACAAAGGGCCATTTCAGGAAGACTGAAGACATTATCTCTTATACTTGACAACTTTCATGGGTTTAATATCCAATCTCTGAGATCCAAGACCAAATCTGTCTGTTTAGGCCAGTTTGATCAGTTTATTAAAAAAAAAAAGAAAGAAAAAACTCAAAAATCAGTTGTGCCATTCAAAGTGTTTGTGAGAATCCCCTACAAAAGTTAAAATATTTACAAGAAGTAAATGTGAATAGCCTGTCAACAAATTTGCTATATAGTCAAAGTCTAATTCTCAATGAAGTCCCTAAGAGCCCCTTCTAAAACACCCCCTGATCTTCTCCCTTGCTTTCCACATAGATGAGTGAAAAGGGGCATGAAAAACACATTTAGGGAAACTAGTGGAGGAGTAGAAAATCATCTCACTTTACATTACACAAGTTATTTGTTACATTGAAATAATTGATTATTCATCATGAACACACATCTAAGGATTTGAGGTGGGCTTTAGAGAATAGAATATAACATAAGATCAATTTTTCTCCCATAAGAGCCATTTTATATTGTTCTTTAAGTTCTTTAGGATAATCATTAAGTGCTCAAGAGAGACTGTGGTTGTATATACTGAAAAGGCTTTAGTCCTACTCAGTAATTGTGATTTCACTTTCTTAGGATCTTCCATTTGACCTTTGTTTAATACATATGGATTATTTGCTTCCCACTGGGAAGACACATAGAATTACTGGAAACCCATAAATATAATGAAGAAATCTAACGAGTTCCACAATCAATGAAGATGTCCCAATGCGATTACTTAGAAGAGCCAAAAAAAAAAATCAAAGTCCCTTGGCATTTGAGAGTGGACTGATGTTTCGGATGGGATTCAAGTCATTGCAGCCCAGAATGATATTTTCCCATGGAAAAACAATGAAGATCTTAACAATAGAGACAGGCCTCTAGAACTTTACTTCTTGTCTTTCAAACAAATTATGTGTCAGATTTGCTAGGGTGTGATGCTGAAACTCAAATAGCTAAATTCACTAGCCCATGACTCATTTCCTTTAGTTAGTCACTGAGTCACAGCTCATCTTTGTACTTTCAAATATGCACACAAGGTCTCAAGATGAACTCTCAAGTACCTCATGTTCTTTTTTATTTAGGTTGGGGAGGTATTTAGATACATTCTTCTTTTCTTTCAGAAATGTATGCTATTATTTTTATACCCCACACTCTGAGATATCATGAACTACCCGATAGATGGCTCATAGGAATGCAATGCCTTTTTTATGCAAATTGTAAATTTGGCAGTTCAGAATGGGCAAACATTTTCACCCTTTTTTTGCGATCCTTTTTGCTTATGATGTAGATGTTATAAACCTTGCCTCCTCACTTTCATTTCCCCATCTAATTAATTGTCAAGTCTACTTTTATAGCATCTCTCATATAAATTCCTTCTTTCTTCTGACACTGGTACAACCCTGGTACAGGCCCTCAGCTGCTGAACCAGATTAAAGTGTAATTATAAATTGTAAAATTGTAAAGTGTAATAACATAATAAAGCATAAATAATGCAAATAGGTGGTTTTATTAGTCATTATGTGCCAAAAGGCATCCTTATATATAGTGGTCCCCAGTTCTATTTGAGTTTGGCTTCACTGCCCTATTGGTGGGTCTTTTAGCCTCAGGTCTTTCTTCTAGTCTATCTTCCACTTAGATGTCACATTTATCTTCCTAAAGAGCAAAATTAATCATTTCACTCCTTTTTTCAATCAACTCCAGTGGCTACCTATTGCCTCCAGGACCAAATATAAAATTCTCTTTGACTTAAAAAAAATTCAAATAAACCCTTACCTTCTGTCTTAGAATCAATACTGCTTATTGGTTCTAAGGCAGAAGAGTGGTAAGGACTGGGCAGTGGGGGTTAAGTGACTAGCCCAGGGTCACACAGCTCAGAAGCCTCTCAGGTTAGATTTGAATTCTGGACTTCCTATCTCTAGTGCTGGCTCTCAATTCACTGAGCCAACTAGCTGTCCCCCTCTGACTTCTAAAGCCCTCCATGACATGGCCTATTAGTTCTTTTTTTTCTTACTCCTGACATACTCTCCTTCCCATTTATTCGGCCCTCCAGTGAGCCTGACCTCTTTGCTATTCATTGAACAAGACATTCCATCTCCAGACTCTGAAGATTCCCACTGGCTTCCTTCTGTTTGAAGCTCTCTTATTCTTCATTCTGCCTCCTAGTTTTCACATCTCAGCTAAATTTCCACCTTCTACAAGAAGCTTTTTTTTTTCTAGTCCTTAATCTTAATGCTTTCCCTCTGTGATGATCTCCAACTTATCATGTATGTACCTTGTTTATATGTAGCTATTTGCAGAGTGTCTCTCTCAGTAGACTAGGAGTTCCTTGAGAGAATAGATTTTTTTGGTCTTTCTTTGTATCCTTAGCACTGTGCGTGGCACACAGAAAGTGATTAATACATTCTTGTTAACTGGTTGAATGAGGATCTCTCAGTAAGGAAACCGTCTAGGTGAATACCTCTTAAACTCCAAGCTTTAGAGAGTTGTCTGGGGCTAGTTCTTTATCCACTCCACTACAATGCTAATAACAACAGAAACAACATTACAAACCATGTGGGAAAAGGACAAGATACATTCATCCCTTTTTAATGGAGTTTTCCCAAAGGTGCTTCCAGGGAGTCTATAGAGGATAAACTTATTTTTCAATATTCTTATTCAATTATAAAAAGCAGTTATTCTATGCATTTGTGCAATTGTCTGAAGAATATTAAGTATAAAACTATAATATAGTATAGTAACTTGCTGCTTCTGTCTTAACTCCATCAGAAAGACGAGAATGAGACGAAATTAAAAGCTAGCTTTTATATAGTACCTTTTAGACTTGCATTTTACAAGTATTATCTCATTTGATCCTTCCAACAAACCTGTGAGATAAGTTCTATTATTATCCCCATTTTACAGTAGAGGAAACTAAAGCTTAAAAATGTTAAGGACTTGCCTAGGGTCACAGATGGATAATATTTAAACCTTGGTTTTTCTGATTTGAAATCAGGGCTGTATCCATTAAAGTAGCAGAAGCATTTGAACTTTTTGTCTTGTGAAAGGAGCCACAGTCTGATTGCAAGCCAAGGAGTACATGTGAAATACTTAAATGCAGTGAACCAAATTCTCCTATGAATAAGAATCAGAAAAACAAAGCCATTAGCTTCGGATAGATAGGCAGACTCGTGAGATGAGCCAGTCTCTGGTGGCCCTCATTGGAAAGTAAGAGTCCTTCTGGAGAAAATTATGACAGATAATTAAGAAAGTATCTATTGTTATTTGCCTAGATTTTGTCACAGATTCTTTTCCTATTAAGTGGGCAATAGAGAAGGAATAAGACCTGAAAGTATCCTTGATTTATAGAGTTATCACAAATGGCGATAAAGACCCAACAAGACCTTGCTTGAAACAGGATAGGTTGGAAATATAATTTAAACTTCATTGTCAATTAATAAGATATACAGTTACAATGAATGAGAGGTGCTGGCCTTTGCTAAGCAATATCCTTCAGAGAAAGGACAATAGGATGATGAATGTTATTGGGTTGGAACTTACTTTGTACTGGACAATGCTCCCTTTAATGTCTATGAAATAGGATAGCATTACTTTGTAGTCCTCATAAATGCCTTGAAGGAAAATATGTATTGGTGAGTCATTATTAGCCTGCCTCCCATTAGTTTCTGGAAAGTGATGGTAATATTTCCTGCTCAGCAAGAAGAATGATAAAACATTTTCCCACATTTCATAAAAATTTTTTCCTTATTTCTTCATGTGTCAATGCCTTCTTCCTGAAAATGGATTTATATTTATTTTACACATTATATTTTATATACATATCCTTGTTCATGTTGTCACCAAGGACTTTCATTCTTGTTCTTGTATCCTCTGTACCTAGCACAGGGCTTAGCATACAACAGGTGCTTAATAAATGTTTGTTGATGGATGGATTGATTGATTAGTTTAATTGTCTCTTTTTAATGAGAAACGAAATGGGCAGATATTTAACAGATGCTACATCTACGTCTTGTACCATCTCTTATGGAACCTGCCATAACTGAAATCTATTGTGAACTAAGTATTGGCATCTTCCAGGTACTGGCCAATCTTTCAGGTACTTACCAGAAGGTAAGTCTTACAAAATAGACAGTTTTACTTGAGAGAAATAGAGGCATCTAATGAAAATTATCAAGAACAAAGATTACAGTAAGATTTCATAATGTATGAAGAAATGAGGAAGGCAAGTATGAGCTGAGCACATCAGAGGAAATTCCTAGATCAGCACAAAGATACAAATATATCCAAAAAGAATTGTATCTAGTTAGAATAGACTTCTATTAATTTTTTTTCTTCCTTTTTCTTTTTCTTGCTTTATTCAGTCCTTTCCTCCCCTCCTCACATCACAGAAGGGACCATCTGGCAAAATATATAGATTGTCTTTTGTACTTCTACTTCTGAATGCATTCTCTAGAGGTGATCATTCATGAGTTATTTTTAAGATAGTAAATCTATAGTTGTATATAATGCTCTCTTGGTTCTATTTGTTTTACTCTTCATTATCTCATGTAGTTCTCTCCAAGATTTAAAAAAAAAGATTAAGTTGCTCATTTTACTTATGACATAGTAGTATCCCATCACAATCATGCACCACAATTTATTTAGCCATTTCCTAATTGGTGAATGTCCCCTTGATTTCTAGTTCTTTGCTACCACAAAGAGAGTAGCTATATATTGGAAATGCAATAAATTGAAACATATACGCTCTTTTCCTTTTCCCATGATCTCTTTAGGAAATAGATCCAGTTATGGTATGTTACTGGGTCTAAGGATATACACAGTTTTATAGCTCTCTGGGCATAACTCCAAATTGCTCTCCAAAATGGTTGGATTAATTCACAGTTCCACCAGCAATATATTAGTGTCCCCATTTTTCCATATCTTCTCCAACGTTTTCCATTTTAGTCAATCTGATGGGTGTGAGAGGATATCTCAGAATTGTTTCGATCTGCATTTCCCTAACCAGCAATGACTTAGAGCATTTTTTTCATGTACTTATGTATGACTTTGATTTCTTTATCTGAAAACTGCCTATCTGTTCATGTGATATATCTATCTGAGAGACTTATGAAAATTTCCCCTAATTTACTACTTCTAATTTTAGCAACATTTGTTTTATTTACATATAACCTTTTCAATTTAATGTACTCAAAATTATCCAGTTTGCATTTCAAATGCCCTCCATCTATTTTTCACTCATAAATTCTTCTTCAATTCATAAATCTGATAGGGAACATGTTTCCTGTTCTAATTTGCTTGTGATTTCTCCTTTTATGGCTAGATCATGTATCCAGTTTTATCTTATCTTAGTGGATGGTGTAAGATATTGGTTATACTTAGTTTCTGCCAAACTCTTTCCAGTTGTTCCAGAACATTTTACCAAACAGTGAATTCTTATCCCCCAAACCTGTATATACTTTTGACAAGCACAAGATTACTATAATTTTTTACTACTGTTTGTTCTACTGTGATACCTTTCTATCTCTTAGCCAGAACTAGTTTTGATAATCACTGCTATAAAATACAGTTTAAAGTCTGGTACTGCTAGCCCTCCCTCCTTTATGTTTTTTTTCCCATTAGTTCTTTTGCTATTCTTGATCTTTTGTTCTTAAATGAATTTTGTTATTCTTTTTTCTAGTTCAATAAGACAAGTTTTTGGTAATTTGATTGGGATAGCATTGAATAAGAAGATTAGTCTAGGGAGCATTGTCATTTTAATAAACTTCTTAACAATAGTCCAGGGAATGAAAGATACAATTTTATAGAAAAGAAGATGGCTGTAGAATGCTCAATGATGGTTGTCTTAAGTGGGACCTGCCATACCATGTGAGGGGAAGAAGAACTAAATAGAACAATTTTGTTAATTAGAAAGAAAGAAGATATTTAATATAGCATGATTGAGACAAACACTGATGCCCTTACTAGTTGAAAAAGAATAATTTATAGAAAAATCTTCCTTGGATTCAAGTGCCATTTTGGCACAGATGACTCTCCAATAATATATATCCATCTCTGAACTGTACTATACATTGACAATTGCTTGATGTACCTCTCCTTTTGAATAAGTTCATTTGGAAATCCTTTTCCCTCCACTCATACAGCCATGATATTAGTTCAGGAAGTCATTAATTTTTGCTGGACCATTGTAATAACCTCTAAATTACTCTTCCTACTTCTAGTCTTTGTAATCTCTGTTCCAGGCTTCAGAGAGTTGACTCCTGAGGTATAGGTCGGATAATATTACTCCCCTGTCTCAAAATCATTCAGGCAATATTGTATTCCCTATAGGATAAAATTAAAATTTCTTAGCCTGGCATTTGAGGCTTTCTAAATACCTTTCCAACTCTGTTTCATATTTTTCCTTTTCAAAAATATCATATTCTAATTAAACAGAACTTTTCTCAAAATTAGCATATTATCACCAACTACTAAGCATTTGTAGATTCCATCCCTCATGCCAAGAATGTGTTTCAATATCTCATAAACTTCATCTTCCTTCATGGCTTAGCTCAAGGGCTACCTCTTCCACGGAGTCTACTTTGATCCCTTCAGATGTTCTCCTGACTTTTCCTCATACTTTCCTTATTTGAGCAATTTCTGTCCTTTATTTTGCCTCGGAATTCCTGTTCCCTTCCTTGCCCCCATCACAAATGCAGGAAGTACTACTTTCTTTTTTTGTATTCCCACTGCCTAACACAGTATAGGCACCTAAGTAAAATTTGCTGAACTAAATTGAAAAAATGTTTGATGTCACAGAGAGAAAGACACAGAAACAGATTTAGAGAGACAGAGACAGAGAGAAAAAGAGAGAAGGAGATAAGTAGAGAAAATCATGAGGGCAGAGTTAAGCCTTTGCTTTCCTCCCCTACAAGAACAGGAATGAAAATGAGCTGGAAAAGAGAACATGGTAAAGAGGAAGATTCCAGAGTACTATCTTGAAGCTCTATCTACTCAGTTCTTCCTCCAAGATTAAGGCACTATTTCTCATCTAATTCCAAGTGTTACTGTCTCTGAAGGTTTACCTTTCCTATCTAAGGAAGGAGATTTTGAATCAAATGAGTCATGCTTCCTTCCCTCAGTTGATAAGATTCTTTGGGGACCATAGTTTGAAATCAATGTATTCACTTATCAGTAAACAGAAAACTTCCTGCTCAATCTCTGACTCATTGGAGACCTCTCTTTCCTGAGGCTTACTGTCCTGATTGGAGCTGAGTGAAGAGGCATGTTACTCTATTTGTACTTTCTTCTTCCAAATAGCTAAACTATAACCTGGTATCAGTTGTTAACGATGCTGTTTTCAAAGATGGCTGAGCACACAGTCTTGCAACATTCCCTTTACCTATTACTATGCATAGCACATCACAACTAATCAGGCACCCTCCCTAACTTTTCCTTCTGGGATTTCCACACTAAATCACTTCAGTAGAGAATTTCAAGCTGACTGTATAAATGGGCACTGATTATTCAATTTGCCTTTTACTCCTTTATGACCTTTATTAATCAATCAGTCAGTCAACAAGCATTTATTAAAGACCTATTATGTGTCAGAAGCTGTGCTGTGTTAGAGATACAAAAATTTATTCCTCTTTATCCCCAAACCCTGTGATTCTTTCATATAAAATGTTTGTTTTTCATATTAAATTTTTTCCTTGGTACAGTAGTACGGTGCTGATATAGTCCCTACTCTCAAGGGGGTTACATTATCCTGGGGAATATGTATTTAGAGAGAAACGAATGTATATTATGTGTATATATTCATACATAGATACATACAAATATATATGTTTGTATGTATGTATGTATGTACATATAATGATTTTGGGTTGAGGAATTAAAAATTGGGAGAAACCAGAAAAGGGCTCTTTGAGGAGGTAGCTCTTAAGCTGCCCCTTAATGGGAGCTAGGGTGCCAAGAGCCAAAGGTGAGGATGGAGGTAGTTGATTATATTTTGTTTTTAGGAAACAGAAAATAGGGCTGTTTGGCTAGAGCAGTGGTTCCCAAACTTTTTTGACCCTTTTCAGAAAAAAATATTACTTAGCGCCCCCTGTCACATACTATCACTGCCCCCTTACAGTTATTTACCACCCCCAAATGCACTTGTGGCCATCACCGACTCCCTGGATTGCTGCAGCACCCACCAGGGGGCGATGGCACCCACTTTGGGAATCATTGGGCTAGAGTATACAGTGTGTAATGGAACAATCTATAACCAGCTTAGAAAGATTAGGCTGGAGCAGGAGTGTGAATGGGTTTTAAGTGAAAAAGAGGAATTTGAATATTTAGTTCCATCAATCAAACAAGCAAACCACCAACTCTTATTAAGTGTTTGCTATGTTTCAGGCCCTGGAATAGGAACTAAGGATAAAAATTAGAAATTCCTAAAGGCAAAGGGGAAGCTAATGAATCTTTTTGAGCAGAGGAATGACATAATCACAAGGGCACTTTGGGAATATCAGTTTTGACTGATGGCATGCCATAATGCCAACTCTGGGGAAAATTCATTGGAAAGAAGAGGGATTGGATTCAGGGAAGCCAATCAAGAATCTATTGTAATAGTACTGGTGAGAGATGATAAGGGCCTGGGTTTGGGTGGCCTTTCAGTGTGCAGAGAGAGAGGAATAGAGGTAAGATACTGACAAAGCTGACAAAGAAAGATGATGAAAAAAGAACTGATAAGATTTTAGAACTAATTGAATATTTAAGACAAGGGAGAGTGAAGAACTACAGAAAACTCCTAGATTGTGAAGCTGAGTGACTGGGAAAATGGCATGGTCTTAAACAGAAACAGAGAAGTTAGGAAGTGGGCTGGGTTTAGAGGGAAAGATCACAAGGTCTGTTCTGGACATGTTAAGTTTGAATTGCTGATGGCATACATCAGGGTGGAAATGTCAAGTAAATATTTGAAGAAAAGGGATTGGAGCCCAGAAGAAGAATGGGACAAATAATACCTCTTCGGCCTGGCGTAAAATAGACTCCACTATTCGGCTTGATTCTATTTTTCCAAACTTATTATACAATATTCTTCTTAATACTCAAATTCCTAGCTTCCTTCAAGACTCAGTTGAAATCTTATATTCTGCAGGAGGACTTTCCTTGTTCTCATAGCTGCTAGTGTCTTCCCCTCTGAGATTGCCTTCCACTTGCACCATCAACATCTTATTTCCTCATTTGAGTATGAGTTGCTTGTGGGATGGGGCAGTTTTTTAAAATATTACCTGCACTTAGTATAGTGCCTGGCACATGGTTAATGAATTCTTTTTGACTTGACTGACTTACTTTACTTTCCAGTCAAACCATCTCCTATTCATGCCAACCTTAATTTCTTTAAGTCCTTCATACTACTACTAGCATTTATCACATGCTGCCTCAGAGTGTTGTTATTTTCATTTATCATTTCCCACACTTATCCTGTTAGAGTGTAAGCTGCTTGAAGGCAGGGACCATGTTATTTATCCTTCGTATGCTTGGTTCCAGGCCCAGCCAGTACCTAGTACTCTGTAGGTGCTTAATGAATATGAGTTAAATAAAATGGAATCAAAGTTATTATTCTATTTTTATAGCTTTGAATCATTTTTTGCCTTTCTAAAATGAATTTGTTTTTCCTCTCTGTGGAGAAGTGTCCTTGTACCACCCCAAAGCAGTCTTGATGCTGATATAAAAGGATTTTGCTCTTCTCTTCCTGAGCCTCAACTTAGAAATCAAAAGAGCATGTATTCTGGAAAGAGTTATTGAATGGGAATCAGATGGGTTACCTGCTCCTTAATGAACAGCAGAGGCGTGAGGAGTCCCAGAAGTTCAAATGATGCATAAGAAATAAGTGAAAAGGATAAGTCCCATGAAGCCTTCAATTAGTCTTTCATTCTCCTAGTAATTACAGGGCCTCATTTGGTTAAAACACGTTAAATGAGGCAAAATCTTTCCCTGTAGAGAACCATTTCACTTAAACAGATGAGCTAATAGCCACTCACAATGATAAGCTAAACAATAATACTCTTTATATCACAATCTCAAACCTGGCTATTATCTCCAAGGCAGTCAATGTTTCAAAGCCTGGTGAGGTAGGAAGGCATTATGGGTGGTCATATACATATTAAAGGCCAGGTATTTGAAGAAGAGGGAACCTGGATATTTTGCTCACACAGAGTAAGAAAATGGAAGAATTGTGATGGGTAAAAGCCTTATTATATATCAAGATTTTAATCTAAAATTGAAATTTGCTCCATTCCATTGGGGTCATTCCAAACTTCGACCTTTCCATTTGACACTAGTGTTGCTTTTAATGGATCAGTTTTTAGACTCATTCCTTTTGCCTTTTGAGATGCTAAATATCAATCCCTGAAAGACAGCACAGCTTTGTTATATGAGTAAGACATCAGGAGAAAATATAGAACTATTTCCCTACTCCTTTGGACTAGAAAAGCTTAGGATGCTAGGTAGAATGCCATAACAACATGGTTTTATTTGATATAATTATCTAAAAACCTACATTATGTTCAAAATGTTCCAAATTGTCCCAAGGTATAGTTTCTTTAAAAAGCCTTTGTTGCAGTGTGAATTACTGCCTGTGTTCTGTAGCTTCTTCTATTAAGTTCTTTTGAGGTGATAAAATGGACTGCTATAGAGAGACACAGGTAACTCCTCTCTTGTATTTGAATCAAGAAGATACCACATAGATCATTTAGTCCAAACATCCTTGTCCATTGTTCCTTGCTAAAGTAAAAAAAAAAAAAGCCAGAGCTTGGGGAGCTCAGAGTTGATATATCAATAGAAATAATGACAATTTATATAACTGTCGTGGCATATTCTTCCTAATTGGGAAAACTATTGTAATAATAATTATAATAATAACTAGTATTTACATATCTCTTTACAGTTTGCCACACTCTTTACATAAATGTTCTCCTTTGGTGTCCACACCAATTTACTGAGGAAGGGGGTATTATTTTTGTCATTTTGCAGATATAGAAGTAGAGGCACTGATTGTTGAAGATTCCACTGCAAATCAGTGAGCATTTATTAAATCTCTACAATGTGCCAAGCATTTCAGTAGGCTCTGAAAATACAAAAACAAAGGTAAAATAATGCCTTCAAACACCTTCTTCTGAGGGCATGGGGAGCTTTCAAAGACTTCCTATCTTGTCCTTTGCAGGAACACTATAGCAAATTCAATTTTCAGTTTCCAGGAAGTCATTAAAGTAAAAGAGGATTTTATATGCGATCCTGAAAAAAATAAGGAGCCATTGGAGTTTGTTGAGTAAGAGGGGAGATATGGGCAGACTTTTACTTTAGGAATATCACTTTGCAAATATTACTTAAATTTATAGAGAGAGAATTTAAATTTTTATTTTTTTAGAAATTTTCCCATGGTTACATGATTCATGTTTTTACTTTCCCCTCCACCCCCCCCCAGCCGATGCGCATTTCCACTGGTTTTAACATGTGTCATCGATCAAGACCTATTTCCATATTATTGATAGTTGCACTGGGGTGGTCATTTTAGAGTCTACATCCCAAATCATCTCAACCACTTTTAAGAGGTGAATTGCCCAAGGACACAAGGAAAGTGAAGTATATACCCTTTGCTCTTTTCATGGTGCTACCTAGCAGCCTTGAATAAAAAATTGATGTTCTCATTGCCATTCTGCTTTTGCTTAATCAGTTCATCTGTAAATATTTATTAAGCACCCATTATATGCTCAGCATATAGGTGATGGAATATTGAAGATACAAAAAATGAAACAAAATAAAACTGAAACAGTGACTGCCTTTGAGGAATTTACATCCAATCTAGGGAGAAAAAAGTTACAAGTATGTAATATATATGTGATAGATTTTAATTTTCATTTATTCAAGTAAGTATATACAAATTAAGTATATAAAATATATAAAAGGAGAGAATTTTTTAAAACCCTTACTCTCTGTCATAGAATCAATACTGTGTATTGGTTCCAAAGCAGAAGAGTGGTAAGGCAATAGGAGTTAAGTGACTTGCCCAGGGTCACACAGCTAGGAAACATCTGAATCCAGATTTGAACTTCTTGTATCTAGGCCTGGCTCTCAATCCACTGAGTCACCCAGCTGCCCCAAGGAGGAAATTTTTTGAAGGAAGAGGTACTAGCAATTGGGAGGGTCAGAAAAAGTCTTATGAAGGAGTTGGTTTTGAATTTGAAAGAAACGATGGATTTTTAAAAGGTGGACAGGGATTCTAGGCATTGGGGACAACTTATTTAAAGATTTGAAGATGGACTTCTGTGTGTGGGAGACAGCAAGGATTGTTTGGTTGCCTAAAGTATATGGGAAAGTGGATAGTGCATAATGAAGGCAAAAAAGGTAGGTTGGAGCCAGTTGAAGAGGACTTGAATGCCACAAGGGAAAATTTATATTTGATCCTAGAAGTAGTAGGGAGCCACTGGAATTTGTTAAGTAGAGAAAGGGCTAGCATAGAAAAACCTGTGCTTGTTGATTATGACTTTGGCAAATGTCACTTAAACTTAAAGAGAAAAGTCTAAGCCCTGGCATTAGTAATTTTAATAGCTTCTTTAAAACTGAATTTCTAATAGCTTCAGAGTTCTCTCTGGGAGGGATAGGAAGTCTCTATAAGTTCATATTGTTTCTTTCTTTCCTTCTCCAAAACCCCAATAGAATGTCACATTTTTTTGAAGGGAAATACACAGGCGCTTCTGGATCATCACTTCCAGCTATAGCTGGCACTTGTACTGAGAGTTTGGCATTAAAGAGGGCTTAAGGAGAGTCTCACCATGGACTAAAGGGATAAGCTTTCTCTTTGGTTTGTGAAAACCTTTGTAATAGCTTTTGATAGAGAAGGGAGAGTCATATCATGGACTCTAATTAAGCTGAATTAGTATTGCTTGGGGATGGTGGTTGAAAGAAAACAGTGCCCTTGGTGTTATAAACTGCATACTCATGCCATTAATTATAAAATACTCTTCTTCTATTTGAAGCCCTTGCCACCCTATATCAAAACAAACTCCAGTGGTTGTTTTATTCTCTCATTCTTTTATTTATTTTTTCTTTCTTTTAAAATATTAAAAAAATCTGATTTTTATGGATACAATTTGTTTTTACATCACCTTTATTTCCAAGTTTATTCTTCCCTCTTTTCTCCTTCCTTTCCTCTTGTAAGAAAAAAAAGGTGAAGAAAGCATTTCAATCAAGTCAACCAACATACCAATTGCTTCTGATAATATGTATGTGGAATATGTACTATTTTATACTCATAGTCTCCCACCTCTGTGAAGAGAGAATGGCATTTTGAATGAATGAATGAATGAATGAATGAAAAAAAGTTTTGAAGAGCCTACTATGTGCTAAATTCTAGGGTAACATACAATATTAAAGATAGTTTCTGCTTTAAGGAGCTTCATTCTGATGCAGGAAACTATTCAAATTAAAGGAGTAGTGGTAAACTTTGGTCAAGAAAGTTACAAGGATGAGGGATGGAGTCATAGGAGAGTTTATTGATACCATACATAGATTTGATGTTAGTTTCTGGTCCCATTACTATAGAGGGGAGGAGCAGAAGGAAAAAGCATGTACATAATCTTGAGAAAAGAGGCAGGAGGATGTGGAGAAGGTGGTAAGTAAGGATGGAACAAAATGAAGCTTAGCTGGGACTTTCTCAAAATAATATTAGAGGAAGTCATCAGTCAAGAATGTAGATGGATGTAGTGAGGTGGCTCAGAGAGCCAGGCCTGGAGTTGGGAAGTCCTGGACTCAAACCTGGCCTCAGATAGTACCTAGATGGGTGACTCTGGGCAAGTCACTTGACTTCCATTACCACTCTTCTGCCTTGAAACCAATACACCTTATTGATTCTAAGATAGAAGGGAAGGTTTAAAAGAAAAAGGGTGTAGAACCTGAGGGAAGTTAGATGGTATAAGAAATAAAATGGATATAAAAAGATAGATTTAAAAATATTAGGGTTTTAAAGGATTTATTGGTAGTCATTAGAGAAATGAAACCACGTGCCATATTAATAGTCATTTTGAAAAACCCGCCATTAACTCTTCCACTATGTTGCTTCAGCTGGGAAAGAGAGCGTGCCCTTCCAGCACTTCCTTTTTATTCTTCTCTCTACATTATTACACTTTCTGTCTATGTGATTAAGCAAGAGGAATCATGGGAAATGTAGTTTGAAAGAGCCCTAAATGTCCACAGGAAGTTTAGATCAGGGACCTCAAAATTAGTTCAAGGACCCCCAAATTTCCCATATCACAATGGCTCAGTGTATTGGAAGCCAGGCCTAAGAGATAGGAGGTCCTGGGTTCAAATCTAACCTTAGACATTTCCTAGCTGTGTTACTTTTGGCAAGTCACTTAACCCCCATTGCTTAGCTCTTACCACTCTTCTGCCTTGAAACCCATAGTATTGATTCTAAGATGGTAAGGATTTAAAAAAAAGAGGGTAGGGTCCCAAGGTCAGAAGTTCCTCTAGTTGGTTAAAATGCTAATTAAGTTCCAGGCATGGTGGAGGATACGCAGAAAAGCAAAAGACAATCCCTATTCTCAAGTGGTTCATTGGCTAATGGGTGAGACAATATCTAAGAAACTATGTACAAACAAGATATGTAGAGAATAAATTGGATATCATCAGAAGAAGGAAGATACTTGGATGAAGGGGAAATGGGAAAGGCTTTTTAGACATGGTGCAATTTTAGCTAGACTTTGAATAAAGCCTGAGAAAAGGCAGAGATGAGGAGGGAGAGAGTTCCAAGCATAGAGGATGGCCAGTCAAAATGCCCAGAGTCTAGAGACAGAGTTTTGCTTGAGGAGCATCAAGGAGGCCAGTGCCCCAGGGCCAGAGTTTGTCGGAGGTGTGTTATAATGTGTAAGAAGACTGGAAAAATAGAGAGGTGATAGATTACAAAGGGCTTTGAACATGAAATGGAGGATATTATATTTGGTCTTGGAACTTGCGAGCCACTGGAATTTTTAAATTAAGGTAGTGACATGGTCAGACCTGCACTTTGGGGAAAGACTTGTGGTATGGGGACCAACTGGTAGGTTTTTGTAATTATATAGGTGTGAGATGATGATAGCCTATGCCAGCATAGTGGTACTGTCAGAGGAGAGAAGGGGGTGCATGCAAGAGATGTTATCAAACTGAAACCAACAGGTCTTGGAATTGAGGGTGACATTTTGGTTGTGAGCCTGAGTGCCTGGGAAGAAGGGTGGCATACTTGATATTAATAGGAAAATTAGAAAGAAGGGAGGGTTTTTTGAGGGAAAGATGAGTTCAGTTTTGGATATTTCGAGTTACGATGTCTATGAGACATCTAAGAGACATCGAATCAAAGATTTCTAAGCTTACATTGTCTAGGCATTTGGAGAAGCAAGCTTAGAGGTCAGCAAAGAGGGTAGGGTTGGGGCAGTAGATCTGAGAATCATCGAAAGAGAAATGATAATTGAATTGGATTGCAATCCATTTGGGGAGGAAGTTATTTAATAGGTAGCTGAGGAAGAGGGAATTTAACAAACATAATTGACTGACCCAGCTTGATCATTATAATTACATAATTTTGGCAGCTGTTTTCAAGGGGGAAGGGGCAGAGTTCTTTGATGAATACACATATCGTCCTTAAAGTAAACAAACTACAAGCTCTATGTAATATTCCCTGTTTTATGGCACCATCACATTCTCTCTCTCAACACATGTTAAATCATAGTGCCTTCCTCATTCCATGTTATCTCCTCATTTATGACATGCATTGGCAGGACTCCAGTTGCTGAGATCAAGGTGGAGCATGGGAGAGGGAGAGCTACTGATGCTGTAAACAAGTCCATGGCTGGCTGCTATGTTCTGCATGATTGCCCAGTTGATGAATCTCTGGAAAACTGACAGGGCCCAAGAGACACAGCAGTGGTAGTTGTGAGAAACCATCCTAAGCCATATGTGTACAGAAGGAGAAGGGAAAGGGACTGCTGTCTGGGAGACATTTTCTGGGGGAGAGGTCCTGCCATCTATCATGTTTTATCAGTTAGACTTTATCCTGACAAATGTAAGGAAAACAATGAGGTGGGAAAATCAAAATGATGGTTATTTGTCTGAAAGTGAAATGGAGCTCTAATGCAGGGCTGGCTCTCAATAGTTGCCCTCCACAAATAACATCTAGACCCTTGCAGACATAGCTGCAGATGGTGAATGGCGGCAACAATTATCATTGCTTTGGATTGTTCAAGACCTATAAATTAGATGCAGGTGACCAGACTGCAAGAAGAGAATGAGATTTCTTCATAGGCTCATAGACTGAGCTAGAAGGGATTGCAGAGATCATTTAATCCAATTCTTCATTTTACAGATGAGATGACCGAGGCTGAGAAAGATGGAGTGATTTAACCAAGGTCACGTGAGTGACAGGAGTAGAGTTATGATTCAAAATTAGGTCCTCTGGCTACTGAGCCAGTATCATTGCCCTTTGCTGCCTTCTGCCCTATTTAAAAACAACAGCAAAAACTACCATTATGGTTATCTCTTAAGTAAATGATTTTCAGACAAATTAACAATGGTACTGGAAAGAGACACAAATTTGACATGATCGGGGAATGCTAAATCTTTCCCGTTTTTAATTTGTTTGGATGGTTTTTGGATGAAGCTACCTGTATATTTATTTGCATTTTCATCAGGGAGAAGCCTCAACAACTGGCACCTGTGTCCTGTCCTCTCTGTAGAGTTTTGGAAGCTATGGAGTCATTCTTAGATTTCAGATTGGGTGTGGCATGAGTCCACATTGCCCTAAGTGGTCTAATTCAATAGTAGTAGTAAAAATAATTGATTATAAGTGTTTTATTCATTGTCATAAGTACTATGATGGTCGTATCCTCAAGCTTTTTTTTTTAAACCCTTACTTTCTGACTTAGAATCAATACTAAGTTTCAGTTCCAAGGTAGAAGAGCAGTAAGGGTTAGGCAATTGGTTTTAAGTGACTTGCCCAGGATCACACAGCTTTTGTATGAAGTAAAATACCTCCAACCCAAGGTACCCTAGTGGTGGGGCACAGAAGTCACAGCTGTAATCTAGCTTTTAGCCTCTTGATTTGACTGAAACTGCATTCTACAATGTTATTAGTGATCAGTCAATGAAATCGATGATCTTAATTTTGCTTCTTGACTTCTCCCGCCCTTAATCTTGTGGATCATCATTTCCTTTAGGATCTTCTCTCCTAAGTTTTTATGACATTCCGTCTGACTCTTTTTCATTCTCTTTTCCTGGTTCTTCATCCATGTCTTTTTCACTGTTTATATCTCCTAAGGTGCTATTCTTGGTCCCTTTTTCTTTTTGTTCTATACTGGTGAATCTCAATTTTTTTTTAAATCTAAAGACTCCTTTACATTTTTAACAATTATTGAGAACCTCCCCCAGAACTTTTGTTTATGTGGTTTATATATCTACCAATACTTACCATATTAGAAATTAAAACATATTGTTATAAAAAGTTTTACATTTACAGGCCCCCTGAAAGGGTCTTAGGGACCTCCAGGGGGCTCCCCAGACCATACTTTGAGAACTACTACTCCAGACTAACTCACTTGGTGATCTCATAGGCATTCATGTGTTCAGTGATCATTACGTCTTAAAGTAGATATGCAAGAGGTATCTCAAATTCAACAAATTCAAGACAGAACTCACTACATTATCTCCTAAGTCACATTCATCACATCTATCCAATCTGTTGCGTATGGGCCACACACCCCAGGTGGGGACATAAAGGCCTGAACACACCTTTATTCCCCTGATCCTCTCTCCCTTCCTCCTCTTTTCATAATTTAGTACTTGATTGTAAAAAAAAAAAAGGAAAGAAGAAGAGAAAGATATTGGATTTGACCTATTGAACATAAGCCCAGTTCAGGGTAAACAGCCAATCAAAAAGCCTCCTTTTTTTTTTTTTTTAACCTAGCAGTACCACTCCTGAAATGAAAGAAATGAAAGAAAAAGGACCTATATGTACAAAAATATTTATAGAAGCTTTTTTTTTTGTGGTGGCAAGAAATTGGAAACTGAGGGTATGTCTGTCAACTGAGGAATGGCTGGATAAGTTGTATATGATTGTGACAGAATACTATTGTGCTATAAGAAATGATGAGTAAGAGGTTTCAGAAAAACCTGTGAAGATCTATATAAATAATGCAGAGCAAAGTGAGCAGAACTAGCAGATCATTGTACACAGTAACAGCAATATTCTAATGATGATCAATTATGGAAGACTTAGCTCCTCTGATTGAGACAATGATCCAAGACAATTCTGAAAGACTCATGATAAAAAATGCTATCCACTTCCAGAAAAATTAATAATGAATTAACACTGAGTACAAATTGAAGTATAATTTTTAACATCCTTTATTTCTTTTGCTTTAAAATTTTTTTTGCAACATGGTTAAAATGGAAAAATACAACTTTCATATGTATAATTAATATCATATCTCTTGCCTTCCCGATGGGTGGGAGAGGGGTTGGAAGGAGTGAGAAAATTTGGAACTCAAAATTTTAAAAAATAAGTGTTATAAATAAATAAACACACACACATTCCCAAATTCAAATGGGGATTTTAACAGAAGATCATTCTTCACTTGCTCTGAAGGACTGGGCTCATCGGCCAGTATATCTTCACAAAATCTCCCCTATATATCTCTACATTCACAGGGCCATAACTCTAGTTTAGAAAGCCATCACCTGTCACCCAGGCTAATATAGAAGCCTTCTGAGTTTCTTGACCCTAGTCTTTCCTTCTAGTCTGTCTCCCATTCATAGGCCAAGATGATTTTTCTAAAGCATAGGTCTAATTCCATGCCATGCATTCCCTACTACCACCCTACAAATGAGATCCAGTAACTCCCTATCTTCTCCTAAAGAAATATAAATATGTTTAGCATTCTAAAGTCTTCATAAGCTGCCTCCTTTCTGCCTTTTCAGCCTTTTGATCTCTTAGTCTCCTCTGTGTACACTATGATCCAGCTACACAGGCTGACTTGCACTTTCTTGAAAATGATACTACATCTTCCATCTCTGTGCCTTTAAATTGGCTGGCATCCATACCTAGAATGCCCTGACTCTCCCCTCTACCAAATAGTTTTCTGCTTTTAGGTTCCCTTCATCAATTCTCTATAGACCTTGAACTTACCTAGACATATCTCTGTTGTCCCTCATTAGTCTATAGCAGAGGTTCCCAAACTTTTTTGGCCTACCGCCCCCCTTTCAGAAAAAATATTACTTAGCACCCCTGGAAATTAATTTTTAAAAAATTTTAATAGCAATTAATAAGAAGGATAAATGCACCTGTGGCCATCACTGCTCTCCTAGATCGCTGCAGCACCCACCAGGGGGCGGTAGCACCCACTTTGGGAATCACTGCTCTAGAGTCTCTTTGAGAGCAGGTACTAACTTCCTTTCTCAGGATCCCCTGTATATTATTATACTGTGCCCAGTACTTATTGACATATTGAAAGCTAAATGCTCATTGACTTGATTCCAGTCAGAGCTGGAACTAAAATCCAAGTTTCCTGATTCCTGGGCTGATGCTCTTTCCACAAGACCATATTGCCTGAGGGTTGGAACAGAAAAACAGTATAACCTTTGCTAGGGAGAAGGGGTAAAACTCTTACTGTCAGCCTCACGCTAATTAATGCCTGAGCTGGACCCAGGCTGAATGTGAGAGCATAATGGAATTCCTGATCAAACTCCAACTCCAGCATTAGTTGTAAGATCCTATAGAGTTGCATTCCGTAATAGAAGCAGCTCTGGTGACTGAAAAGGCAATTAGCATAATTAGCTCCATTCTGAATAATGGCTACTTTTATAAGATCATTAACATCAAGGAGAACCCACGATGCTGTTTTATTTTTTCCTCCCAATTTTAAAAGGTAGTTAAAATTGAGTTTGAGAATCGTCTCCATAACATCAAAACATCTTGCTGCTCAGGTCCTGGGAGTGGTAAGAAAAATCATCCTAGTAGTTTTTTTTTTTTGTATACAACAAGCAACTGAAGTGGTTCAAAGGAAGTTTTCACTTTTCAAATGGTAGCTTTGGCAGAGTGAAAAGTTAGCCTGGAGCCAAGATTTTAAGGATTGGCTTTTTTTTTTCTCCAGGAGATTCACTGCTTAATGGATCAGATTAGGATTAGTAGATTCAATTGCCCCATTTTCACAGCCACCAGTTCTCAATCAGTTGATACAATCACTTATCTAAAGCCTTAGAATGTATTATTGCACAGGCTAGAACTGTAGTCTAACACTGTGCTGATACTATTCCCCATGGAGCTAGGTTACTCTATGGATATCAGAGTTCTGCATGCTTTTCTTTCCCCCAAGGGAAAAAAAAATCTAATATTTCTTTTTCACTAAGTATGACTCATCATTATCCAAAATGCAAAAAAAAAAAAAAAAATCAGACCGTCTGGCAAACTAGGGAAGACACCACACAATTTAGTCCACAGCAATTTAAGTAAAAACTTGGAAACTGGAAGCTTTATCTGAAACAGACCATCCTGATTAGGAGGATGTAATGAACAGAAGGAGGCTTCAGACAAGTAGAAATACCCTACCCAGTCATTTGGTTTGGCACATTCCTCCAAGACATGTTAAGAAAATCACTGATTGTTGCCTCTTTTGATAATTTTCCCTTCATTAAGGAGGTATAATCTTTCAATTGGAAATCAGATCTGGCTCATACCCATGACTCCTCTTATATCATTTGGAGAAGGTTAGTGGAGTCTTTACAATCAGTGATTGGATATTTCCACAGCACAGTAAATAACTCGATAGAATGTAGTTCAATTTATCATTAGATGCTTCAATGTATCTATGAGCTCAGCAAGATAAATACCTTCCCCTAGTGCATTTTGTAACCCTTTTATCCCATGCAATTCTTGGCTCCCTTCCTATATAAATCTTCTCTAGAAAATCCATCCAATGTGCTGGAGAACTTTCTCTGGTTCATTTAATGATTTCTCTGGTTCATATGGTTAACCCAGTGAAACACTCAGTCTATCCATCTGTTATCCTCTGCTCTTGCCACATAACTGCTCTTATCACATTTCTCCCCCATTCGATTGTAAACTCCTTGGATGGAGAGACTCTTTGTCTTCCCAGCATTTAGTATAGTATTTGGCACTTAACATGCTGGTTGACCTGGTGGTTCACTTGCTTTTCCATTTATCATAGAGGGGTACACAAGTGTATGGATGGACTCTAAAATCCTGAAGCCATAATCCCTCAAATGGCAGCTATATGCCGTTTGTCCTAGATCCTGAAGACACTTCCTAGGAGCAATCAATTAACAAGCATTTATTATTAAGTGCTTACTATATTCTAGGCACTATATTAAGCAATGAGGTTACAAAGATAGGCAGATGTAGCTCCTGCCCTCAAGGAACTCGCATTCTATTGGAGGAGACAACTATACATACATGACCTACAGAATAGATAGAAGTTAACCTTAGCAGGGAAAACACCATTATGGGAAGAAGTGGGGAAGTCTTTAGAAGGTGGCATTTGAGCTGAGTCTTAAGTAAAGCCAGAGATCAGTTTTGTTCCTCATATTATGTTTCTCTTGGTTCCATGCTTCCCCCTGAGACTTTTGCACAAGGCTGTCCTAAGAGAATAATCATAAAGACACTGCAACTATTTCTCCATCCAGTCCCTCTTTGGGGATATTAAAAACTCTTCTGTGGGTGAGGGAATTCAGAAGTAAATTTTGGAGAAATGTCCTGTCTTGGCCTACCCTAGAACACAGTATTTCTCAGTATGTAGGAAGTTGAATCCTGGCTAGCTTGGCTAAATAGGGCACCTACTTTAGGGTTAGTGAGAATGGACAGTGGTACTACAGATTTCTATATGGTCCTGCTTGTCCTTCAATACATAACTGCATCCTTATAAGTCACTAGTTATCTACAGTTGTTCTCTCCAATTGTAGTGGAATTTTTAGGAACCCAAGAGGGTTATCTTGTGTTCTTGAAGTTGTGGTCACATAATTGCATTAAAGATAAAAATTAATATCGAATCAAGTAGTTTTTTTTCTGACTAGTGGTGGCATCTACCCAAGGATATAAGAATCTCCTTATATGCAGGTTTTTAGGGCAGCTAAACATTATTCAAAGCAATATTGTGGGAAACAAAGAAAAGAAAAATGACTGTTCATAGAATGCAAGTGGTTTTACAAAAAGAAAAGTATGCTAGTTAGAGAAAAATATGTATTCTTAGGTATAGACAATAGATGAAGAATTTATCATCTGAATATAGCTAGTCTCCCTTAAATCAAAGAAATCTGCTTGTTGGACCAGACAGGGAGGAGAACTTTTTTTTTAATACTTTAAAGAATTTTTTAATTTTATTTTTTCTTGGGTTATACATGCATTATCACACAAAACATATTTCCTTATTATTCATTTTTGAAAGTGAATAATATTATAAAATCAAAACCCCAAATCATATACCCAAATAAACAAGTGACAAATCATATATTTTCATCTGCATTCCTACTTAACAGTTCTTTCTCTGGAGGTAGATAGCATTCTTTTTCATAAGTCCCTCAACTGACCTGGATCATTGTATAACTGTTAGTAGCAAAGTCTATCACGCTTGATCGTTCCATAATATTTCAGTTACTGTGTATAAAGTTCTCCTTGTTCTGCTTATTTCACTCTGCATCAGTTCACGTAGATCTTTCCAGCTCTTTAGGAAATCATCCATTTCATCAATCCTTATAGCATAATAATATTCCATTACCACCATATACCACAATTTGTTCAGTCATTCCCCAATTGAGAGACATCTCTTTGGCTTCAAATTCTTTGCCATCACAAAAAGTGTAGTTATAAATATTTTTGTATAAACAGGTCCTTTCCCATTTTAAAAATCTTTACAATACAATCCCAGTAGTGATATTATTGGCTCAAAAGGTATGCATTCTTGTATAGCCCTTTGGGCATAATTCCAAATTGCTCTTCAGAATGGTTGGCTCAATTCACAGTTCTACCAGCAATGTATTAGCATCCCAATTTTGCCACATTCTCTGAAACTTTTATTATTTTCCTTTACTTTCATATTGGTCAATCTGATAGGTTTTGGGTGATACCCCAGAGTTGTTTTAATTTGCATTTCTCTAATCAAAAGGGATTTAGAACTTTTTTTTATATCATTATTGATAGATTTGATTTGTTTATCTGAAAACTGCCTATTCATATCCTTCGACAGGGAGGAGAACTTTCCCAGCTCTCTGGGATCCTCCATATTCAGTAGCCAAGTCCTTTGGTTCCATTGAGAGGCACGAATGAGATATGAATGACAGAACTACAGCAGCTGTGTCCTTTGGCTTACAAGATGATATTCCTGGGGTTCATCTGGGAGGGGGGGTACTTATTCTACTTCTCCTACACAATGAATCACACATTTATAACATTTTAATTCAAAAACATGTCAACAGGATCATAGAATTATAAAGAAGGAGGGGATCTCTGAAGTCATTGAATCCCATCCATATCCACAAAGGAAGCTTTCTGTGGTAGGAGAATTAACCACCTCATACAGGGTAGGCAATTTTTCCCATGAGTGGTGATGAAAATTTTTCCAAGCTCAGTTGGTCTCAGAGGTCTAAGGTTCAAACCACTGACATAAATTTTTAGTCACTTAAGTATAAAAGTCCCCCATATGAGAAGTTGAGAACTCATCAGGCTTGACACATCCAAATGACTGAGAAGGAAAAATGTGGAGGGAGGGATCTGAGTATAACAAATATTATGCTGTATCTTTTCTATGGCTTAAGCTTCTTTTTGTTAAATGTTAGATGAACCATGAGTGTCTCATTTTGTTCTAGTTCCAAGTGTACACCATAGGACTGGTCTGAGTCAGACCTTACCCAAGGACACTCTACCATAACAAACTTAATAAATGGTCTATTCAGCCTCTGCTTGGAAGAACTCCAAGTATGGGCAAATCATTACTTCTTGAGACAACTCACTCTATTTTTGGACAGCTTTAATTGTTAAGAAGTTTTACTTGATATATAGCTTGTCTGTCTTCTAAAAATCTCTACTCCCCAATATGAGTGCCAGGCTTGGAGTCAAGATGACCTAAGTTCAAATTTGACCTCCGACATAAGCTAGTGTGGCTTTTCCACTGGGTAAGTCATTTAACCCTGCTTATCTCAAGTTTCCTCAATCTATAAAATGAACTAGAGAAGAAAATGACAAATCACTCCAGTATCTTTGCCAAGAAAGCCTCAAATTGGCTCATAAAGAGTCAGACACGACTGAAGAACAACAAATTCCTATCTTGGGCCAAACAGAACAAGTCCAGTCCCTCTTCCATATGATAACCCTTCTAATACTTGAAGACATCTATCATGTCCCTTGAGCCTTCTCTTCTCCAGGTCTACATCTCCATTTTCTTCAACTGATTCTTATATGACATTGATTTGAGGATCTTTAAGTCTAATTATATGAACAGGGTGTTCCAAATGGATTAGTAGCATTTAAGCTATAAAGCTTTAATACTTTTAATACTATTAAATACTTTAATGCCATTAAAGTTTTAATAGCTTGTAACTCCACTAAGCATTTAGGAAATTCTTTATTTCTCCCCCCCACCCCCAGCCATCCTTCATATTGATTGCCTTAAATAATTTCACCTTTACAATGTGTTTCATCCTGGCATATAGTAAGTGCTTAATAAATGTTTGTTAACTGACTGACTCTTAAAAAACAAAACAAAAAAAATCCTTACTTTCTGTCTTAGAATCAGTACTATGTACAGTATAGGTTTCAAGGTGGAAGAGCAGTAAGGGTTAAATGATTGGGGTCAAGTGACTTTCCCAGAGTCACACAGCTAGGAAGTGACTGAGGCCAGATTTGACACCAGGATCTCCCATCTCTAGGCCTGACTCTCCATCCACTGAGCTACCCAGATGTCTTCCTGACTGACTCTTGATGGGCTTATTACTCATTCCCAAATATTTCTCCATTATTCCTTGGGTGACCCTTAACTTCAATTCTTTGAAAACTCTGGTATTCCAAGTCTCATAGTCACAAAACTATTACTGAGAGGACATTGGTTAATAAAAGGAAGGGGGGGCAGCTAGGTGGTTCAGTGGATGGAGATTCAGGCCTGGAGATGGGAAGTTCTGGATTCAAATCTGCCCTCAATCATTTTCTAGCTCAGTCACTACCCTGGCTCCCTGGGCAAATCACTTAATCTCCATTGCTTATCCCTTATCATTCTTCTGCCTTGGAACCAATACCTAGTATCAATTCTAAGACAGAAAGTAAGGGTTTGGAAAAAAAGACAGCTCTTTGTTTAGTGGAAAAACTTTTTGTTATCAAAAAGACCTGTGCCATTTCCTAAAGGTAATCCAGACTTTTCATCTTCTCAGTTCTGGGGGAGGTAGTGCCCATTTGTACAATTTGCTGCAAATATCAATATTGGCAGGTCATTCTATACTTTGCCCATTGAACTGCTTATCACACACTGTCTTGATAATAGGTACTCTTCCTGCCACATTAGTGGTTAGCAAATGATTAAAGCTCAGCTAAATCTATGTTTGGGTTTCTTTTATCCAAAGAAAGCTCTTTCCCAAGATTTTCTGTCTAATCTACCTTTCCAGCTGGATTCACTGAGAAACAAGAATGATCAAGTGATTGATCTACACTAGGCAACCAGCCCACACTTCCTGCTTGCCACTCTCATTACCTGGTCCAACAGCTCTGGCTTTTAAAGGTTCAAACACTTGCTCATCAATAATCTTCTCACCTCATTTGGCTTCTCTGTGGCCAGATCTATGGATTTACCTGGCTTGACTGTCCTCAGGATGGTTTCTGGCCAGTAGTCCATGAGTAATTGACTTGATTGGACTCATTATTTTGATCGTTAAGGCGTTGGAATGAAAGAGGGTGATTAGCATCAATTGATTGCTTAATGATCCAGTATCAGGAACATATCAAGCAAAAATCTTCATAAGAATTGAAGGAGGGATAACTTATAGATGTAGCTTGGTCCTATCTAAATTGAACTGAATAAAAACATCTTTAAAAGTAGCTATTAAGACAAGCATTTTATTTGAAAATTTTAGATTTTATTGGAATCTATTGTTTTTATATCAGTTTTTATATCCATCAGTTTTTACATCTCCCTTCCTCTTCTCAAAGAGCCATCCCTTATAACAAGGATTTTTTTTAAAAAACCCTTACCTTCTGTCTTAGAACCAATACTATGTATTGGTTCTAAGGCAGATGAATGGTAAGGGCTAGGCAATAGGGGTTAAGTGACTTGATCAGGGTCACACAGTTAGGAAGTGTCTGAGGCCAGATTTGAATCTAGGACCTCCCATTTCTAGGCCTGGCTCTCAATCCACTGAGCCACCCTGATGCCCTAGTTTTTTTTTTTTTTAAAGAAAGAAAAAGAGAAAGAATCAGGAAAACTGATCAGCACATTAAAAATAACTGATGTCTTATACAACATTCCAGGCTTGGAGACCACAATCTCTGCAAAGGAGTATGGGAAGTATCTTCTGATATCTCTTCTTTAGAGTGAAGCTTGTCATTTATGATTAAAAAATTTTTTTAAACCCTTAACTTCTGTGTATTGACTCTTAGGTGGAAGAGTGGTAAGAGTAGGCAATGGGGGTCAAGTGACTTGCCCAGGGTCACACAGCTGGGAAGTGTCTGAGGCCGGATTTGAACCTAGGACCTCCTGTCTCTAGGCCTGACTCTCAAACCACTGAGCTACTCAGGTGCCCCCAATTTATGATTTTTTAACATTCAATTTTAATTGCTTTGTTGTTGTTCTTTCCATTTACATTGTGGTCATCATGTTTCCTGTTTCCTGGCTTTGCCTACTTTTCATCCGTTCATACAGTCTTTCTGTTCTGCTATTTATCATGACCTGCAGGACAATATATTTTTTAAAATTACATTGATGTACTACAATTTGTTTAGCCATTCCCAAGAAATGGATATCTGCATTGTTTCCAGCTCTTTGTTACCACAACAAAATGCTACTGTAAATATTGTTGCGTAAAGAGCCTTTCTTTAGTGAGTGACCTTCTTGGGGTATATGCCTAGTACACTCTCTGGTTCAAAGGGCATGGACATTTTAGTTCCTTTATTTGTGCAATTTCAAATTGTTTCCTAGAATGTCTGTACCAATTCACAGTTCAATCACTAACAATTAATGAGTCAAAGACTTTTTGAATACAGTGCTATGTCAATAACTTGCAATGACATTTCTACTTACAACTAATGTGACTTTGGGTATGTCTCTTCTTTTTTCTGATCCTTTTTATTTAACTATAAAACAAGGTTGGTAGATCAGATTACCTCTGAGCTCTAAGTTTATGGGCTTATTTTTAAAGGGCTTTTTCTTTTAAAAAATCATTTTATTTGGATCATCCTTTTTGTTTCTTACAACAACCCTATTATTAGGTACTGGGATACCTGTAGGTGGAGAGAAAAGAGAGAGATGTGTGAATAAGAGGCTGAAGGGAAAATAGACACCTATTATTTCCTAGGATTAATAAGAGCCTCTGGAAGTAACCGCAGGGTTAATGTTTGTCCTATAGAGAATGTCCAGAAATGGATCTGTAGGTGGTTAAGTAAGGATCATGGAAGGGAGAATGGAGTGATTTGCTGGGTGCAAGAGCAAGTGTGTAGTTAGTTGATGAACCTGGACTTCATGTAGATAGAACACTCTTCTGGAAAAGACTGTAATTGGTGTGAGATATGCTAAAGACATTCTGGTTATTTGTGTGGAGATCATCAGAGAAAATAGTAATTAAAGGCTAATGCACATTTCTATAGGACTTAAAAGGACTCCACGCAGCAACTCAGTGAATATCATTATTGCCTCCATCTTACAGATGAAGTGACTCAGAAGGAAAGTGGTTTGCCAGTGATCTCATAGCTGAATTGAAACTAGAACCCTGGGGTCCGAATTCTAGGTCTAGTACATTTTCTGTAATTTCTGAATGGAGTTGAGTTTTATCTTTTTTTTTTTAACTCTTAGAATCAATATTAAGTATCAGTTCTGGTAGGAGAATGGTACAGGCTAGGCAACTGGAATTAAGTGACTTGTCATGACAAGGATCATGTTAGGAAGTATACGAGGCCAGATTTGAACTCAGGAACTCATCTCCAGGCCTGATTCTCTATTCACTCAGCCACCCAACTGTCCCAGATTTACTTTCTTTTTTACTTTTGTTGCTACCTGAACACAGGTTGTTTCAAACATATGCCAAGTGGTACACTGTAAGAGCCAAAGGGATGGAGACAGGACCTCTGATTTCTTTAATATAGAAAACTCTCAGATGAGGAAACTCCCTCTTATCCATGTAGGTGAACCCCTCTGCAATTTATAGTCCTAAAGAATTCCTTGGAGCTCTGAGATGTTAAGTAACTTATCCAGAGTCCCATAGCCCACATGGGGGTCGGAGTACTTGATTCCTGATTCCAGAGGCTGCTAACTATCCACTACACCACACTGCCTCTCCATGATTAAAATACCCCTTGCTCTTTTATGGAGAACCTCTTCTCCTTGGGTTAATTTATTAGTGAGTCAAGGACAGGAGCTTGGTGACAGTAATATGTCTGAAATGGGAAATTCTGGTATTGCTAAGGGCTTGGCTGACCTGTAGAGATTGCAGTCTTGGGTTTAATTAGGAGAAAAAGTCTCCTGTCACTCCTGATCTGCAGTTAGTAGCTTTCCATCGGAAATGTTTGCTCCCATGGATTCCATTGTGCCTCCAGGTGAACCTTTCTTTAGCTCTTGCCTTAGAGTGCCTGCCAGGCAGCTTTCCTCCAGTTCAGAGTACAATGGGGGGAGATTCTTTTGTGCCTCTGTTTATAGGTGTGTTCATTTTTAAGGCACAGCTAGAGGGAATCAACACCCTGCCTTGATTTAAAGTATTTTTTTGTGGCATCATGAGACAAATAATAAATAACAATGATAGCCAGCATTATATGATAAAATCTAATTTGATTTTTACAACAACTCCCTGAGGTAGGTGGCTATTATTATCTTTATTTTACAGATGAGGAAACTGAGGCTAAGAAAGATTATGTGATTTGCTCAGTTATACAGCTAGTAAATATGTGAGGGAGAATTTGGACTCAGGCCTTTCTGAATCTAAATTCTGCCCTTTAGCTACTATTTATTTAGCAGGCTCTGAAAGCCCAGTAAGGATTGGGGCAGCTAGATGGCTTGGTGGATAGAGAACCAGACCTGTTTTCATATGCCTGTCTAGGTGGATACACAATGTTCTTTAGTTAGTTTTTTTTTTTTAACCCTTATTTTATGTTTTAGTAACAAATCTAAGACAGAAGGGCAAGAGCTAGGTAAAGAGGGTTAAGTGACTTGCCCCTGGTCATAGAACTAGAAAGTGTCTGAGACCGGATTTGAACCCAGGCCCTCTTGAGTCCAGACCTGGTACTCTCTCCACTTTGCCACTTAGCAACTCCCCTTTAAGTTAGTCTTAAGAAAACTGGTGGTTGTCAGCATGTTACCATTTAAGATCTGGGGGTTTCCAGCTTCCCTTTATTTGAGTTTCATAGTATCTACTTTTCTCTAATCTGTTTTGCAGAAGGAAATAAAACCATTTATTCTTTTCTGTCACAAAGTTAATGTGGATTAGGTATTCCAATGGTATGCTTTGAGAAAAATAAATTGGGAACAATATAAGCATCTTAATTATCTGAATGTAACAGGGCCTTTTTAATTCTATAATTTCATTTAATTATCCATGACCAAATTGATATCATAGAGGACATATTTATTCCTAATAGGCTCCAAAATCTCATCATCTGCTTTAATTTAAATTCAGTAGTGATTGAACAGAGTGGGTCATAAGATGGATACAATGCTACAAATTCAGATTTCTTAAGCATTTCTGAAACTTGCTACTTGCTGGTAAGTAAATAAAATATTTATAACAGTCTGAATTTCTTGTAGTAGTGGTGATAAGCAAATGCAATCTCATCTGCAAATAGGCTAAAATGTGAGAAACATTAGTAATTTTTATGCCTGGTAATTCAGTATGATTTCTTTTAGCAATTCCAAGTCTACTGATAACGTCAACAAAGAGTTGAAAAGAAGGCCAACTTATCTCATTCTTTAATCTTTGATTACAAAACCCAAGGATACATTTGACATTTAATAAGCATTTATTAAGCTCCTACTGTGTGCCAGGTACTGCATTAGGTAATGGAGAAACAAAGACAAAAATAACACATTATTAGACCACATGGAGTTTTTATTCTATTGCATATATATGATTATTTTTGTTTGATTTAGTTTCATTACATATGGCATTAATTAACTAAAAGAATGAGTCCCTTCATTGCAGTTATTTTCTAACAGTTTCCAAAAGAACGCTCATTCTAATGATAACTCAGGCACTTTGTACAATTTGAGCTGGTGAATTAAGCATAAAATTCTTACAAATGACTGACTGAGAATCTGGGGATGAGGCAATGGACTCGATATTTGAACCAAGAGGGAAATGGTGACTCCAGGGCTCAGTGCTTATGTTGTTGGATCCTCTGATGGTAGCTAATGTGATTTGGTAAAAAAGGCAATGAGTTGACCTGAGGAGAAAATTTCCTTCTGGGTAAAGAAGGGTGATATTCAAAACAAAAGTATAGACTGGAGGGGCAAAGCTCTAAAGCAGTTTTCAAGGAATCCCTGTTCCATGTGGCTGAGGAGGAGTGGGAGCCTTAGAATTTCAAATCAAGGAGGTCCATATGGAAATCATGATTGCTTGCTACCAGGAGTCTCAGGAAAATTGTTTTTTAATCAGTGAGGTTTCGCATCATGCTCATCATATTGGCAAAGATAGCAAAAGATAGAAATAGTGGACATTGGAGAACTTTGGAGAGACAGTCATACTTGGCAAAGCTCTGCATTGGGGTGACCATTCTGGAAACTACTTGAAATCATGTGAGCAAATCACTGAATTGTTTATAGCCCCTGAAATGGTCAAAACATGACTAGACTTCTGCCTTGAAGAGGTTAGACTGAAATAAATATATCATCTATAATAAAATAGAAATAGCTTTTTGTTATTGCAGTAGCAAAAACCTGAAAGCACAAATGATGACTATAGATTGGAGAATGGCTGAATAAATTGTGGTGAATAGATGTAATTGAATATTATCAGTGACATAAGGGACAATGAATATGAAGAATTAGAAAATCTTCAGAAGAGTTGTATGTATTGATGCAGAGTAGAACCAGGAAAATAATATGCATAAAGTCTATGATAATATACATAAAACAAGGTTAAATTGCAGCTAGATACAGTTTAACTCCAGTGATCAATCTTGAATATGAATGATGATGAAATTCATTTCTCTTTTCTTGGTAGCAAAGTGGGAGAGACTATAGAAATGGAATGTGGAATGCACTTTCAGATTTAGTCAACTTCGGTTAGTTCTGTTATGAGGGAAGGCTCTTTAAGGGGTGTATAGGAAAATAATGATGCACAAAAAAAGACATCAATAAAACATATTAAAAATATGGCATTATGCATTTATAGCTCTATACAAGTGCTTGTTTTGACATACTGGTGATGCTGTGGGTTCTAAATATTCTTTTGTCATAATGAATGATGAAATATTAAAAAGTGAATGTGTTCTTGTGCTATTTTCCAAGGACTTATTCATAATAAATCTACTTTTGTTCAGATTATTTGTTTTGAGAATCATAAAATATGAGAGAGCATCTAGGACAATAACCATGTTTAACGGATGATGAAATCAGGGCAGCTGGGTGGCTCAGTGGTTTGAGATCCAGGCTTATAGATAGGAGGTCCTGGGTTCAAATTTAGCTTCAGACACTTCCTACCTGGGCAAGTTGTTTAACCTTCATTGCTTAGTCCTCACCACTTTTCTGCTTTGGAACCAATGCATAGCAATGCTTCTAAAATGAAAGGTAAGGGCTTTAAAAAAATAACAAAAACTTTGGATGATGAAACTGAAGCCCAGAGAATTGTGACTTCCTTCAAAGTCACATAGTTTATTAGTGATATAGCTAGGAAGGATTAGAACTCTGATCTCCTAGCTCCCAGTCCGGTACATTTTGCAATGTATTATATTTTCTACTTATATAAAGGAATGTGTAAAGAAAGAAATTTCTTATTTTTTAAGGAGTGATATGAGTCCAAAAGATTCAATTTATGTTGAATTTCTTTCAGGTTTGTTCAAGACTATGATATTTGGAAGCTAGGTGGCTCAGTGGATTGAGAGCCAGGCCCAGAGATGGTAAGTCCTGGGTTCAAATCTGGCCTCAGACACACCTAGCTGTGTGACCCTGGGCAAGTCACTTGACCCCCATTGCCTAGCCCTTACCACTCTTCTATCTTGGAACCAAAACACAGTATTGATTCAAAGATGGAAGGTAAGTTTTTTTTTAAAAGACTATGATATTTTCATTCACTTAGAAGTTAGGAATTTTTATGTCTTCTAAAATATTAATATTTTCAACAAGTAATTGTTAAATATGACTTGAATTTTCTTCCTTCCTTTGAAAAATTGTTCAGGAAGCTCATTTACCATTGGCTTCTTTTTTAAATCATTTTTAATAACTTCCTCTAATTCCTCTTCAATGGCAAGATCTATGCTGTTTTAATCTGTGTATCTTCTAACACCTGCTATGGCATTTTGCATTTACGAGGTAGTTAACTATTTACTAAATGCTGATTGGATTATTGAGAAAGGGTCTGTGTGACCAGTAGTTTGGTCTGATGGTTTAAATATGTAAGTATTACTTACATATTTTTAAAAAACCAGTCACATAATCAAATCTCATACATACACATCATCCCACAGAGGTCTGGCAGGTTAATTCAGATGGTTATTGTAGAAATGCTGACATGGCTAATTTTTGACCCTGGGAGAGACGTCCTAACCCTTGCCAGCTGTGTTGAGTGAATGTGGAAAGATCAGTTCAATTATATCACTATTCCTGGAGGGAAAGGTCTAAGTGTGTGTCCTATTAATGGTGATTTAGTAGCATGATTGTCACAGACAAAGAGAAACACATTTGGCATTCTAATCAGCTGGATTTACTGAAAGATGAAAAGACTACAAATTGAACCACAAATAACCCCCTTCCTCCCCCAAACAACCTAGCAGCTGATGTAAGGATTGTAATTTTGATATGCTACTTATAAAATTGAAGTTAGTTTTACTGATACCAGAAGAGTGAATATCATAGATGAGAAGGCAAGTTAAGTTGAGCCAACAATCATTAATTAAGTGCTACTATCTTCAAGGCACTATGCTAAGTGATGGGGGAACAAATATATACAAAAAGCAGTCCTTGCTCTCAAGGAGCTTATATTCTACCAGGGAAAGACAACATAATCTAGAAAAGGGAGCTAAAAAGGGGGCCATGGATGGTGAAGATTGTGATGGAATACCACTGTGCCATAAGAAATGATGATCAGGTTAATTTAAAAATTTTGGAAAAATCTATGTGAAATTATGAAGAATGAAATGAGCAGAGCCAAGAAAGCATTGTATACAGCAACAGAAGTATTGAAGAATGACCACCTCACACCTAGAAGATTGACCAATATGACAGCAAAGGGAAGCGATAAATGTTGGAAGGGATGTGGCAAAATTGGGACACTAATACACTGTTGGTGGAGTTGTGAATTGGTCCAACCATTCTGGAGGGCAATTTGGAACTATGCAAAAAGGGCTTTAAATGAATGTCTACTCTTTGATCCAGCCATACCACTGCTGGGTTTGTACCCCAAAGAGATAATAAGGAAAAAGATTTGTACAAAAATATTCATAGCCACACTCTTTGTGGTAGCAAAAAATTGGAAAATGAGGAGGTGTCCATTGATTGGAGAATGGCTGAATAAATTGTGGTATCTGTTGGTGATGGAATACTATTATGCTGAAAGGTATAATGAACAGGAGGAATTCCATGTGAACTGGAAAGATTTCCAGGAATTGATGTAGAACAAAAGGAGCAGAACAAGAAGAACATTGTACACAGAGACAGATACATTATGGCACAATCAAATATAATGGACCTTTCTACCAGTAGCACTGCAATGACCCAGGATAATCCAGAGGAACTTAGGAGAAAGAATGCTATCTACATCCAGAGAAAGAACTGTGGAACCAGAAAAATATATGATTGACCATGTAGTGTGATAGGGATGTGATTAGGGTTCTGAGGTTAAAGCTCAGCTGCAAATATGAATATCATGGAAATAGGTTTTGAACAGTGATACATAACCCAGTGGATAACCCAGTGGAACTGCTTGTCAGCTTTGGGAGGGGGAGAGGAAGTGTGTGGGGGGTGGGATCATGAATCACGGAACCACGAAAAAATATTCTAAATAATAAAAAAAAGAAATATTGAAGAATGATGTGTGTATGTTTACCATCAAAGAAAGAACTGATAAACAGAAATAAGAAAGACATAGTTTTATATATACATATATCTTTTTGTCAACTGATGGCTTCCCTAATGTGAGGAGGGGAGGAAAGGAGGGAGTTCCTTGGATATTTTAATGTAATAAACAAACAAACAAATAAAAAAAATTAGATTAGAAAAAAGAATGAAGGAAAGAACATGGCTATCTTGGGGGCTTGTCCTCAAGATGGAAATTCCAGGAAGAAACAACCAAGCAAAGGAGGAGCTTTGGGGGTGAAGGAATGCTCTTTTATGAAAAGGGTGCAAGGGGTGGAGGGATCTTCCAAGATGAGATGGCTGCTGAAACATAGCAGTAAGCTTAGTTTCACCACTGGGATATAGAGAAGAAAGAAATCTGATGTTGAGAGTAGAACCTGAGAGAATTGTAGGAGTGATCACACTCATGCAACTTGGCCAACAGAGATTAGAAAAAATTTCAGAACCTTGGAGAGTATATTCATGTTTGGTACTGACTGATCAATAATAATCTTGTGGGGATAAGTATTACAAGCATTTTATTTTATAGATTTCTTCAAGATATAAAAAAATTTTACAGATGAAGAAATCGAGGCTCTGAGAGTTGTCACATAGCTAGTAAGTGTCAGAGGGTTCAAACCTAGGTTTCTTCTAACTCCTAGCATTTTTCCCTATTGAACTAGAAGCCATAGATGGAAACTGTAGAGGAGAAGATTTGAGCTTAATCCACATAAATTTTTATTTCTTTGTGCTATCTAAAAGTGTAATGGATTGCCTTATAAGGTAGTAGATCCTTCTCAGCTGGATGTTTGCTCTCAGCAGCCAGAGAACCATTGCCAGTATGTGATAAAGGGGATTTCTGTCCCAATACGGTTTGAAATAGATCAGAGGTTTAAAAAAATGTAGCCTGTAACACTCCTGAGTGGGATTTAAACCAGATTATATGTAATTGGAAAATATTTAACAAGATAAAGTTACATTAAACTATAGATAATATTAATATGTGGCTTTCTAGGTGAATATGTGACCTGAGGGGATCCTTCAGTACAGTTTGGTGGCCCCTATTAACATATGAATTTGATACCACTGGTCTAGATGCCTCTAAAGTTTCTTCTAACTCTTGGATTCTGTGACTTTCCAGGGAAGAGTTTTGGATTTGATAATTTTTTTTATGGTTATGGTAGCTCAGAAGAGTATAAAACAGTCAATCAACAAACATTTTTTTAAAATTTGTCTAAAATCCTTATCCTTCTGCCTTAGAATCTATGCTAAATATGAACAATTAGGGTTAAGTGATTTACCCAGGTTCATATAACTAGGAAGTATCTGAGGCTGGATTAGAACCCAGGACCTCCCATCTTCAGCTAGGACCTCCCAACTATCCAATGAACCAACTAGTAGCCCCTCATCAAGCATTTATTAAACACTTACTATATACCAGGCACTATTCTAAGTGTTGGGAATACACATAGAAGCAGAAAGACAACCCCTGAAGGCATGTATAAAAGGAAGTTGAAAGGAGTGAGGAGAGGGAAGGCACAAGAAGGCAACTGGTACAAGGGTATGAGAAAGATATAAGGAGTAAGAGAAAGTCCTGTGGAGACAGGTCACTGAAGCCTGGAAAGGGATCAAGACATCTTTGGGAGGACCTCTTCATTAGGTTGTCATTGTCTTTGTGACCTTATTTGGAGTATTCTTAGCAAAGATACTAGAGTTGTTGGCCATTTCCTTCTCCAGCTCCATTTACAAATGAGGAAACTGAGACAAACAGGGCTAAGTAAGTTTCCAGGGTCATGCAGCTAGTGTTTGAGGCTGGATTTGAGCTCATGAAGATGTCTTCTTGATTCCAAGTGCTCTTTCCATTGCACCACCTAGCTGCCTTAGAAGAAGACTACTATTGTGTTAAACCATATTTATTTTCAAACTTTTATAAGACATTTGTTGAGTTTGGCTAAAGTGCAGTCACTCTACTGGAGCTAGGGCATACAGAGAGGCAACTGGGTCACAACACATTTCATTTCCTCTCTTGTTTACCAATTCCTTTTATGAAAACTCTTACAAATAGAGTTCTGCATTCCTTGGACCATTTTCCTCTTAAAGTCCTTGTTCTTTCTTTCCTTGGCTTCTCATAGATCTTCTGGTTTCCAGATGCTTTATACTAGAGTTCAAATGTCACACCTTTGCCAAAGCTACTTTTGGGTTTTCTTTTTCCTCTTTGCTTTTTAAAATAGAAGGTGGTGTTAATGTTGTCTAGAACATATCCCCGTGTCTTTCCGTATCCTGAAAAGAGAGTTGCGAGGGAAGCTGAATTGTTGATGAAAGCTTTGCTGTTAATGTTTCATCCAACAAAGCATGCCTCATCTCTATCCTTTGCATTTTGAAGAATCTAGCAAGAAAGCCAAGCCCGCTCTGTGTGAGCCTTTTTTCCCCAATCTTGACTGACAATCAACCCTGCCCCATAACTATTGAAATTAAAATATAATCTGGTTTTGAGTAAATCATACATCTGTAGGAAAAAGCAGTATAATCCCCTGGAGATGGATTTGTACTTTCAAACTGCCTGTGAGATTACTGGGCACACACATATTTGCAAACTGAACTTCACATCTCTGTTTCTTAGGAGTTACAGATGGAGGGGATTTAGCTATCCTTACATTCATTACTGCCATACAGTCTCTAGTTATTTCGTCTCTGTTCTTTCTTATAACTTTGAAAAGGGGCTTGGTGAATACACACACAAACACACGTGTATATGTATACATATATGTACACACGTGTATGTGTAGCTATGTATTGTGTATGTGTATGTGTGTGTATATAGAATTTTTTTTACCTATTGTGTCAAATATACCCTGGTGATAAACAAAATTGGGTTTTGAGGGCACTGGAATTTTCTGGGTACTGGAAGCACCAATTTGGTCTAACATTTAGGGATTTTTCCTCTTTAGCAAAGATATAAGGTTCCTTGGAATCTATTTCAAGTGTTTGGAATTAAAATTTGGTAATATATTTTGGTTTTGAGGTCCCTGATCCTAGAAAAGTTATATCTAAACCAGATAAAATTTAGTCTTCCTTCCTTCCTTCCTTCCTTCCTTCCTTCCTTCCTTCCTTCCTTCCTTCCTTCCTT
>NC_058132.1:621342436-621375883 GCF_016433145.1 Gracilinanus agilis | reverse complement strand
TCTTTCTTTCTTTCTTTCTTTCTTTCTTTCTTTCTTTCTTTCTTTCTTTCTTTCTTTCTTTCTTTCTTTCTTTCTTTCTTTCTTTCTTTCTTTCTTTCTTTCTTTCTTTCTTCCTTCCTTCCTTCCTTCCTTCCTTCCTTCCCCCCACTCTCTCTGTCTCTCTCTCTCTCTTTCTTTCCTTCCTGAGAACATGTCCATATCCAGCATCTTTATTAAATTATATATATATATATATACACACATATATCTGTGTATATGTACATATGTGTGCACATATACATATGCGTATATGTATTGTGTGTATTTGCCAAAGCTCCTTTCCACTGTCTTTAACAGTATTTTGTTTATTCTGGTCTTTTTAAATGAACTGTCAATATTTCAATCATAGATCAGAAGGGAGCATCTGAATCTTTCAAACCAAGTTGAAATATTGTCTAGACTTGGGATGCAGTCTCAATTTAAGATTTCCAATAAGAGAAGCTGCAGTACAAAATTGGAACCACAAAATTATAGTGTTTCCCCCTGCTGCTCCCACCCCAAGTTTGCTACTAACAAATTCCTCATGTTTGGAAGTGCTCAGTTGGAAGGTGTATGATCACATGTCATGGAGACAGTCTCTTGTGTTAAGAAATGCACAGAAGCTCAAGTCTGAGGACTTTGAAGATCTTCCATCAGAGGCTGGATGTTCACCTAGTGGGTATGTTATAATAGTGGTTTTTCTTTTTTTTTTTTTCTTTTAATTTTTTAAATCTGAACTAGATTCTTTTAATTTTTTTAATCTGAACTAGATAAACATCTACAAACACAAATATTTCCACATAACATAAAAAGTAATTGCAAATCTATTATATTAAGTTTGTTTTAACCCTTACCTTCCTTCAGAGAACTAATACTGTGCATTGGTTCCAAAGCAGAAGAGTAGTAAGGGCTGGAAATGGGGGTTAAGTGACTTGTCCAGGGTCACACAGCTAGGAAGTGTCTGAGGTCAGATTTGAACCTAGGACCTCCCATTTTTAGGCCTGCCTCTCTATCCACTGAGCCACCTAAATGTTCCTCAAATACATTAAAAAAAAACCCTACAACAATCCTTATCTTCTGTCTTAGAATCAATACTGAATATCAGTTCCAAGGCAGAAGAGCAGTAAGGGCTATGCAGTTGAGGTTGAGTGACTTGACTAGTGAGCTGGGAAGTGCCTGAAGCCAGATCTGAACCCAGAACTCCCATCTATAGTCCATCACTATCCAATAAACCACTTAACTGACCTTGGAACCTAATTTTTTAAAGGTGGTAGTCAAATTTGAGACAGAAGAGAAAATTTAAACTAATGTACTTCATCACATTTATTAGTCAAACAAACATCACTTTTCCCATACCATGTTGGAAAACGCTGCCTTAAAACCTGGATTTTCCTTTGGACATCTAGATCAATGGCTTGATCTGTCCTCTGTCCCTTTCTAAAACCCTAGGTATGCTAACTGCTGGCTCCAAAATGAGAAATTATTGGAGTGAAAGAGTTTGCCACACTCTAGTTTTGAATCCTAATCCCAAACTCCTCTGACTGAAAAATGGAGATTCGTATTCTTGTCTGTCTGTCTCTTCTCCTCCCTTGTCACACGGAGTTTTCTCAAGTTAATGTGTGCTTTAAAGAGAGTTTATTTATTTGAGATAAGATTAAATTCAGATATAATATATGGAAGTATTGGTGAAAATACATTTAATCAGAAAGATACATAAGAACATTTTGCAGGTTATACTGGGTGACTCCCAAGAGTAGTAGGAAATTCTTGGCTCTTCTCTCCATCTCTTGCTATCATAATGTTACAGACTTTAGAGTTAGCCTCCAATTATTACTTCCTCTTTCTCCCTCTTTCCCCTCATTTCTTCTCCTTTGCTTTCCTTTTTTCTATTCCTTAATGGATCTGTATTGCAAACAAAATTGCTGGATAGAAGGAAAGGGCTATGATCGGACCACTTGATGGATATCATCTAGCTGCTCTTCTGCCACATACAATAACAAAATATTATCCTTCTCTCAAGACTCATCAACTCATCAGCTCAAGGACATACTTTCATATTGTGGCTCTTAATTATTGTATAGGACAACTATTATTATGAATAACTCAGAGATACAGACCAAATTATGATTTAGAGAACACTTCACTTAAAAGGACCTCATATAGTATGTAATATAAATATCATGATCCCCATTTTATAGATGAAAAATTGAGGCATAGAGAAGTTAAATATATTGACTATGATCCACTCAGCCACTAAGGAGCAGTCTTAGGATTAAAATCTAGGACATATCCAGTAAGGAGTAGTCTTAGGATTGGAATTTGGGGATCTTTCTATTATATCATAGTTCTTTTTTTTTCCTTCCTTGTGGGAAGATGAATAAAGACCCCAAGGGAAGGATTGAAGTATATATGTCCGAAAAATTAATCATTTCCCTTTGTCAGAACTCTGAAATATAAGTACTTCCCCTATAATAATAGGTTAATAAAGTATATCAGTCTTACTTAGTTTCTTCATTTGGGGTGAGCTGATTATTCCTCATTTGCAAAATGAGAAGATCAGATGTGATGATCTGTCAGATTCTTCCATTAGAGAATATGCAAGCTTTCATATGTCAGGTTTGATACTTGTTTCCAAAGCCCTGTGGAAAATTAATATTGAATTGGAATATTTTTTTGAGAAATAGTTTACCCTTTGATCCCCCCTCCCCCAAGAACAGTTTAATTTCAAAACTATAAAAACTGAATCGAGCCCATTAGGGTTAAAGACGTAACACTGGGCTGGCTTTTGTTACAGACAGGATAGAGATCTTCTCCTTATTGATCTGTAAATAAGGACTTGATTAGGTGATGGAGTTGGCTAGGCAGCCACCATGCTGGGAAGTGTGGTGAATCTCTTGGTGTCATTGGGACACTCCCCTTCCTGTGATGAAGGAGAACCAGTCTCTGATTCCACTTTCTGTGTGACTGTTCTCCAGTGGTCAGAAGGGATACATACTGGTTTGTGTGATAGGAAGTCAGTCTCTTATACCAAACTCCTCACTCTTTTGTCCCTATCTTCTAGCCATACTGTTGCCCAGACTAGCTGCCTTGTTCATGCTTAAGCACTTTTTGGCCTAGCCTAGTTGCCTGGCTGCTTGCATTCATGTCTCTCCTCTTGGCCCCTGACTTGAGTTTTGTGGCTTCTGTTCAGACTGTGGAGGGAGTCCCCTGGCTAGTGGGAAATCCTGAGTGACTGATTAATAAATTAATATTTTAAAACTCAAAATACAGCCTCCAGAGAATTTCATTTATTACAGCCCTCATTGCTATGCCTTAGCATTTCCAAAGAGAATTATGAGCCATATTTTCAGCTACCATCTAATACTAAAGTCTGACCTGTAGCATACAGGATGAAGTGGAAAGTCAGTCATCATTCAGTGCCTTTTGAGCTCTGGTGATGGACCATCTGAATGTAAAGGCTTCCCAAATGATTCCTTTTTCTCTCTAAAATGTTCAGGATGCTGTTAATGAAACACAAATAGACTATCTTTTGCCTTCACCTCATTATGCTTAGGAAATACAGTCTAGGAATGGGCTCTAAGCCTGTAAACAAGGAGAATCAGGCTGAAAAATCCAATTGATTTGATTTGCTGAAGTCTAACCTCTTGAAGGAATGGTGTGATGGAGATCTGGAATCACCAGTCATGCCATCCACATAGCATTAACACAACCCTTGGTGAATGGATCTATAGAAATTCAGAGCTAGTCTAACTACCCCATTTTACAAATGAAGAGGAACTGAGAGATAGTCATTGAGTCAGTCAACAAACCTTTTAGCAATTATTATAGGTATGGTACTAAGTAATGAAGATACAAAATAAAAAAAAAAAAACATGTTTCCTGACCTCTAGGAGCTCACATTCTAATGGTGGAGACAACATGCAAACAACCATGTAGGTACAAAATATATACAGAATGGACAAAAGTTTATAGTAGGGTGATGGAAGAGGGGGGAATGGCTCCTACAGAAGAGGAGATTTGAGCTGAGCCTTGAAAGAATCTAGTAGTCAAAGGTGAGAAGAGAGAACACTACAGATGTGGGAGAAAACCATTGAAAAGTCAGTCAAGAGATGGAGTACATAAAAGATATCAAGAAAGCAGGTGTCTGTAGGTCTTAGAGAACTGGGTGAGGAGGCATGGAGAAGACTGGAAGATAGGAAAGGGAAATATAAAGGGCTTTAAATGTCAAAAGGAACAGTTTAGACTTGTTCCTGAAGGCAATGGGAAACCAATGATGTTTCTTGAGTAGGCATGACTATGTCATGGCTATGCTTTAGAAAAATCACTTTGGTAGTCCATTATAGAATGGATCAGGGTGAGCAGATCTTTGATGCAGGGAGACCAACCAGCAGGCTATGGCAAGGCTCCAGGTGTGAGGCTATGCGATCCCCACATCTAGTAAACACCAAGGGCTTCCCTAAGCTCATCACCTAGAACAGTGATGAGTAAACTATAGCCCAGGGGCCAGATGGTGGTGGTGGGGCCCTGAAATGTTCTATCTGGCCATGTGACATTATTCCTAATCTGATGAATACAATGAGTAGGATATAATACAATGAAACTTCGAAAAAGTTGCCTTAGAAACAGACTGACAGATGAGCATTTCCTTTCCTTTGGCCCCCTCTTTAAAAAGTTTCCCCATCCCTGGCCTAGAAAACTAATAAATGGAGGAATCATTAATACTTGTTGATTAATTAAATTGTCTTCTGGACTAAAGTCTTTGGTACTTGAGAATCAGAAACTAGCCTTATTTATCCCTTGCCCCTCTGAGCAGGCTTTTTTTTTGGGGGGGGGTCAACAATTGGATTTAAAATAATTTTTAAAAATTATTTATTGTGCTAGTAATTTGGTTCAAGCAATTTAAAAAGAATGTTAGCAATGAATATTCTGAAGCCATTTGAGCCACCAAATGACTCAATTTAAAAAAGCTTCATTTTTGAGGAATCTATCCAATTTAAGATATTAATTTGTAGCAGTGTTGTAGTCCCAGTGACTTGTCTGATTCAGGTTGGCATTTTATGCTATTATAGCTTCAAAACCCAATCAGGTCATTTGAGATCAAGAAAGTTGTCTATATTGTTCCTCTCAAATCTATGGGAATTCATGTTAATGTGATCGATATTGCATGATTACTTTTTGTGTGAGATGGTTCTTTGGAGCATATAACCATGTATCAGCCTTTGACATTTGTGGCTGTAGAGACATTCTTTTATCCTGTTTCAAAAGCAATCTACCTAGAATAAAAAGCCAGGCTGTACTGATCCTTTTTCATTCCCTGCACAATATTAGGCAAGTGTTAGAGCAGCCTTGAACCTCACTAAGAGAGGCAAAACTCCCATGAATACCACAGTGAGAGCTGATGAATTATCAATACCGAAGGCATTGTTCAGAAAATTTGCTCATCCCACTAGCCCTTGACTGAATCATCACAATCTGTATTCATGTATATTTATTCAGACAACGGTGACCATTGGACCTCCTTTTGAAAGAGGACCAACTGAATGATTTGGCCTTGGTTGAAAGCTTCCATTCTTTAGTGCATCCTTGAGTATTCTGGCACTATGAATAACCCTGGGCAAAATTATGAAGTTGGTTCTTTTGCCAGGCTCACCATTGTGCCCAACAGAGACATGTGCCCACTGTCTTCCTGTGACCTCTCTTGAAGTTCAAGTTCCCTAGTATGGTGCCCCATCCTAGGCTCTGCCTATCTGAAGTATCAACCTATATTCTGAATCTCTCTTCTGCCTCTATTTGGTCCCACCCTGCATCATAAGTTTTTAGATTTAGAGCTGAAAGGGACATCAGAAATCATCTAACACTTTCATTTTACAGATGAGAAAACTAAGGCTCAAAGACAAGAAATTACAGAGACCATAAAACCAGGTCTTTAACCCACATTGTCTGATTTTAAATCCATTTTTTAATGGTTCCCTGCTTATCTATCTGTTAGCCCAACTCCTCAGGGCTCTGCTTTTAACTTCTCAAGGTGACAACTAACTTCAGCATTATGCTATGTCTGTGGAATTTTAATGAATGGTGATGGACCTTGAATGTAAGTCTGAAAGGTTAGCAAGTGTTGTGCCCGGAGAATTATTCCCATAAATGAATCTGAACCAACAATGCAAAATGCAAAGGGACTTTATTGTCTTAGTTTAAACCAAGGGTCTCACATTGAAAGGCTGATGTGTGACCACGAGCTGTGCCTGAGCTGGGTTTTTATAGAGTGGTAGGCAGCAGGGGGCAGGATAGGGGGATGTCTGTAGGCAGCAGGGGGTGGGATAGGGGGATGTGTTTAGGCAACAGGGGGCAGGATAGGGGGATGTCTTTAGGTTGGGAAATCCTGCAGATAAGGGGAATGTCTGCAGGGATGAGTTCCTGCAGATAAGGGGAAGATCTGCAAGGTAGATAAGGTTAGGCTCTGGAGACCAGAGGTCTGCAAGTTTGGAATTCCTGTGGACAAGCTTGTTTCAGCATAATGTCATACAGGGGTCAATATTCCTGTGGACAAGCCTGTTTCACCATAATGTCATACAGGGGTCAGGATTTTTAATTCTGACTCTTTCTAGGTTCCACACAAGTCACAGAATCCCAGAACCAGAAGGGACCTCAGGACTATCTAGTCCAATTTCCACCTGAATAAGAATCCCATCTGCAACATTTTTAACATCTAGTTGGTACTACCTTCAATGAGTGGGAACCTAACAGTGGAAAGAATGGTGGCTCTGGAGTCAGAGGTCCTGGGTTCAGTTCTCACTCTGATAATCAATAAAGCCTGGGACAAGTAATTTATTATTAACTGATCTGTAAAAGGAAGGGGTTAAATGACTTGTGAAAGTCCCTCTTAGCTCTCAATCAATCTCAACTCATGTTCTTATGTAGAACAGAGGAGGGAATGCATGTGAGCATTTTGTTACACTTCTGACTCTTTAGGAAGAGAAGAAGGTAGATAGCATAGTTTGAAGGACATAGGAAAGAATTTTTGTTTCCTTTGTGGAAACCTACAAATAGTTACAAAATGGATTTGCTATCACAGATTTTATCCTGATTGTAAAAACTGGCCATTAGGAACACATGTAATAACAACCCATGCATGGTACCAACATTCTGAAGGGAGTGTTTGTGAGAGCAGAGCAGTTACGGATCATTTTTATCTGAGGCATTTCTTCTTAATGGGAAAATTTGTGTCTACAAATGGTTTGTGTGATAGAACTGCCTTAGTGTTCTCGCCTTTTCCATTTTTCCTTTGACACAATTTTCATAATGGGTTCTTCCTTTGGAAAGAGTTTCTTATGTTTTATTCATGATTTTCATTTTAAAAAAGGAATGCTACATTGAGAGGGGAGATGCGCTTATGCTCTTATCTGGGTTCAGGAACTACTCCTTGTGACCAACTAAGGCTCTCTGAAGTTCTCTCATTAATTTGCATATTTCATTCAAGTTTACATTTGTCAGGTATATTCTGCTTTGCAAGTAAATAAAATCAAGAGAAACAACCTGCTATATTTAGTGTTCTAAGTCCAGGGACAAAGCCTACTGGCCTACCCTAGGCAAGATGTGGATGACATATCCTTAAGTATTATCCTCTTCATCTTTCCCAGTACCTTTCTTGCTAGGTGTCTAGTGGCTTAACACCCTCCAATGCTCCATTCACCAAACCCATCCCTCTCTCCTCTAAATCTTCCCAATAAAAATTCAATTAGTTATTAATAAGTGATTTGATAAAACTAACTCACACTAAAGTGTTAATACTACAAAATGACTTTCTCATAGAATGTTCAAGGTAGAAGGAGCTTAGAGATAATTTATTGAAGCCCTCTCATTTTATATTTGAAAAATAAATGTGGCTCATTCAGAGACATAAAATAATTTTGCCCAAGGTAACATTAAGAATTACTCATTACTCTTTGAGCTAAGACAAGAACCTAGGTCTCCTCATTGGTTCTGGAATTCTACTCAAGGGTTTCATTTTGTATTTTATTTTTAGAGAGAGAGAGAGAGAGAGAGAGAGAGAGAGAGAGAGAGAGAGAGAAAGAGAAAGAGAGAGAGAGAGAGAGAGAAAGAGAAAGAGAGAGAGAGAGAGAGCATTTCCAAAGACAAAAATAGAACAAGAAAATAGTATTATGTGTGAAGTGAAACTGTGAATCTCTTTTACTGTAGAGCTTGCTTTTTAAAAATGTATAATAAATTTAAGTTTCTTTTGAATCTGTCTTGTTTTGTCCTTTATTTTTCAACTTCCTTCTGTTTTCTTCTGTGCATTTAAAATGCTCCAATGGCTTTCTTTGATTCCTTTTCTGTTTTGGCAACTCTATCACTAGCTTCCCTCTTCTCCCCAAAGCTCCTACCCAATAATAAGAAATGAAAAACATGACCCTTGTAACATAACCATGCTCAAGCAAAATAAATCAATGCATCTGTCATATCCAAAAATATACATTTCATTCTGTATATCCTTTTGTCAGGAGATGGGCAGCATGTTCCAACAGCAGCCCTCTGAAGTAATGGTAGGTCATTGCATTTATCAGAACTCTTAAGCCTCCCAAAGTTATTTTTCATTGCAGTACGATCATCATTCTATAAATTGTTCTCTTGGTTCTGTACACTCTGCATTAGCTCACATGTCTTCCAAGGTTTCTCTGAAACTGTCCTGTTTGTCATTTATCTGTGCACAACATTCAGTTATATTCTCATGCTCTAATTTATTCAGTCAATATCTGTTTGATAGGTACCTCCTTAGCTTCTAGTTCTTTGCTGTAACAAAAAGCTGCTATAAAATATTTTGTATGTGTGGGTATTTCTTTGATCTATTTATCTCTTTCAAGCAACTGAAAAGAAAATGCTTGAATCCAGAGGAATATATGAATCTCTAATAATGACATTTCCAGAACCTTGACAAGCCAGTGGGAGAGTTATTTTGAGCTAGAAGACATGGAATATCATAATTTAGAGGAAAGGGTATTGGACTGAGGAGTTAGAAGAGAACACCATCCTACCTGTGCCCCATCCTAGCTTCGTGACCATAGGAAATCAGTCAACCTTTTTGGGATTTTATTCCCTCCTCTGTAAAATGGGAACATTGCTCTCTGTGGCACTTATCTCATTGGGTTGTTGTGAAAGTCAAATAGGATAGTGTACATATAAAGCTCTTTGTAAATCTGAAAGTATTATATAAAGTGAGTGTATTAAGATTTCCAGTATTCTTCAAGTAATATCATGTTAAGTGACTGCATAATTTGCTCATGTACAGACTGTGCAGTGGATAGAATGTGGGGGTTGGAGTAAGGAAGATCTGAATTAAAATCCGGCCTCAGACCCATACTAACTGGGCAATTCTGGTCAAGTCACTTAACCTCTGTTTGCTTCAGTTTCCTTCTCTCTAAAATGGGAATAAGAATTGCACTTACCTTCCAGGGCGGTTGTGAGCCTAATATTTGTAAAGCATGTAGCATAATGTATGGCACATAGTGGGCACTATATAAATGTTCAGGAGGCAAGAGGGTGGCTCAATGGGATAAAGTGTTGGGCTTGCAGTCAAGAAGTCCTGAGTTCAAATCCATCCTCAGCCTGGGCAAGTCACTTAACCTTGTTTGCCTCTGCTTTCTTATCTATAAAATAAACTGCAAAAGGAAATGGCAAAACACTTCAGTATCTTTGCTAAGAAAACCCATGCATGGTATTGTCCGCAGGGCCATGAAGAGTTGGACATGACTGAACAATAATGCGTAAATGTTAGTTATTAATATTGTTAATATTTTATGTGGAAAACATAGGCTATGAAACCTTTGATCTTTGCCAGCATTTGGATCAAAACCAGCCTTGCGATGAACATGACTGAAGAAAAATCTTAACATCAACTAAGAAGAGAAAGAACATTTGTTTAACTACTCCCATAAAAATCTCCCTATGAAATCAGCCTTTCCCTCAGAGGGCAATGGCTGAAATATGTTTCCTCTAGTATCAGAAAGGATGCTGATTAGGTCAATGTGCTATAATAATGTCTAAAAGGATTTCTATTAAATTTGTTGATGCCTGAATTTCAGTCAGCAAAGAGGGTTTCTCTTAATCTCAGCCTTCTTTGCATCCAGTGGAAAGATAACTGGATTTGAAACTGGACCTTGCTTCTTACTATCAATGTGACATTTGGCAAAGCTATTTAACCTTTCTGGACCTCAGTTTCCTTATTTGTAAAAATGGAACAGGGGAGGGACAGGGCACAACAAGAGAGCCTGGCTTAGAGATGAGAGGTCCTAGGTTCAAATCTCACCTCAGACACTTCCTAATTGGGTGACCCTGGGCAAGTCATTTAATCCCCATTGACTAGCCCTTATCACTCTTCTACATTGGAACCAATACATAGTATTGATTCTAAGATGGAAGGTAAGGGTTTAAAAAATAATGGAACAGAAGGGAAGGTGTTTTAGGTGACCTGACAACACTTTCAGAACAGTTCTCAATTATTATATCTTTTATTAAGGTATTAAATCATCTATTATATTATACCTAATTAAGAAGGAGAATGAACTGGTTCTGGAACATCATGGAGAAATTTTATTAGAAGGCTAGTATGTCTGAAAGTTGTTCGCAGTGAATTTAGCATTCATACTTGGGTTCTTGCTCCATCATATGAGATAATGCAGTTAAGGAGTTTTGCAAACCTTAAAATTCTATATAAATGAGAACTTCGGTCATTAACTAGTCTTAGGTTTTTCAGTGGGGTTCAGTTGGTCCTGGAATGAGTTGTTACTCTTCTTACATTCTTTTATATTTAATGCTCTATGAACTGTTGTTCAGGTTGATAAAATAACTGCTTTTTTGTAGTTGAACACAAGGATTTGAATGTAAGCACATCCTCTGGAGGTCCATGGCAAACATGCCAGGAACAAACAGGCCAAAGGGATGACATCTACCATAACCTATTTGCTGGTGATTTTGACCTTTGACTAAGGTTTCTGTATGTTAAAAGATTTTCATTACATGTAATGAGACTGGATATAGAATATGGCAACATCTATGAAAAACAGTTTTAAAGTTTTTAAGGAATTGAGGTTGTATCCTAGAGATCCTGGCTGTAGTGCAGTCTCTGGTAATGGCTTGGCTTTAATGTAGTTTGTTGGTTGAATTCTCCAGGATTTGGGGGCATCTATAGTTGTATTTTGGAGATTTATCACTTGTCAGTTCATGAAAGATAACAAGCTTCCTACATAAAATTCTAGTCACCGGGTCATGTCTTGCTAGGTATTGGGAAAGTGCTCAATTTTCATAGTCTGCAATGATGTATTTCACAGTTTCTACTACATCCTCAGAGGGATACAAAGAGATACACTGATCACTAAGACAGAGATACATAATGACATGGTCCAAAATTGGAATGAGTAGGTCCTTTATTTCTACAAATAAATTGGTTTCTGATGCTTCCTTTTTAATATATTATTAGCTAAGTTTATGCATAGGTCAATCATGGAGAGCCTTTTGTTCTGTTCTTAGATTTTAACTGTTTTAAAGGCTATTTCTGGAAATAAACCACTTTTGGTTATATTCAATAGATTCAAGGACATGAACTTATTATCAGTCTTTATTATTGTTCAGTAAAGTAACTTCCAGTTATTCCAAAATTATTTCTATATATTTTTGATATGTTTTTTATGTGTTCTAGTAATATCCACCAATCATTTTCCTCATTTTTGATCATGAAGAGTCTATCTGTAGCTACCTTAAGATGGTAGGTCCTGAGGTTTTTAAAAAATACTCCATGTTTTTTGTTAGGAAATGTTCCCAATTTATTGAATTTATTTTATAGTTCTGAAGTTAACATTAAACTGATATTTCATGGATTTTAATATTTATACATGTTCTTCTCATTGAGTTTTGTTTTCAATATGCCAAGTAATTCTTTTTAACTTATTCCATCACAATTTTCACCTTGACAATTTTCTGCTTCATGTGGTTTGCCTGAAAAAGAACAAAGGACCATCTTTGCCACTGGTTCAATTTCATATCGAAATTCAAACTCAAAACCTTTACTTTCTATTGTACCTTGCTGTCAGGGCAACTAGATGGTGCATTGGATAGAGTGACTCTAGATGTCTGGAATTAAGAAGACTCATCTTCCTGAGTTCAAATTAGGCTTCAGACACTAGCTATATGATGTTGGAAAAGTAATTTACCTCTGCTTGCCTCAGTTTCCTCATCTTCAAATAAACTAGAGAAGAAAATGGCAAACCATTCCAGTGGCTCTGCCAAGAAAACCCCAACTGGGGTCATAAAGAATTGGATGTGATTGAAAAATGACTCAACATCAGTTCAGAATTTTGTGCTTATTGATTCATTATTTCTTTGATATTGGAAAAAAATTCTAGGAGATAAAAGAGGTAGTTAATATATTTTATAGTGGAGACACATGACTTTAAGTCATCCATGCACATTAGACAATTAAAAAGACATTTTGCTTTGATTCTGTCTTTATTTTGGAAGCCATACTTAGTTATATTTGTAGATTGAAGTCCATGTAGCTTTAATAGATGTGAATTCTCTCTCTGAAGAATGCTATGTTTTATATAACTTGTACTTGTTATTGTTATATTGAGGACGTATTTTCAATAGAAAATATTTTTTCATGTGAACATCAAGAAATTCAGCATTTTCATTATACTTGTCATTAAGTTCTGAGTCTGTTTTATATGTGCTTGCATTATTTGAATAATCCATAAATGTAGAGATGACTCAAAGATTTTTTGATAATTAATAACATCAGTGTAAATGCTATAATGTTCTTGGGTGGCTCATTCACTATGGACTAAAAAGCTAAGCTGTTCTTTACAGCCCCTGGAACTTATTTTCCAGGAGTGTAAACCTCTGTTCCTCAGTCAATATAATTTTTTTTATAGTGTTCATAGATTTTTTTATACCAACACACGCTGCGTATGCTTTGTGCTAGTTATTATTATTTTCTCTTTATTTCTTTCGTAACTTTTCTGACACTTATTGAATGAGCATAACAAAATGACTGAAATGCAAAATGAAATAGGAATTCATATAAAAAGTAATGAGTGAGGCCCCTGCTCAGATAAAATAGGAAGCATCGCCATCTTGTACAATAGTTGAACATGGATAACTTGGATCCTTGAATGAGAGGGAAGAAAAGTCTTTGCTTGTATAAAGGAAGGATAATTGCTTTTCTCAATCCCACCCCACTGAAAGTAAATCAAAGATACCTAATCACCTATTCTCACTTATTGACCTTAGATTAGGTATGAGAAAAGACCTTCAAATTGAATTGATGTTTCACAAGGATCATGGATAAATAAAGGAAATTTGGCTATGTCCCAGGGGGGTACTCTCTAAATTATTAAGCTAAAGAACCAGATTAATTTGAGAAATTAGAGCAAGCTTGATTTTCCAGAACATCTCTGAGAAGAAACCACTTGGGAGAGAGAAGTCTCATTTTTAGCTTTGTCCAGGTCTTATTTCCACCCATTGTGATTGGAGGAGGGTCTCGTAAATTTCAAAAGGTCAGGGGGAGATTTGACTTCTCATTTTCCCAGTAGAATCCAAACTGCATCCCTAGATCTGGCAGTGTCTGAATTGGGAGCCAAGAATAGGTGAATACGGATTTTTATATTTAGGAGAACTTGAACATTCCACAAATAGTAGAAAACCATGAGCTATGAGTTACCTCCTTTCCATAAGTTCTCTCTTAGCCTGAGCCCATTTTCTCATGGGCTCTGTGTGTACTTATAGAAGAGTATATTCTAGCCTTTTAGGGCAATGTTTTATGCCAATTATTAGTATGATATCTTGATAATATCTATTTTAAAAAGCTACATAAAATGGGCAAGTTAGGTAATTCAGGCTGGAGATGGGAGGTCCTTGGTTAAAATCTAGCCCACACACTTCCCAGCTGTGTGACCTTAGGCAAGTCACTTAACCCCTATTGCCCAGCCCTTACCCCCTTTTCTGTCACCAATATACAGTATTGGTTCCAAGACAGAAAGTGAGGGTTAAAAAAAAACTATTTCAGTTTGACTAATGACTAATGAAAGTGACTTTAAATGGACTATTTAAGGAAAATAGCATCAATGGGGGCCCAAATAAATGGCATTAGAACATTTTGCAGTTTTTCTCCACAACATGGGTTAGGCCAATCCATCCTCCTTTCTACCTGCTATGTAGATAGAGCAGTCTTGGAAACTGGTTGGCCCCCATTTCCCTGACAACTTCACAATGGTCATCTCTACATATCACATTTCATCCATGTGTGGTTGGGTCCCCACTAACTTGGTTGATTTCTGCAGATCATATTCCTATCCTGATTGTTTGTATTTCCATATGGAGATGTTGAGACATGTTCTTGCAAGTAAAGTGCCATGGAATCCCTTTGTACATATTTTTTGCTGTGTTAGGGCAAATGAAGCCACCTTTGCTTAACTGTTCAGTGACTCATGAGTGCTTCATTTTATTCTAACATTAAACCTGAGCTAAGAGCCCTTATATTAGGGCTAACTGCTAACAAGTATTAACCATTTAAAAATGTTGCATCCTTTTTGTAATCTGGTGAATCTCATAGACCACTTCTCAAAATATGACTACAAAAGAAACCAATCAAAATAAAGTTATAAAAATATATTTTTTAAAGGCCACACACCCCAGATCAAGAACCCTGGCTTATACCATAAAAATTAGAGAAAGCTCTCTCTCTATCTCTGCCTCTCTCTTCTTCTCTCCCTCCCACCCTCCTTTCCTCTCTCCCTCTTCCTCTCCCTCTCTCTCTTTAGTTTTTTTCTTTCTTGCTAGCTGACATCTTTGCTCTTCTAAATTTTATCATCCAGTTTTTTTATCATCCATACTTGATCTCAGTTCCAAATCACATGGATTTCTTTTGGCAAGCTGTTTCAGCCTTCATAGAATCTATTTTCATAACCCTTAACTCTAGGTATGGGAATATCAATCAGTCAGTCAGCATAAACTTTATTAAGTACTTTCTCTGTGTCAGAAGTAAGGGTCATACAAAATGCACTTATCTTTGCAGTTTTCTTCTCCTCCTTCTGAGCCTGTTTTCTTTGTAGATTTTCTATATCCCTTTGGGAATATCTACTTCAACCCAAGCTCTCTGACTTTGGTTCTTGATTCCCAAGCCCCTGAGAATTGAAAATCAAGAAGACTCATCTTCATGAGTTCAAATTCATCTTTAGATGCTCACCTGCTCTATGATCCTGAGCAAGTCACTTAACCCTATTAGCTTTAGTTTCCTCATCAGTAAAATGAGCTGGTTAAGAAAATGGCAAACTACTTCAGTATCTTTGCCAAGAAAACCTCAGAATGGAGTCATAAAGAGTTAGACACAATTTCTTTCTTTCCCTCCTTGCCCCTTCAGTAATTCTCCCCTTTGGCCTTCAGGCACAATTCTCTGTCCTGAAAGTATTCGTGATCATTTCAGTTGGAATGAAACAACTCTTTTTTTAATTTGCCTTTAAAAAATTTTAAAACTTAATTTAATTTTTTAATCCTCCCCCATGGTTACATATTCTTGTTATCTCCCTCCCCCTTCCCTCCCCACTCCCAGAGTTGACAAGTAATTCGACTGGGTTATACATATATTATCACTCAAAACCAATTTTCTATTATTATTAATTTTTTGTTATAGAGTAACCTTTTAAAACCCCAGACCCAAATCATACACCCATATAGACAAGTGATAAATCATATGTTTTCTTCTGAATTTCTACTTCCACAGTTCTTTCTCTACATGTGGCTAGCATTCTTTCTCATAAGTCCCTCAGAGTTGTCCTGGATCATTGCATTGCTTTTAGTAGCAAAGTCAATTACATTTGATCATCCCACAATGTTTCAGTTAATGTATATAATGTTCTCCTGGTTCTGTTTATTTCACTCCACATCAGTTCATGTAGTTATCCAGTTGTTATATAAATCCACCAATTCATCTGGAATGAAACAACTCTTTTTTTCCCCTTCCTTTCCTTCTTTATTTTAAGAAATTACCTTTTTCTCCCCTTTTTCCTCTAGATTTTTTTTCATGAACATGACAAACACCAAAAAGCATGATCATTTCCATGTACAAAGAATTGAAAACGGGGGCAGCTGGGTAGCTCAATGGATTGAGAGCCAGGCCTAGAGATGGGAGGTCCTACGTTAAAATCTGTCCTCAGACACTTCCCAGCTGTGTGACCCTGGACAAGTCACTTAACCCCCACTGCCTGCCCTTACCACTCTGCTGCCTTGGAGTCAATACACAGTGTTGACTCCAAGACAGAAGGTAAGGGTTTAAAAAAAAACAAAGAATAGAAAACTTATTGTATATGAAACCATGATTCTCTATTACATAAAGCTTGCTTTTAAAAATTATATAACAAATGCAACATGATGGTTCTAAATCTGTCAATGAAACAACTCTTGATTCAGATTAGAAACTACTTTTCAATTCGAAATCTTATATAAAAGTTATTTGGGATATTGAAATGTCAAATGACTTAGCCAGAGTCACACAGAAAGTATGTGTCAGAAGCAGACCTGAATCCAGTCCTTTCTGACTGTTCTAACCCTTCATACCTCAGACATTTAACTACTATTACCTGGTTTCCCTTACTTAAAATAGGCACTTCTGCCACTTTTTTTCTCATGCTATCTTAGGCAAGCCACCAACTCTGAAGCTTCTGTAACTATAAACTTTCTACAACTATAAAATGGAGATAATAATAATAATTAATGTATTTACATAGTTTTATTTTATATATATATGCATATATATATATATATATGATTTTTATATAGGCTAGCAAAACACATTACAAATGTTAACTCATTTACAAATCCAAAACCATGAGACACATAGAGCAGTTTTATCAATATGTTTTCCCTCTGTTCCTATTCTTTTTTTCTTCTCCTACTATACAGGGGAATGCCCTACTGTTAAAGGGACAGTCATAGAAGCTGCAAAGTCCATCTAGCCCAATCTACACCAAAAAACAAAACAAAACAAAACAAAACAACAAACCCCAAACCAAACCCCAACAAAATTTGCTTCCCAATATATCCAAGAAACTATCTGATCTTTGCTTGAAAAGCTACAATATAAGAAGAACCATCATCTACTGAGGCTGCCCATTCGACTTCTGGATGTTCCTAGGTTATTTTCTCCTTAGTATTAAGCCTAAATTTATCTCTTTGCAATCTCCTGGTTCTTCCCTGGGGCCAACTAGATCTGGTTTAAGCCTTTTTCCCACATAAGAGACACAGGATAGATAAGTACTGAAAGAATCAAGAGAGTGGCAATGGAGAAAATCCTAGTTGAAAAACTGGAGTGTCAACCCATTATACAGCACAGCCTCCCTAAAGCAAGCTATCTTAGTTTACCTAAATTTCTACCTCTAGTTACATTGTGGAAAACGGTTTCTGAATGTGGGTTATGATGCACATTGATCTCCATCTCTTAGGAAAACATTTGGGATCTTCAAATACAGATGGTGACTAAGCAGGTTTTGCCATCTGTAAGGGCTTTAGACAGGGATTATCTGGCATTCTTTATTCTGAGGAATCTTCTCAGAAATCGTCTTGTGACACATTTGAAAAAAGATTAGAATCTAATATCTAAAGGCAAGTAAATTGGAGAGAGAAGAAAGGGAAGAAATGAAAACATGAAGAGAAATTAGTTAAAAAGAAATTTGATAAAATTATTTAAATAGTCTCTACATCTAGAACATGTTCTCTCTCATACTTAAAAAAAATACTTGGGGGCAGCTGGGTAGCTCAGTGGATTGAGAATCAGGCCTAGAGATGGGAGGTCCTAGGTTCAAATCTGGCCTCAGACACTTCCCAGCTGTGTGACCCTGGACAAGTCACTTGACCCCCATTGCCCACCCTTACCACTCTTCCACCTAGGAGCCAATACACAGAAGTTAAGGGCTTAAAAAAATAAAAAAAAAATACTTGTGATTTCATTGGTCTAGGTAGGTGTTTCTTTACTTCTGTCAACTGGCTACTTCTAGTCTCATAGAAATGCGTGGAAATTGAGAGGTTTAATGGATGCCAAACATACCTTAAGCTATGGAGACCTGGGGAAGGGTTGTGCTGTTGACTAGACCAGTGATGGGCAAACTATGGGCTGGGGGCCAGATGTAGGGGGTGGGATGGAGGCCCTGAAATGTTCTATCCAGCTTCCTGACATTATTCCTAATCTGATGAATACAATGAATAGGATAAAATACAATGAAACTTCGAAAGAGTTGCCTATCACTGGACTAGACCCATTGGAAGTATTACAGGGGGCTGGATGCCTTGAACAGGTCTGGGGTGAGTGTGGGTTGAATCTCTCTCTTAGTTTCCCTGAGCACTCCTAAGATTATAGAAAAGACAGCCTGGGAAAATCTATTGAGAAATCAGAGTCTGAAGAGAATGTCCACACTCATTGGATAAGATAAGCTGTAGAATTCTAGTTTGATTCATTTAAGTTGTATCTTTTGGTATTATGCCTCACCTTTTTATGCTTTCTTTTTTCCTTCTTAATAAAGCAAACAAAAAAATCCCCCAAAGACAGTTCTTTATAGCAGAAGGTATTTTTTTCTGACTAGAATTATTTCTCTCTAATTTTCATTAAGGAATGTTAAGGATTTGGAGTTGAGAATGATGTAAAGCTTCAGTGATTTCTTTGTCTGCTAAGTGGTTTTAGGGAGATAAAGGTTCCCTTTGACAAACAAATGACAGGCCTTCAACTTCATACTTGCTTGATGGAAATATCCTTAAATCAGAACACTTGAAAATTTAGCTCTTACTTTGAAAATAGGATGGAATCCTACGTAATGGGAGATGTAAGACCATTAACTTTTAGTTTCTGCACTCAAATTGACCAGCTGCTGTAGGAGGCCAAAGGAAATCAATGACCACAGATAAGACAAGTACATCAGGGACATTAATTAAAAAAACAGGGACTGTACTCCAAAACCCAAACCAGATTAGCATGGTAGCTGCAATTAGGAAGATAAGCCTTTATAGATGCACAAAAAACGACGTCTAATTTCTTTGGGTTCTTTTCAGTTCCTTGATAGGTTCTTGGTTTGGTTCCTTAGCTATTTCTAAGTATTGTTAGGTGAAGAAACATGATTAGCATGTTTCTGCATAGTTAGAGCTGCTAAGGGACTTTAGAGACCTGGATCCTAGTCCAACTCTTTTATTTTACACATGAGGAAACCAAGACTTAGAGATGTTAAGTAACTTCCCTGAGGTTTCAGAGTAAAGTAGTGACAAAGCGTGATGAGGACTCAGGTCTCAGAGCCCAATCTTCTTCCCTGTTTACCACATCATGTATAGTAAAAATCCAAACAGGTGGAACAAAACTAACTGAAACCTTTAATGAGATTTTCTCTCCAAACTCATCTTTCAACATTTGCAGGGTATATCCTAGGTTCTATATATATTCAACTGAATCTCCCATACCTGATTTTTTCCCAGATAAAATTTGCAAACATGAAAATAGAAGCTCAAATGAAGACTTTAAAGTCATCAGATCCTGAGTGATTAAAGAAAGATTCAAGGATATTATAATTAGTAAATCGAAAAAGTGTTGACCACCCACTCACATGGGACATGACAATAACCTGAAGTAGCCATCAGGTGCTTTAAAGTTTTGCTCTGTTGAAGGGTAAGGATGAGTCATAGCATGATGGGGAAAAATTCTTACACCAGCCTAAACCAAAAGGCCAAGGGATAGCCTTGATCCATATAGTTGTGATGAGACAAAGAAGGTGTAATTGTAACAAAGGTAAAATTTGCTTAATGACAAGAAAGAGTTTGTCCAGCATCAGAGCCTATTTTTAGGGCTTGTCCAGTGCCAAAGTGGGGGACAATCACTTTTGTTTGGTGATTGAAAGTCTATTCATGGGAGTCATGTTGGCTGGAATGTGTTTCCTTCAAGTGTTTTCCATTACTCAGATTGACATGGTTGGTCTGAGTTGAACTGTGGTTCTGGCCCATAGTTTCAACAGTAACAGATTGATAGCAACAGAGTTCACCCTGAGTGTACACATGCAAAAAATTGTTATGCTAAAGCTCACAGCACATCTTGACTGGGAGGGATATACTCAGCAGCTAGGTTTGGACCTAGAGCTCCTGGTTCTGCATCTGGGAAATGTGACAACAAAGGGGTATCTTAGAAATATTTTCCAGAGGTGCATTTTGGTTAATTATCAGGTAATCAGAAATGACAATTAAGCAAAATGCTTTTTTTTAGTATTTTGGTTTAGGAAGGCTCTGTTTTATGGAGTCAAAATAAGTTAGTTGGTGAATCAGTTTTCTGGAATGACTGAGTTCTATCTATACCATTCTGTGAATAGTTGGAACCAGGCTGCATTGACCTCACTTTTCATGGACAGTCTTAATGAACTTAGAACAAAAGACAACTAATTAGAGGAAAGAGGTGTTTTAGAGTGGAGAAAAGAAGACTGAGGGGAATATGGGATTTCCCTCAACCCACAACTTGTGATTTTATCATAGAAAATTCCTGGTGAGGAAGTTGTCTTATGGGTATACACTTTGCAAATTATAGTCTTAAAAAGTGGTCTGGAGCCCTAAGAGATTTAATGACTCATCTAAGACCATGTACTTATACTGTTGTTCATCCTTCATTTTTGAAGAGGACCAATGACATTACAGAAGGATATCTTGACATAGGCTTGAATTGGATTCAAGTGGGATAGTTACACAAAGTTGTCAGACTCATTCCTTCCAGAGACACTGAGATCTAGTGGCAGGACAAAAGTCAAGACAACTGGTGATGGCCCAGGATGCATGGGTGACCTTGGCTTCTATTTTTTTTTAATCCTTAACTTCTGTGTATTGGCTCCTAGGTGGAAGAGTGGTAAGGGTGGGCAATGGGGATCAAGTGACTTGCCCAGGGTCACACAGGACCTTGGCTTCTTTGATATCTGACTAAGCTCTAAGTCCTTCATAGTACTCACTTCAGCTGCCTTCTTGGTGATTGAAACAAATTATTTCACCCATTCATTCCATCAAGGGAGGTCTTCACATGGTTGGGGTAGACATCTCCTAACTCACTGATGGTTTGAGGTCTACTAGTCTCCTTCAAACCTGTTTGGGCCATCTTGCAAGGTGCTTTTCTGGAGTGTGGTCATTGTGCACATTACAGTTTCTTGGACTCACACAAAGGTGCTAGTACTATCTGAACACTCTATCCATCTTGCCTCCCTCCCATCTCCAGGATTATATAGCTAGTGTGTGTCAAGGCATAATTTGAACACAGGTCACCCTGACTTTGAGGCTTATTTTCTATTTATAATACCGTGCTACTTCTTGTGGTTACTATCTTAAATATTTGAAAGGTTGTCATAAGGAAGATACCTTGTCTTGCCTTCACTTGGGGTGAATATATACACAAATCTTAGAAATAAATAATCTCTTATTCAGGGCTTAATGCCATTTTGGAATCTATAATTTCTTCTTTTGGAAGAAGTTCTAGTATTAGAGAAAGGGAAAAAGAGATTCATAAACCTGTGCAGTTTTACTCAATAATAGAATCCCAAGTAGGACACTTTCTCTTCAGCCATGTCTATTTTGGGTTACCAAAGTAGGTTGACCCAGGCATTTCAGTCATCCTGATGATCAATTCATTTTGTCACTCTCCAACTACTTCTACTATAAGTCACATCAGTCATTATCACACTACAGTGCACAAGACAAAGTCCAAGCAATTGGGGAATCCCTCCTTAAAAAATTTGGTAAAATAAGTGGGGAAAGGAATTAAGATTTGTGGTTTCATTGACAGAGGGAACTCTCAGATAAAAAAAATCAAACAAATTTCCTTCATGAATCCAGGTCATTACTTTTGCTGCAATTTATAGTCTTACTTAGTAGCCTGGGATTCCTGAGAAATTATGTGTTTTGCCTATCATCACATAGCTAGTATCAAAGGTCTTGAACCCAGGTATTCCAGACTCCAAAAGCAGCTCTTTTTAGTATACCATGCCACCTCTCCTTGTTAAATTATTTTTAAAAATGTCATCTGTATACTTGTTGTCTTCTCTGTTACAATAGAAAATCCTTGAGAGTAGGTACTATTTTGGGCTTTATATTTGTATCCTCAGTGGCTAGCAAAGTTCCTGGCATACAGCAGGTGTTTGATAAAAGCTTGTCAGTGAAAAAAAAGTATGTTTTCAATTCAATGAAACAAATATTTATTAACTACTATATGCAAAGCCCTTAGGGTACAAATATATTATAAAGATTTATTGTTATAAAGATTTTTTTCCAGTTTGTTGTTTCCCTTCTGATTTTGGTTGCATTGTTTTTGTTTGTACAAAAACTTTTAAATTTAATATAATCAAAATTATTTATTTTACATTTTGTAATTTTTTATAACTCTTGCTTGGTTTTAAAATCTTTCCTTTCCCAGAGATCTGACAAGTACACTATTGTGTGTTCACTTAATTTACTTATAGTTTCCTTCTTTATATTCAAGTCATTCACCCACTCTAAATTTATCTTGGTGTAGGGTGTGAGATGTTGATCTAAACTTAATCTCTCCCATATTGTTTTCTAATTTTCCCAGCAGTTTTTGTCGAATAGTGTATTTTTGTCCCAAAAGTTGGGCTCTTTGGGTTTATCATACACTGCCTTGCTGATGTCACTTACCCCAAGTTTATTCCACTGATCCTCCCTTCTGTCTTTTAGCCAGTACCATATTGTTTTGATGACCACTGTTTTATAGTGTAGCTTAATATCTGGTACTCCTAGGCCACCTTCCTTCACATTTTTTTCATTATTTCCCTTGATATTCTTAATCTTTTGTTCTTCCAAATGAACTTTGTTATATTTTTTCCTAATTCAGTAAAAAAGTTTTTTGGTGGTTTGATAGGTACGGCACTAAATAAGTAAATTAATTTGGGTAGAATTGTCATTTTTATTATGTTAGCTTGTCCTATCCAAGAGCAATCAATGTTTTTCCAATTGTTTAGATCTAGTTTTAATTGTTTGGAAAATGTTTTGTAGTTGTGTTCGTATAATTCCTGTGTTTGTTTTGGTAGATAGATTCCTAAGTATTTTATATTGCCTAGGGTGATTTTAAATGGTGTTTCTCTTTCTACCTCTTGTTGCTGTGATATGTTGGAAATATATAGAAATGCTGATGATTTATGTGCATATATTTTGTATCCTGCAACTTTGCTAAAGTTGTTGATTATTTCTACTAGCTTTTTAGTTGATTCTCTAGGATTTTTTAAGTAGACTATCATATCATCTGCAAAGAGTGATAGCTTAGTCTCCTCATTACTTATTTTAATACCTTCAATTTCTTTTTCTTCTCTAATTGCTACTGCTAGTGTTTCTAGAACAATGTTAAATAATAGGGGTCATAATGGGCATCCTTGTTTCACACCTGATCTTACTGGGAATGCTTCTCACTTATCCCCATTGCAGATGATGCTTGCTGATGGTTTTAGATATTTACTGTTTATTATTTTTAGGAAAGGTCCTTCTATTCCTATACTTTCTAGTGTTTTCAATATGAATGGTTGTTGTATTTTGTCAAAGGCGTCTTCAGCATCTATTGAGATAATCATGTGATTTTTGTTTGTTAGCTTGTTGATATGGTCAATTATGTGGATGGTTTTCCTAATGTTGAACCATCCTTGCATTCCTGGTATAAATCCCACCTGATCATGGTGGATAATCCTTTTGATCACTTGCTAGAGTCTTTTTGCTAGTATTCTATTTAAGCTTTTTGCATCTATGTTCATTAGGGAAATTGGTCTGTAGTTTTTGATCTATCCGGCTTTGGAATCAGTACCATATTTGTGTCATAGAAGGAATTTGGTAGGATTCCTTCTTTGTTTATTATATAAAATAATTTGTATAGCATTGGGATTAGTTGCTCTTTGAATGTCTGATAGAATTCACTTGTGAATCCATCAGGCCCTGGTGATTTTTTCTTAGGGAGTTCTTTGATGGCTTGTTCAATTTCTTTTTCTGATATGAGATTATTTAAGTATTCTATTTCTTCTGCTGTTAATCTAGGCAGTTTATATTTTGTAAATATTCATCCATATTACCTAGATGGCTATATTTATTGCCATATAATTGGGCAAAATAGTTTTTAATGATTGCCTTAATTTCCTCTTCATTAGAGGTGAGGTCTCCCTTTTCATCTTTGATACTGTTAATTTAGTTTTCTTCTTTCCCTTTTTTTTATTAGATACATTAGGTTCAAGATTCAAGTGTCCTTATTGCACTCAAAGGAATAATAAACTGGAGGAATTCCATGTGAATTGGAAAGACCTCCAGGAATTGATGCAGAGTGAAAGGAGCAGAGCCAGAAGAACATTGTACACAGAGACTGAAACACTGTGGTAAAACCAAATGTAATGGACTTCTATACTAGCAGCAATGAAATGACCCAGGAAAATTCTGAGGGATTTATGGAAAAGAATGCTACCCACATTCAGAGAAAGAACTACAGAAGTGGAAACAGAGAAGAAAAACAACTGCTTGAACACATGGGTTGATGCGGACATGATTGGGGATGTAGACTCGAAATGACTACACCAATGTAACTATCAATAATATTTAAATAAGTCTTGGTTGATGACACATCTTAAAACCAGTGGAAATGTGCATGGGCTATGGGGGGAGATGTCTGGGGGGAGAAGGGGAAAGTAAGAACATGAATCATGTAACCATGGAAAATTTTTCTAAAAAAAAAAATAAAAAATAAAAAAATCAATTCAATGAAACAAATATTTATTAGCTACTATATGCAAGGCACTTAGGGTACAAATATAAAAAATGGGACACTACTAATCCTTGAGGAATAAATAATTTATTAAGAGGAAGCAGGCTATGAATAGAATATTATAATACAGAGAGTTCTAAGTGAGGCAAAGGAGAAAGCTAGACAATATGCTCTAGGACAGAATTTTGCTGCTGGAGAGAGGAGACAAAGAAGGCTTCTGGGATGAGGTAGTAGTCCTGATATTAGACTTGAAGGAAGAGAAGAATTTTTTTATAGGTGGAAATGAAAAAGGGAGAGTGTGCTAAACATTAGAAACAGCATCAGTGAATGCACAGGTGGATATGGTAAATCAACTAGAAGCACAGTTATAAGACCAGTTTGACTGGGTCATAAAAGGCACTATAAAGGGAGAGAAATGTTAAATAAGTCTGAAAATGTAGGTTGACCCAAATAGCAGAAAGTCTTTAATATCAAGACTAGAAATCTATATTTTATCTCAGGGGCAAAAGGAAATCACTAAAGGGTTTTTTGGAGGATATTGGAGAGGTGGGAAATGATCAGACCTGCCCCATTGGGAAGTCTCTCTGCAGCTGTGTGAAGGGGACAGGAAAGGCACTAGACTGGGGGAAAAGAAGCCCAGGAACTTTTTACAATAGTCCAAAGGAGAGGTGAGGAATGCTTGGACTTGGATGGCAGCCATATGAATGAAAAAGGGCCAAGATTTGAGAGAGACACAATTGGTAAGACTTGGCACTTGATTCCAGAACTAATTATATCATAAACTTACTTAATGAGAAGGGTGTATATATTTGCTATCAAAAACTAGTTTATATTTGAGAGAAATTGTTGGACATGATGATAATGATGGTGGTGGTGATTTTTAGACAGATGTATGATTCCAACAGAGCAGGGAGCTCCAAGTAAGGAAACTCTCTTTGCCAATATAACTGCTATATTGTGACTACTACTACAGAGTGACTACTGGGATGTACTTTAGAGTCTTAGATATGCTGGGGCACTGGGAATTTAAGTGATTTGGGTAGGGTCACTTCATCAGAGGAAATATGGGTCCTCCTGACAATGAGGATGGTTTTTAATCCACTGTCACTCTTCTTCTCATCTTGAATATGATACTTCACTATTTTTTGGTTAATAATTCTCATTTTGTAAATGCCTACCATGACTTCCTCTTAGTCATGTCCATATATTTATATATACACAGTATTTTGTCCAGAAGAAGGTTTTGGCATCATTTGAATGCCTTGATATTGGAAAATCTTCCCTTTTGTTATAGAGCAGAGTAATTTAATTTTACTGGTACTGTTCTGTTATAGTGTCCAACACTTTTTTCAAGCAGATGTAATATTAACATTTCCCTTCATAGTCTTTTGACCTCTTGTTCTGGTATCCTGTGAAACACAAGGTCAACATAGAGTGGATGGGCCTGAGGGTCATTTTTTTTTCAAAGGGAAGCATCTTCCTGTGCTTAACAACCACAAAATTCTACCCTCAAAGAGGACATACTCTATGAATGTTTTAGAGCAGAGGTTGTAAGTTCTATGGTATTCTTATAATCAAATTGGCATTTAAAAATTTTTAATTATCCGTTATGTCCAAGCCCTATGTTATTCAAACATTTGGTATTACCCGAAAGCAATGGCTAGACACTATAGTTTAACAAAATTTTTTCAGGGACTTAAAAAAAAACTTAAAAAGAGACCATATGAGATGGTAAAATACTGGTTTCAGAATTAGGGAATTTGGGTTCCAATACCTATTTTTCTACTTATCATCTATATGCCTTTGGTCAAATGACTTAACTCCTCTTGGCCTTGGTTACCTCATCTGTATAAGGAGGAATTTGGGCTCAGATGGCCTCTAGTTTAGAGTTTTTAACTTCAACCAGAGATAATAGTTTCTTAGATGCTGCAGGATGGTTTTCATGTTCTCCTTTACTTATTTGTGCTAGTATTTGTGAAGGAATTTTTCAGTTTATCACATTTTGTTATCAAAACAAAGAAACAAAACAAGTTTGTTAAATTCATTGTTATATTTAAAAAGGGTTCAATTCATTGTTGTATTTAGAAATGTTTTTGCATTTCCCCCGCTAGGTATCCACAAGACTATTAAAGAAAAACACAGTACCCTATACAATGTATGCTTTAGGTGCTAGAAATTAACCCTGGAAAAAGTTTAATTATGTTTCTTCTGCATCTGGGATTTAAGTCTTGAACAAAATTTAAAGATTGTTTTTCTTATAAATGCCTTGGTTTTGTAATAATGCTTTTACTTTCTTGTCTTTGAATTTCCTGATTTAACCTAATTATTCTACTCTGGTTTCTCACTGACTGCTAGGGGTGATTTGGGAGTATATTCAAAGTTCTGTTAATGCCAGTCAAAGTCTACCAGGTTCTACCAAACTGAAAATGCTTTGAGTTTGAGACCAATGATGGATTCATATCCAAGGGCCATCTTAGTTGAATATAAAGAAGCTGATCACCAAAAGGAAGAGGGACATTGGGAGGAAAATCTTTTTTTTTTTTTTTTTTTTTTTTTTTTTTTGCCATAACAGTTCTTGAGATTGTTTGCCAAAGAGGAAAAGGTCTCCAGCTGCATGAAGAGAGAGTAAACTAATTAATCACATTGAAAAAATTGTAAATATTTAATGGTATTGAAGTATCCATAACAAATATTAGCAAAAACCACCCAGATAACTCATAACTACACACATACACATGCACATATTTCTAAGAAAGGCTAGCAAAACTTTGTATATGAAGTAGACAAATTCAGTCTATTCAAAAATCTCTTAATCTGAGGTTGGGGAGCTTTTAAAAAATCCATATTTTGATAATTGCATTTCAACAATTATATTTTAAAAATCCTTATTTTGAAAATTGTGTTTCCTTTGGGATCCTGTGTACTTAATTTTATTCAATTGAGACATTTTTCTTAGAAGATGCCCATGAAGCAGAACCAGGAGAACATTGTACACCCAGACTGATACACTGTGGCACAAATGAACGTAATGGACTTCTCTACTAGCAGCAATGCAATGATATAGGACATTTCTGAGGGTCTTATGATTGAGGATGTAGACTCTAAATGATCACTCTATTGCAAACATTAATAATATGGAAATAGGTCTTGATGAATGATACATGTAAAACCCAGTGGAATTACTTGCTGGCTGTGGGAGGGGGGAGGAAGGAGGGGAGGAAAAGAACATGAATCATGTAACCAAGGGAAAATATTCTAAATTAATTAATTAAAATATTTCATTAAAAAAAAAGATGTCCATGGGTTCCACTAAACTGCCAAAAGGGTTCATGAAAGATACTAATTTAAAATAACATTTATATGATATCTTAAGTTTGTAAAGTGCTTTACAAATATCATCTCTTTTGATTCTTAAAGTGACCCTGGGAGGTAGGTATAATTATTATCTCCATTTTGCAGATGAGGAAACTGAGGTATGTGATTTACCCAAAGTCACATATCTTGTAAGTGTCTGAGACAAGATTTGAACTCAGATCTTCCTAGACTCTACATTTAGAATTCTATCTACCTAATTATCTTAATATGGCCTTAGTGTATCCATAACACAAAAAAGGTTAATAATTTATTCTGTAGACCAATAAGAAACCAAACCCTAGTAATGTAACTTAAGCCAATCTCTGATGGTTCTCTGTTCAACCCAACTGACTGAGGCAACAATAATGGGCTAATTTGTTGTGTGTGCTTACCTAATCTTTCAGCTTTGTTCTTCATAAAATCGAAGTACATGAACATAATGATTAAATTATTTTTATTTAAATAATTGAATGAAAATTAATTGTTTATAGGTGGGCGGAGCCAATATAATTAAAATGACAATTCTACCTAATCTACTTCTTCAATGCTATCTCAATTAATTAAAAATTATTTTATTAGATTATAAAAAACAATAATAGAATTCATTTGGGAGAATAAAAGGTCAAGAATATCAAAGGAATTAATTAAAAAAACGTAAAGGTTTAGAAGTACTAGATTTCCAACTGTATCATAAAGCAATCATTAGGAAAGCTTTGTGTTGTTGGCTAAGAAATAGAAAATAGATCAGTGAAACAGAACAGACCTACAACAAACAGTAGTAAAAAAAAGGATAAAAAGATGTTTTTGGTTAAAAAAAATCAAAGCTATATATATAACTATATGAAAATGTTCTAAATCATTATTAATTAGAGAAATGTAGCTCAAAACAACTCTGAGATATCATTTTATACCTGTTAGATTGGTGAAAACAATAAAAGGATAAAATGACAAATGTTGGGGAGGATTTGGAAAAATGAGGATGCTGATACACTATTGGTAGAGCTGTGAACTGATCCAACTATTTTGGACAGCAATCTGAAATTATGCCCAAAGACTTATAAAACTGTGTATACATTTTAACCTAGTAATAATGCTATTAGGTTTATTTCCTAAGAAGAGAAGGGAAAAGGAAAGGAATCTATATATTCTAAAATATTTACAGCAGCTTTCTTTGTGGTGGCAAAGAACTAGAATTTGAAGGGAGGCCTATCAGCTTGGCAATGGCTACACAAGTTAAGACATATGATTGTGGTGGAATACTATCATGGTATAAAAATGACAAGCAGGCTAATTTAAAACATGTGGAGAGATCTATATGAATTTATGAAGAGTGGAATGAGCAGAACCAAGAGAACATCATATATAGCAACAGAAATATTGTTTGAAGAATGACTTGTATATATCCACCTCCAGAGAACTGATAAATAGAAACAGGTAAGACAGTATAAACCTGTCTCTTTTTGGCAAATGATGCCTTCTTTAATGCGGGGATGGGTGGAGAGGGGAGGGAAGGGAGACATCTGGAATCTTCATTGTAACTAACTAATTAATTAATTAAAAAATAAAGTCTTTGGACTACTACATAGAATCCCATTCCCCAGACCATGATCTGAGAGACATTGGTATAGTAAAAAAGCACCTAAATTGACCCTAAGTTGCAGTATGTTGTTTAATTTCTCTGGGCCTCATTTAACTCATCTATAGAAATGAGGGAGTTGAGCTAGTGGCCAGAGAACTTTTAAGAACTTTTTAAACTCTAAAATCTTATGATTCTCTCAATAATGAGCTGATAGACCAGTTAATGAATGCTGCATAATGAATTGATAGAACCAGTTTCCTTCTTGTCCCTTTAGATTTAGACTTGGCTCCTGTTTGGAATCTCTGTGAAAAGAAATACTTTGCTGAGGAGGGATGTTGGTGGAGGTTATATCACTAATGATCTTGCTGGCTATTTCTATCATTTCATTTACGTCAGAACTGAGGCAATATTCTCTTGATACTAGTCCTTTGAAAATATGAAATGCCATAAATAGAATATGTCGTTGCTATGTAAAGCTGAGTGTAAAAGTTGACCTTCAACATCTATGAGAAGCTGACGCCTACCTGTTCATAGAGTAGGTCTTGTCTTTTTAAAACAGATCATAAAGAAAACAACAGAATTGGTAACACTGTGGACCTTGAAAGTGTTGTTTGCTCCTCCATCTGTCTGATGAAGCAGCCTAAACTCAGTTCTTTGGAGAAAATTATTTAACCTATACTTAGCTATTTACTTTACTGATAATTGTCCATTGTCAGTGGAGTGTCCTTGACATTTACAACTCACACTTTGTAGTGATGTGAAAAATAACACATGCCTAGTGTTTTTCAAAAAGATGTATATATGTATGTATGTATGTATGTATGTACCTACCTATCAATCCACCTACCCATCCATCCATCTGTCCATCCATCCATCCATCTATCTACCCATTTATCTATTTATCCACCTATATTTGTTTTTTTTATATAAACCCTAAATTTGGATGAAATTGACTTCAATATTTCAAGTATATGTGTTTTTATCTGGATAATATTCCTTTCACTGATACAGTGCCATTCTTCTATAACTTAGGAGACCATTTTTGAGAGTTACCATGCATGAAAAATGCATTGCCCTGTGGTCAACAGAGCAGCAATACTTTCTGAGTTTTGGGAGACTGTTCTCAGCAACAGATAAAAACAGATTTAAGGAGCAGGGAATGCTACCTATCTTCAAGTGTTTCAAGAGCTCTTCTGTGGAAAAAAGATTCAACCTTCTCTCTTTAGTGTCAGAGGGGAGAAGTAGTAGAATTGGGTGGAAATTCTAGAGTTGATTTATTTCCCTACACATCTAGGAGGATTCCCTAAAATCAGAGCTGTTCAATGGAGAAATAGGTTGCCTTAGGAGAAAATTGAATCAAGATGAATTCATATGCCTGTGTTGCACTCTTGTGATTGCCTTTAATAGGGAATACAAAAGGAGAGAAACAAAAATAATTGAGGATGGGGTGAGGAGGGAGAAAGAAAGAAATAGAGACAGAGAGGCAGAGATAGACAGATACAGAGAGAGAGAGAGAGAGAGAGAGAGAGAGAGAGAGAGAGAGAGAGAAAGAGAGAGAGAGAGAGAGAGAAAGAGAGAGAGGAAAGGAGAGAAGGAAGAGAAGTGGAGAAGAGAAACTTAACAGTATCTTGAATTCAGTTCCCTGGAAAGAGACTAACAGATACAAGCTTTTTAGAGAGCAATTGACCCTAGAGATGGCAGACATTGAGTAGGGAAGAGTTTTTGGATCAACCAGTGCACACTTGAGCCAACAGCTGCAGAGCAGCAGTGATGGAGTGACAGAGTAATTCCTGGACCAATTCCTGTAACAAGGAGGACCTGAGGATCTGCAAGGAACAGAGGGATCTTTTGAAAGAACAAATCTGGACCTTAATTTTCTATTTTGTCCATTATTTTTGCTGTGCAGTGCATAAATTCTGCTCTCACAAATTCTTGTTTTTCTTTTAAATTACTGAAGAACAGAATGGTTTAAAAGAGTGTTATGTTTCTATGTGCTCCTCAAATTCTACAGGGTTTTTGGTCTTATAAAATGTTGGGCCATTTCCCTTTATTTTACAGTATTTAATTATAGATACCAGAACTCATTTAATAGATTTGGAGGCCATATTTTTTTTGCTGTTAATATTTTCTTGTTGATTTATTTATGTTCAAATTCTTTAAGTTTTTTTTCTTCCTGAAATCTTTGATTAGGTAATTTCAGTCTCTACCCCTCCTTCTGCCACATTTATTTTATCTATTACCATCATGTAGATATAGTCTAGTTTATGACAGCAATATCTTATTCTAGACGTATGTAGAATTTCTACCTGTGGACAGAATACTGCAACTGAAATTGACAGATTGTACCATTCAATCCAATTTCTTTCACCGAGTCCATCCTGAAGTGACCCTTTAAAAGCAATGCATACATAATGGTCTTCTACTTAGGAAACAAACCATGGAATCAATATTTTTGTCTCCTAATCAACAAATGATGAACAAATCATAGATTATGGAGAAAGCACAAGCATCCTTTTCTCATTAAAAGGATCTATATTTAGAAGTTAGAATGGAATAAAATTATTCCATACATTGGATTCTCAGAGCATTGAGGTAATTAGTCATTATGCATAGCTAACAATGCGGAGAGTTCCCAAGTTATAAACTGGTTGAATTCCAACAGATCATATTTTAAGTCACTTGTTAGAACCGGGAAGGCATTTTCCCATGGAAACAATGTTATATATATATATATATATATATATTGCTTGGGTTCCCAGGACTGCCAGTAGAAGTCTATTTAATCCATAATTTAACCCATAACTAATGGAAATATATACTAATCATAGATCCTCAACATCAATTCCATTCCACTGCAAATCAAATTCAACAAACATTTGAAATACTATTATATGTCAAGCACTGTGCTAGGTGATGAGTATAAAGATAAAAATAAAAACAATCCTTATTGGCAAGAGGATTTTTTTGCTGGGAGGTCAAATCATGTTTACAAGTAAATGTATAAAATGTAAAGTAATATCAATACATCAATAATCGGATTAGGAATGCATTAATAATTGGAGACATTAGGGAATGTCTTCTACAGGAGGTGGTAGCTTACCTGACGTACGCTAGGAAGTCTACCAGGTAGAAATGAACATATCTGTTGTCACCTCTCTTTCTCTTTCTCCATGAAGTCCCCAACTTGCATGGCCTCTGGCAATACTTGGGGCTCTGGTTGCAGTTAAATGTCTGTTGCAGCAGCTTATATCTCTTGATTTTCCTGGTAATGGACTTCTTTTCACTTCTGGTCAGAAATTTCATCCTTCAGTGCTCTGCACTGTGGCCACATAACCTCACAGGAAAAAGATTGTGGTAAAATTCTGCAGTCAGTGACGGTACTCTCCATTTTAGTGTGTGTATCAAGAATTGATCTCCTAATAACATGTCTGATTTTGATATCATTTAGCAAATAGAACACAGTAGGTGATTTCTTAAATTGGCAGTAATGGAAGTCTTATAAGATCTTACCCATAGACTAGCTGAATGTATTTTAAAAGACATTTATTATGTCTTCAAAACTTTGTGGGGGCAGCTGGGTAGCTCAGTGGATTGAGAGCCAGGCTTAGAGATGGGAGGTCCTAGGTTCAAATCTGGCCTCAGACACTTCCCAGCTGTGTGACTCTGGGCAAGTCACTTGACCCCCATTGCCTAGCCCTTACCACTCTTCTGC
>NC_058132.1:621242483-621338411 GCF_016433145.1 Gracilinanus agilis | reverse complement strand
TTCCTTCCCTCCTTCCTTCCCTCCTTCCTCCCTCCCTCCCCGTCTCCCTCTCTTTTCCCCACTCTTCTCCATTCAGTGGATTTCTACTTGTTACCAAATTGAATCCAGACTTTTTAACTGTCATTCAAAACCCACAGTATTTTGGTACTAAACTACTTTTCTAGTCTCATCTCTCACTGCTCTCCTATACGTACTTGATTGTCCAAGAATATGCACTAAGTATAGTCTCTTTTAGTCATGCTGTTCTTTTCTCTCAGAATACTTCCCTTTTGTACCTTATCTCATTTTCTTCAAGAATCCATTGTGGATTCCTTCTCTATCCATCAACCAGATGTGATCTCTCCAATGTGATCTTTGGAACCCCAATACACCCCCCTCCCCAACACGTCTCTTAAAGATCCCAGCCCAATCTACCCTATATTCTTTTTGGGTATCTATCTTAGGTTTTCTGCCTGCACAGTAAATTTGGACTTTCATGAAGGTTTTATCCAACTTTTTTTTACTTAAAATATTCTTAATGATTTATTACAAACAATATTAAACCTCAAAACAACCAACACAATTTCCCTTATAAATATTTACTTAAAAACACATTTCAGTGTGCACATTGTCACAACAACTTATTAGGCATTTCTTCCACATCTTCATTTTATCTCTCTCCACTTATAGAATCTGTACATGAGAATGACTCATTAAGCATCTTTGACTTTTGTGTGAGAGATCCAATGTAATAATATTTGTAAGCCTTATGACATGTTGCTTAGAAACTCATACTTTATTGGCCAAATCCTTTAGTCACTATTTCATATTAGCTGTTATAAGAGCTTATAGTCTTTTCCAGTTACATTTCACATATTTTATAGATGACATCTAAAGGTTAAAACAGCAACAAGAGATAATGAATTAAGGGATTTGTATTCTATTCTTGGCTTTACCCCAGAAGAATCCTTTATTTTTCACTTCCTAAGCCATTCAAATAGTTTAGGAAACCATGGAAAAGATAGGCTATGAACGACCATGGCTTGCAATCCTATTCCACTTAAATCAAGACTTTGATTATCTCTGACTTTGACCCTTATTTTATCATCAATCCCTCCCTCCTCTCTGGGCTCTGGGCTTAAAGCATCTGTCCCCCATGCGCATCATTCAGACCCCCCTTAGTCCTAGTTTTCCCACCTTTGAAGAGGGGCTGACAATAATATTTGTCTCTTGACAGCCTGGAATGTTTGGTACATTAATGAAATAATGTTTGGAGAGCACTAAAAGCCTTGGATGTAATGTAGTGCGTCACTACTAAGCATCATGATGAATAGCACTTGGAACATTCAAAAACCCTCATAAACATTCTCTTCCACTATATCTAGTCTAGTGCTTTTCATGTACCTCTTTGGGCTTTCTAAAAATCCTCTTCTGAGTAACATAGAGTGGAAGTCTAGCCAATTAAGGAGTATTTTCTGGTAGGCAATGATATGGATTAGTTGCATTTTGACTTTTGAAAAACAATCTCATTCAGAATGGTATTTCTTAAGGGGCAAAAGAACCATTTTCAATTGATCACTCACAAATAGGATAATTTAGGCACTGCTAATCTGCTAGAATTCTCAGAATTGATAATGTGCCACAGGAATAATTTGTGGTTGTTAACCTTTTTATTTCTCCAGTTGCAAAATGAATAGAAATAAATCTAGCATCATTCAATCTCTAGTATATTAATTCAGATCCAACCTAACCAAGGAGTATCTATCAGTACCAATTGTAGAGACAAACTTTCTTTGACTGAATGGTGAAAGAAAGATGATCTTTGCATTCTTAGTTTAATCCTGGACTAACTTTAAAGAGGTTTGGGATGGGAATTTAACAAATTCATAAGGTCTGATTTAAGGAGAATAGTTTACTGATGGTACATGATGAAGATTTTTTCAAGGAAAGTTTTAAGAGTTGACTAATGGAAATGGAAAAATGGAAAGCTAAAAATCTTCAAAAAAAAACACACAAAAAATGAAGATTTTTTTTCAAGTAAAGTTTTAAGAGTCGACTAATTCAAAAGATAATTAACCAATTTTGTGTTTTCTTTGAATGTCATCACAGTGACCATTGGTAAGAAAAAAAAATAGGAAAGAGTGCTTAATTTGTCAGGGACCATTTTCTTGAGAATTATGGTTCTAATAATTACCAGGGAAGGTGTGTGGTACAGTGTATGGAGTGCTAGGCCTGGAGTGAGGAGGACCTGAGTTCAAATCTTACCTTAGACCCTCGGAAAATCACTTAGCCTTGCTTGCCTCAGTTTCCTCCATTTATAAAATCAAATGGAGAAGGAAATGGCAAATAACTCAGTATCTTTGCTAAGAAAACCTCAAATGGCATCATGAAGAGTTGGACAGGACTGAAAAATGAATGAACAACAACAATAATTAACCACCTATATGTTTTCAGGCAAGCCACTTTGTTCTAGGGGGCTTAGTTTATGAATGATTAAATGAGGCAATGGGGCAAAACAAACAATCCCTAAATATCTTTTATCACTGATGATCTATTGTCCCATGTTTCTACAAGATTCATAAACCAGTTCATGAATTTAATAATTATCATCAAGAAATAGATGATATTAGTATGACAGTCATCAGCTCTGAATGGAAACATGTATAAATATGAATAGTTCTGACCCATGGCAAGTCACTTAATCCTTTGGGGCTCAGTTTTCCCATGTGTACACTGAAAAAGATAATTATATTATTTTACCTTAAGAGGTTGTATAAGGAAAAACTATCTATAAACCTTAAAGTCTTGAAGATTTAGAGAAGGAAGGGACATTGGCGGTCATCAATCCCCCCACTTTACAGATGGAGAAACTAAAGTTTCCAGGGAAATTAAGGGATTTGCCTAAGGTCATACATAGTTAGCATCAGTGGTGGAATTTGAACCAAGGTCTTCTAATATCAGAGCCAGTGCTTATTATTAGGAGTGATATTATAGATTAATATTATAGAAGATAGGATAATGTTATAGGATAATATTAGGATAGGATAATATTATAGAGGAATGATAAATATTCATTGAAAGAATGAAAGAAGATATGATTAAAATAGTGTTTTAGGAAGATTAATGTGTTAGTGGTACACAGAATGGATTGGAGCAGTTAAGAAACTGTAGATAGAAAAAGTAGCTTTTAAAAATATCAGGTAATGATATTGAAGGTAGGGTGATGAAAAGATTTTTGATTTGAGATAATGAAAACCTTATCTATTCTATAGTAGTGGTAGAGTATAAATGGAAAGGGAGGGATGAATCCATGAGATATTTCTAGATAAGAATCAATGGACTTGATGATTGATTGGATTAGATTAGAGGAAGGGATATGTAGAAATCAAAGGTCCCTTAAAAATACAAGATTCAGAGAAATGGAGAATGATTGTGGGAGTGATTTCAATAATAGAGAAGGAAAGGGGCAGCTGGGTAGCTCAGTGGAGTGAGAGTCAGGCCTAGAGACGGAAGGTTCTGGGTTCAGACCCGGCCTCAGCCACTTCCCAGCTGTGTGGCCCTGGGCAGGTCACTTGACCCCCATTGCCCACCCTTGCCAATCTTCCACCTATGAGACAATGCACCGAAGTACAAGGGTTAAAAAAAAATCAATAAAAAAAATAATAGAGAAGGAAAGTTGGAAAGGAAAAATTGATTGGAGAGGAAGGTTCTTAGTTTAATTTTAGCCACCTTAAATTTGAGGTGATCATGGTGGTAATGTTTTGTGGCAAATTGGAGATATTTAACTGGCACTTGGGTGAGATTTTGAGGCTGATGATGAAGACTTAGTAGTTCTCTGAGTAAGATGAAGTCTGGAGCACAGCTACAGAATAGACAACATCTCAAGAAAAGAAGCAGATTGTAGAATCATAGATTCTAGGTTGGAAGAGACCTTAGATCTCTAAATTACCCAACAGTTCAACTACTTCATTTTACAGATGAGGAAACTGAGATCTTGAGAGGTCAGATGACTTGATTAAAGTCACATAGGTAGCAAATTGCAAGGCTGGGATTTTCACTCTTTTCTGGTAACTCCAAGTCTAGGTCTCTTCCCATTTCACCATGTTGGTGGTATATTTTCTAAATTCCCCCTCATTGTTATTTTTCCTCCAAAAAAGAATATTGCATTAATCTTTTAGTTTTGCAAATCCTGACCAAGAAGGCCACTATGATACATCATGATTGCAGATCAAGGTTCAGGGGTGTGCTAAGCAACACCTCCCTCAAAGATTGACTTGAAGAGTGATGAATACAGTCCCCTTTTTTTAATAACTGGAAGTTCTAAACCTCTTGCTCAGATAGAAGAAACAGATCAGGACTGGAAAAGATATATTTAAGAGACCTAGATTTCCAACCCTGAGAACTGACTGGAAATCCTAATTTTGTTTTGAGAACAGAGATGGAGAAAAAGTCTCAGAGCTTTTTGGAAATACCATTGCAATCTAATTGTCAAAGAGTTGTGAACTGCTGTTAGCATCATTCCAATTAACAATTCAAAACCCAATTTTGCATTATTCATGGTGTTTAAATAACTTATCAACAGGAACAACAGTGATGTGAAATGGCTGCAATTAGAAAAGCTTACTTAAAGCTTGTAGACAAATATCCTTAATTAAGTAATATTGCCTGATGGGGAGGGTGGCTTTGGTTGGCTAATGACTGATGGGAAAAATGCAGAATCTGGGCAAAAAGAGCAAATCAGTTGAAGGTAGTGCCTCAGAATACAAAAACTGGTATTAAGCAGGGCACCACAGTTCTGCCTGAGCACCATCAATTACTTTTGTATAATCAGGGTAATTAATAAAAAGAATAAAAATTTCTAAGAATGTGATATGGTCACTTTTTCATTATATGTTGTTAGGCAGTGGTACTGTGAGTTTGGATGAAAGCAAATGGCCATTTAATCAAAACTTACTCAACCAAGTCTTTATCTTGGAGCTGGAAGGTTTGGAAAGAAATGGTTGTAGCCTCAAACCAGATATAAGGTAGTTTTTGAGTATGTGGGGAATTTCCACTAAAAAAATCACTTTGCTATTACAGTTATGTTTCAGTGGTAATCCTAATAATGCTGATTGGGTGTGAACGAAGTTTAGGCATTAATAAGGTGAGTCCCTGGTTTTCTAAGGAGGGGTGAACTGACCCAAGGTAGAAGTAGAGCAAGTCAGAGCTCCTGAGTCCATTAATAATGGGATCACACCATCACACAATGGGAATAGCCCTTGAATTTTCAGCCTGGATGAGATAGGGAGTCCTAGTCATTAAAAAAAACCAAACAACATCTTCAATGACCTTCTTTTCTTTCTTTTGGTCTTTTATTTATCTTTTTCAGCAATCCTGGTTCTAGTTTTTCAATTCCTTCTACTTCCCTCAGGAGAAATACAAAACCCTCAAAACAAATGTATATAGTCAAGCAAAACACATCTCTCTTTCTCCATGCTAATTCCCCCCACCCCCCAAACATAGCCATACATACACACAGAGAAGAAAAAAACCTCATAACAAATATGAATAGTTGAGCAAAACAAATTGCCCCTCTTTCTCCCTACTACCTCTTCCCCACAAAAAATAACAAAAGAAAAACAAAGCCCTCAACCAATTTGTACAGTCAGACAAAACAAATGTTCTCTCTGGCTGTATCAGAAAATTTGTCTCATTCTGCACCCAGAGCCCATTACTTCCTCCACATTAGGTAGCCTGTTACATAAATCTCAACTTCTGTGCCCGGCTTTCAAGGTCCTTCATATCCCAGCACTACTTTTCTGCACTTCTTTCCCAATATTCCTCAAAATATATCTTGTTCACAAAACATTTACCTTGCAAATACCCCACTTAAGTGTTTCTTCTGAAGTTCTCCAAATGTAATGAGCTATTAATTACCTTGTTCTCTGCTCATGTTACCATCAGGCTTTACCTGGTATACTTTCTCTCTTTTTTTTTTCCACCCAAATTCTAGTTTGCCTCCCATACTGTCTTCTTCCAGACCATTCTAGCTCATTCTCTGAACTCCACTAATCAGAATATCACAGGATGTAAAGTTGCAACATGGCTTTAGTCATCATAGAGATCTCACATCCCTTATTTTTCTTATAAAGAAACTGAGTCTCAGGGAGAGGAAATGACTTGCTTAAAGTGACACAACTAGGAAGAAGAACTAGTACTTGATTTCAAGATGTCTGAGTCTTTTGATCAATGTTGGTTCCATCTCACCATGCTTCCTTCTCCACTGAATAATAGATAGATGTCTCTTATGTTTCTGAAAGGTTTCTGAGGAAGTAGATTCCACAGATTCTCTAAGCATCATTACCAAATCTTTTACCTAGCTTTTAGACTTAAAATTATGTTGAAAGCCTCTGACCTTTCTTGACCTATGTTAGGAAAATATTTCCTTAGTTCTGCCATTATTCTTATCCCTTCTTTTTGTTTATGATACCTTCCCTTTCTCCATCTTGATTCATAAATTTCAAATTGGAAGGGAACTTTGAGGTCATCAAGGCCATTTCCTTCCCTTTAGAGATAAGGAAACTAGGAAGTCAAGAAAAAGTAGGATTCAAACTGGATTTCCTAATTCCAGATCTAGTACTTAATTCACTCTATCATATGACTTTTCCAGAGGAAACCCTTTGGGTTCAAACATCATAATGCCCAAGTGTTCCCAACATTTTCACTCATTAACTCATTTTCCTGTAGAAAATGCTTTTTTTTTAAATTTAATTTTTTAAAAAAAACCCTTACCTTCCATCTTGGAGTCAGTACTGTGTATTGGCTCCAAAGCAGAAGAGTGGTAAGGGCTAGGCAATGGGGATCAAGTGACTTGCCCAGGGTCACACAGCTGGGAAGTATCTGAGGCCAGATTTGAACCTTGGACTTCCTGTCTCTAGGTCTTGCTCTCAATCCACTGAGCTACCCAGCTGTCCCTAGAAAATGCTGTTAATGAAAGATAGGGCTAGAGAAGTACAGGGCAAATTCAAGAGGAAGTAAATGGCTCAATTCCCAGTAGCCAGAAGAGAGTGACTGGTGAAGACTGGTGCTCCTTTTACTATTTATAGGAGAAAAGTTCTGACTTGCCACTCATTGGATTATCAGATTTGAGCAGGAAAAGGACATTCAAGGACATTTAGTCCAACCTTCTCATTTTAAAGTTGAGACACTCAAGAGCATAAGTGACTTACAGAATGTCAGTGGCACTTTTAAGGTTGATACCCATAGTTCAGCACTTCTTCCTAAATTTATTCTTATTCTATGCTATCAAAGGATGATAGATTTAAATCTGAAAGGAACCTTAGAGGTCAAAGAGTCCAAACCCTGATGCTCCCTTCCTCAATTATTTTAATACATTTTTAAGAAATGGAACCTTAAAGAAGAGACATGTTTTGCTCAATATCACACAAGCATCAGAGGCAGGATTTGAATTTAAGTCTTCCTGACTCTAAGCCAGAGATCTATCCACTATGCTAAATCGCTTCTCAGTTTTGCGACTAGAAACAGCTTAGTTTACTTGCTTGCAGGAACTCTGCCATACACTTGTGTGTATACTATGGTTTCTATTATAGTACTGAACACATAGTAGGGATTCAATAATATCTTTTGGTAGACAGAAAAGAATGATTCTTTTCAGGCAATGGGCTTTTGTCCAACTCTCTAGCCAGGGAGAGCAAGTGTGGAGTGGTCTTCTGGGAGAGGGAAGCTACTTAATTGGATTTGGAGAGAGCTGATGGGGCCAACATTTGAGGCAATGCTTCCAGGCTGCCAATTAGGAAATACCAGATGAAGTGTTTGGATGCATCACCCCCTGGGCTCATCTTCGAGTCTGGAAATAGAATCTAGAGTGTCAGGTGCCCTGCCTCCCACTAACAGAGGTCAGAGGTGCCTGATGCTGTGCTCCTAATTGGGCTTCCTTGTGTCAGAGGCCAGTGTAGGAGCCTCTAACAGAGTGCAGAAGGAGGTATATTTAGCCTCCATGACGCATTTTAAGGAAAAATATGCTCGAAACAGTGACGTCTAAACATCCTGTGATCAAGACATAAGATTTGGGTGTTGATGCTATTGCTTACAGCTAAAATGATCATCACCGAACTTTTGTGTTTTTTTTTTTAAATGCCACTGAGCTGACAGTAGTCATAAAGTCAGGGGTAGCTTCCTGGCTGAGTTGTTCCCAAACTGAGATGGTACTGTGGGTAGCTGAAAAAGAGAAAGCAATTTCATTTTGTCTGTAGTTCCTCCATTTTTCCCCCTGACTCAGTTTCTATTGCAACACCCATCCTGTTTGTGACCTTCCTTACTGCTGAAATAGCAAGGACAGTCTTATTTATTAGGATGGGTTACAAGAGATAGCTAAGCAAAGAAGAGCCTTTTCCTGTTACTAGCCCTAGGAACAGGTTCTGTCTAATCAAGGGATATAACATTCTCTATTTCTACCCAGCAAACCCTCAACAACAAACCTTGTCTAATCTTGAGGTAGCTCCTGCCTGAATTGAAACCTATATAAGCTTTGTCCTTTTGTTCCTTTGGGGAATCTCTGCCTGTTTGGGTGGGATTCCCCCACTGGCAAACTTAAACATACAAATTGATTCCTAACTTTTTGGTTTTGGTTTTGGTTTGGTTCTAGTTTGTTCTGACACTGACAATTTTACCCATTACAAATGGTGGCAGCAATGGGATTCTCAGACTTAAGGACCCATAGAATTCTGGGGTTTGTGACCTGGGAATACTGTGGGCTGCTCCACTTCGGATAGTGCATATGAGTTGCTTCTAAGAACCTAGTGAATATTTGTACCTGGGCAGGTAAGGATTGGCCATGTCACCCAGATCTGCAAATGGTAACCCCTTCCCCATCCCCATCTGACAAATTGCGTGTCTGCTCTGATCTGGTTTTGGTTCTAGGTTAGAAACCTGTTTCTCTGAATTAATTGGAAAGACTCCAAAAGTAAGGGCTTCTATGTGTTTGACTTATAATATTGTCTGTGTTTTTTATCTGAATAAATCCAAATTTACTTTTCTGTGCGGACTGATCAGCCAAAGGAAGAAGGATATAAAAAATGAAATCTTTTCTGTAGGACTTTTAAATCCTTCTAAAAGAAAGTCTCTCTTTCCACACTTTAAACTCTGGTCAAATTGGGGAGGCAGGCAAGAGAAACACAAATATGAAGGAAGGTGGAAGACAGGGTGGAGGTTATAATAAAAACAGAGTCAGGGCCAAGTTAGAGAAACTACAGACTAAGAGGGGTTTCTTTAGCTAGAAATGTCTTCTTTCAGAAATGAGCAAAGTGTCTTCTTTCAGATGTATCCCAAAAGCAAGGTCTTTGTCACCTGTGCCACCAACTCCCTAGTGGGCTAGAACTCTATTCCCTCTTGCATCTATATTAAACTAGATTACTTGGTGGTCCCTGAACTTGACATTGAATCTCCCATATCCAGATTGTACATTCTGTAATATTCTTGCTCATGTTGGCCTCTTAGATTACTGGCTTTTCTTTTGAGTGTAATTCAGGTACCACTTCCCCTGTGAAGATGATTCTTTCAGTTCTTAGTACTGTTCCTCCTCAATTTTCCTTGTATTTCCTTATTAATGTGAGGGTTCTATCCTCCCCCTCAATGAAGACCATGGGATGGAGTTATTTGAGTACAGGTCCTCTGGTCCTAAATTTAGTGCTTTTTTCATGACTTCATTTGTTTAAAGAACTCCCTGGCATGGAGAGTTTCTACCCATTCAATAATTCAGCAAATTCAGCTAGGTGACTTAGTGGATAGAAAGTCAGGCTTGGAGATGGGAGGTCCTAGGTTCAAATTGACCTCAGATACTTATTATCTGTGTGACCCTGGGCAAGTCATTTAACTCCAATCTGTAGCCCTTATCATTCTTTTGCCTTGAAATTGATGCCTAGTACTGATTCTAAGCCAGAAGGTAACGTTTTAAAAAACAAAACAATTCAACTATACTTGACACTCTTAGAGACTGAGACAAATCCAGTGATCTGATTAGTGGCCAAGAGACAATATTCAACAGAGGCAAGACTTGAATCTAGGTTTTCTGAACTCTAATTTCAGGCCTCAATTTGCTGCACTACACCACACTGCTTTTTTAGTGGACCCCCACTCTGTATGGATTTAGGAGTTCATTGGTATAGGAGTCAGTCTACCCCTCACTAATGTTGACTAATAGCTGCTCTACAGTTTCTAGTCTTAGAGAATTTCCTTATGAGTGGCATGTGCTTACTAATAAGTATTTGTTGAATGGAATTGAACTCATGGTTCTTATACTGATCTGTGAACTATTGGAACTGTTTCTCCAGAATTTTCTTCCTCCTGGAAATGTTCATAGCCTATGTCCCCTCCTGAGAATGTAGGGGTCTGGGCAGAGCCTGGAAGGGAACTTAAACTTTCTCATTTCCATTTCATTTCCCCTCATCACCAGCAAGTTTTCAGCTGCCAGGCAGAGGGGAACTGCTGCTATTACAGAATGTGCTAATGAATCCCCCTTCCTCCACTCACATTTGTAGAAAGTCGAATGACCTCATGGAAAGTGACTTCTGCCAAAAGGAAGATCTCTTGTCTCTGGAGACTGAGGAGTTAATGAATGGAGCAAGCTGAGTCTGCCAGAGGCAGGCAGAGCTAAAACTGGTGCAGGTTTTTCAGTTAAAGGGAAAAAAAGGCATAAACAACCAATTAGCAAAATCTTAATGCAATTAGAGCTGCTGGAGTTGCTCAGTGTGTCCAATTCTGAAGTTTCTGGAGGACAAATCCCTTGGCTGTCCTTTGTGGCATTTCTCATTTTCCCATCCCTTCGTTTAAAATTCAGCAAGAGCATGATGGGAGGCAAAGGTGATAAGGTTGACTCCAGTAACCTTTCCCCCATTACTTTTAGACCTTTAGTACATGACTTAAACAAAGGCCGACCTCCCAAAATGGTGGTAGGTAGAGATTCACTGCTAAATTGTTGTCAGCCTTTGTGGAAGGAGACTTTTGGGGTCCTATCACCATTTTTGAGGGGAAAGGAGGGAAAGAGAAAGGAGGAAGGGAACATTTCTTCCTCTGGTTGCATAAACAGTGTCAGGTGTATTGAACCTTCTGTAACGACAGAATAGTTTCTGGAAGTATAGAATGACTATTTGTATATACAGTATATATACATATAGAATATAGAATATTTTATAGTATATGAATGTAATGGAATATTATTATGCCATAAGAAATGAAAACTTGAGAGAAACCTGGAAAGGTTTGTAAAAACTGGAGTGAAATGAATTCAGGACCAGGAGAGCAATTTATACAATAATAACAACATTATAAAGACAACTTTGAAAGACTTAAGCTCTCCGATCAATGGAATGTAAAAAACATGATTTCAGAGGACCAAAGAAGAAGCATGTTACTGCTTCCTCCCTAATACAGAGGTGATGGATTGAAGAGGTGGAATGAGACATATTTTTCATTATGGCCAATAATTCATCACAAAGGTTTTTCTTTTTCTTTTTCCCCTCCTTTATTTCATTGGGGAAAGAGTTGAGAGGAAGAGAAAATAGATAATTGATAATTGAAAAATGGAAAACTATATTAAATTATTTAGTTAATAAATAAATAAAATAAAGTATTAAATACATTAAATTAAATTAATTAAATCTATTAAAAAGATGAGGGGGAGAGGTCCAGTTGAAAGGCTTGGTGTGAATGATGGGCTGTGAGTTGGAAGATCTAAGTTTCGGTGCTAATTCCACACTGATTATCTGTGTAAACTTTGGCTAATTCAGTGAACATTTTTGAGTTTCACTTTCTTTACCTGTAAAATGGAGGTATTACTGGTTGGTCTGTTTCTCAGCGGGAAAGTTCTTTTGCTGGTCTAAGCACTGTCCAATGGTTTCCTGAATTTCTAGATAATGCCTCCTTTAGGAGAGATAGCAAATGCAACTATTTACTAGAAATAACTGAGGGATTAAGAAACTTTTCTACACTATTCCTCCCATCTGATCTAAAAATTTCTACTAACCTGCTGTCTTTTGATTGAAATTCTCAGCATTAGCCAGGTAAGGCTCAGAAGGCCAGATTTATGATATTAATGCCTTATTTGGAAGGTGGATTATTAAGTATTAATACCTTAACACAGATCAGATGTTTGGTTCTAGCAGAGAACAGGATGCTAGGGAGGTGGGGCATAGGTCTAATTGGATTGATGAATTTTCTTCCAAGGATTCATTGAAGGATGAATCAAGAGCTGAAGCCGGAAAGAGAATTGAATCCAATAGCCCATTAAAAAAAATCATGTTAAGTCCTCTTACTGCATCAGCCTTTGAATGTTAATAGTGGTAGGCTGGCTTCATTTTCTATTTGAGAAGTATGAAAAAATATAGATCATAGCTTCTGGCACAAGGAAGAAAACAAATGTTCTACAAACAAAACAAAAAAAAAGAAAACATTATTTTAGATTCTGTATCTTCATTGGGACCCAAGTCTTCTATTGGTCTTGATTTGCAGCCAGAGGTTACCATTAATCACAGGAGGAAAGACTTAAGCATACAAGCAGAAAATGGTTGTGAATCTGAGCATTCAAATCCCTGCATTCATTCTACCGTTTTTCATTGTGCTGATGGCTGAAAGCCCTGACTGCAAGCATGTCCTTGCATGCTAGAAAGGGGATTCAACATATGATATTTTCCATGAAATAGCCTGGCATAGCCACTCCCCACATTGTCTCCATTCATTGCAAGGGATGTTGACAAATGTTTGAGGCAAAACTAATTTCAATTAATTTGAAAATTAAAGCACAGACACAGCATGCCATACAGCACTTGCTTGGAGGAGGGGAGACATAGAGGAAGTTGGAAAGGAATATTCCATACCAAACAGGAACAATATAGGGGGCTGCAATTTACATATTATTGAAAATTCTTATCATAAATGAAATGAAACAATTCCTTGCTGTGCTGCCTTCCCTTAGCCCCAGTAAGAGTAGAGGGTAAGGTGGTAGCAATCTGGGAGTGTGATATGTTATATGTTTATTGACATTTAAAGCCCTCCACACTCAGTCTCCCACCTATCTAACTGGACAGATTTCACATTATTCTCCTTCATGATCTCTATACTCATTTGCTTGTTTATTTCCTGAGGTCCCAATACAGTGTCCTGTACCTGGCAGCTCCTTAAAGTTGGTTGAATTGAACTTGGAGCTACCCCATGTCTTTCTAGGTAGCATGGTACATGGGAAGAGCACTGAATGGGGAATCAAAACTGGCTCTGCTCCTTGTCCTATTTCTGCTTGGTGTGACCTTGAGTAAGTTTGTTGTTGTTGTTGTTGAGTCCTGTCTGACTCTTCATAACTCCATGGACCATGTTATCTATGGACTTTTCTTGGAAAAGATCCTAGAGTAGTTTGCCATTTCCTTCTCCAGTGTTTAAATGACTTGCCCAGGGTCACACAGCTAGTAAGTATCTGAGGCCAGATTTGAATTCAGGTCTTCCTGACTCCAGGCCCAGTGCACTATCCACTGTGGCATCTAGCTACCTCAAGGAAATTAGTAAAACTTCTCTAAAACTCATCTATGAAATTGGAATAACACCTGTCTTTTCCCCTTCAGGATTAGGAGATATTGTAGGCAAAAATACTACATAAACTGTAAAATCTTTTAGAAAGCATTAAAATTAAGTGTAGATCAATGGGTAGATTTGCCTCATTTCTCTTCCATTTTCTTGGTTACTCCATTTTCAAACTATTTCCATGATTATTTCTTGTTCTCTTTTCTTATTTTGAGCAGTTGCAAGCTGCTATGCTCATTTCACTACCTCTTATTTAGTCAATCAATAAACATTTATTAAGTACTTATTATGTCTAAGAACTGGAAGGTGGTGGACAGTTCCCACTCTCCAGTAGTTCAGACTAATTGGGGCAGACATGCAAATGACTACTTATAAACAAGTTATATATGGGATATATTAGAGATAATTAATGGAGAGATGATACTAGTTTTAAGGAGGAACAGGAAAGGCTTCCTCTAGCTGGGACTTGAAAGAAGCCAGATGGCAGAGATCAGGAGGGAGAGCATTCCAGGCATAGGGGATAGATAGCCACTGAAAATGCCTGGAAGCAGGAGAGAGTCTTTTGTGAGGAAAAGCAAGGGAGCCAGTGATTCTAGATCTCAGAATATGTGGTATGAGAAAACTGGAAAGATAGTGGCAGGGGTGGGGGTGGGGGCTAGATTATGAAGGACTTTAAAAAGCCAAACAGAGAATTTTATATTTGATCTGGAGATGAGAGTCAGTGGAATTTTTTGAGTAGGGGTAACCTGATTAGTCTAGTCTTTAGAAAAATCACTTTGACAGTTGAGTGGGGGAAGACTTGTGTCAGGGAGACACACTAGAAGGGTATTGCATTAGTCCAGGAATTAGGTGATGAGGGTCTGCACCAATGTGGTGGCAGTGTCAGAGGAGAGAAGGGATCATATGCTTTAGATGTTGTGAAGGTGAAATAGACAGGCCTTGGCAGCAGATTGGAAATAGAGAGTGAGAGATAATGAGGAGTCAAAGATAAAACATGTTATAGGTCTTGAGGACTAAGAGGCTTCTCTTATTCAATGGCTTTAAATTCTTTGTCTAGTTGGCACTTATTACTATCTGTAAAAGGATAATAATCTAGTCCCCGTAATTGTCAGCTAAAGCCTTCTCTCCCTAAAAAAATGCCCTCTATGATGAATTTAATGCTCAGAAAGACATTTTTAGTTATGGTAGCATAACAGTTCAATGACACCAAGAAAGAAAAGAAAATATCAGAGAATTCCCTGCCAAAGAACATGTAAGAATTATTATTATAGAATGGTTGATTAGAATTTGGAAAAGGATTTAGTATTATAAAATCCAGTTATTTTGTTTTATTTTTTATTTTTTCCTCCTAACCATTCTTTATTTCCTCTATGAATTTTTCTCTAATGTAAGTGATATATGTATTTTTCCATAACATGATGAACATTGTTATATTCAAACTCTGAGAATTGTTAGTCTCACCTTGATTGACAGGTGAAGACAGTTGGGATAGTTGAAGACTTTGGAATGTTCCCAGAGGTCATGAGGACAGGGCAAAGGCGGTTGGCCTGAGAGTATAAATACCCCTAACAGCCATTTGGGAAGGGTCTTTGGTCTTTGGGCCTTTTGATTTGGTCCTTGGCCTTTGACCATTGATCTTTGATCTTGGGTCTTGGAGCATTGATTTGTGGATCCCTGACCATGGGTCATTGGTTCTCCCGAATCTCCCTAGATCTTTAGGCATTTGAATCATCATTAGCTATTTAGGTATCTGGGCCCCGGGTGGTGAACGGGCGGAAGGGAGGTGAAGAAGAAGAGGGAGGTAATGGTGGATATTTCCTGAAGGCTGTCAAGGCTGACATATCACAAACTGATAATAAGGAAGCTGAGAGAAATCACAATATTTGTACCAACCGAGCAGATTGCCCTCTCTGGTTTGGCAGTGGCCAAGCTGAACCAGAGGAGTGTGGAAACAATAGCTCCAGCTTTACTGAAACAACAGCCTACGGTCTGTTATAGGGGACTTAGAAGGTAGGTAATATGGGGATTAGGTAGGATGTAATAGGGAGGTGCAGGATATAATATGAGGCTGAAGCTAGGGATAATAACTGGTAGGATCAGGGATTAAGACAAGGCAAGGGACCCAAGGCTGGAGGTAATCAAGTGAATAGGTAGTAGGGAAGTTAAGGCAATATAGTGGATGAGGAAGGTTCAGTGATGAAGGATGGCAGTTGAGATGGTAGGAGAAATAAGGGAATGTCTGAGTTCAGGGAGTATAACACTGAGGTAACAAGGATTGCCAGGGAGAGGATGAACTAATCTAAACAGGCAAACAGCAAGAGGGAATACAGGCTGGGACTTAGGCTAAAGACAAACACTGAAGGGAAATAGACTGATTGAAATTAACTACAGGCTTTAGTTAATATCACAGGAAGGGACTAGTTTTGAAGTTACACTTCCTTCAAGATGGATACTCCCCCCCCTTCCCTCAAACCCAGAGTATGTTGATTCTATTCCTCTTCTTCCCTTTCTTACTAATTAACTAATGGAGTAACCAAAAGGTCTGTTTTAAACACAAAGGGGTTTATTGTCTTCTCAGTATAGATTATCAAGGTAAAAGGATCAAGGAAGTCCTAACAGCTGCTTAGAGAAACCTCAGGTGGGGGAAGGGAAGCAGGAATGGGAGACTGAGAAAGGATCTGCCTTTACTCAGCTCTCAAGGTGATTTTGAAATCAAAAGGGATTAGGATGTTGGACACAAAACCTCCCTAGATAAATTACTGCAAGGGTAGGGCTAAACTCTCACAGATTTGAACTAATTCTCTGATTCACTCTCCTTATTCACTCTTCTCAGACATTTAGGTAAGGGAAATGAAGGTAGAAATAAGGTAGGGTAGGAAATTCAAAAGATTTATCTAAATTAACAAATTTCAAAAGACACTCCAAGTCTAGGCTAGGTTTCAATCTCCAGAAGGAGCTCAACTGGCCCCTGGTTCCCTCCACGAGTTCCCAGGTCCAACTGAAACTCTTCCAAGATTCTAAAACCTCTTAACTGACATAAGCACTCAGCAAAAGCCTGCAAACTGTTAAGCCCTCCTCTCTGTATCACAAGTCCTGAGGGATTATTGATTATAAATATTAGTGTGACAGGGTCTTCTATCCCAATCTGTTCCTGATTATTCCTTTCCCTATTTAAGATCAATAGATAAAGTTTCATTAAGTACCTTCCTGAGTGGTCATTATATCATGACCCGTGGGGAGGGAGCAACGCAGTCAGATGAAAATGTGATCCAAGGCTAAGTAGAGCCCAATGTTAATAATTAATCCAACCCCAGGTGGGACCTGAAAGGGTTACCCATCCACCAGACCATTAAGGGTCCTACCTGGGCACTGTTATTTAGAATAGGGGCATTATATCATCCAGCAAGGGTGATTGGGTTGGTGTTTCCCCAGTTACCAGCTACCTAGGGGAATACAAAGACACAGCTTCCCTAACTAATATCCCCTATAAGCATAGTAGTATCTGGAGTCCTATTTTCTTTATAACAACATGGAAATATGTATTGTACGATAACACATGTATAACCTGTTATCATATTACCTACCTTCTTGTGGTGGAAAGGAGAGAAAAGAAAGAACCTGGATCACAAAATGTCAGAAAATGATTATTAAAAATTATATTGCCGTGCAACAACTCCATTTTAAAGAGACTGACTAAGGTCCAGTAAGGTGGAGTGAATTTCCACAGGTCAAAAAGTCAGTAAGTGAAAGGCCCAGGACTTGAATTCAGGTCTCAGAGGTTAAAGGCTTTAGAGAAGAAAGAGATCTTAGGAGTCATCTAGTCCTCTCTCCTATCTCATCATTTTTTAGATGAGGAATGAAGCCTGGAAAGTTTAGACTTGCCAAAGGTCATAAAGGTAGGAAGCATCAGAGGCAGGGTTTAAAAAATGTTATTTCCACCCTCCCTGCTAAATACATGTAAAAGCAATTTTAACAACAGTTGTTTTTTTTTTTCATTTTGAGTTCCAAATTCTCTCTCTCCTTCCTTTTCTCTCCCCCATCCCTGAGATGGAAAGCAATCTGAAACATTTTATATGTAGATAGGATATTTGTTAATTATTTTTTCCCCAAGCTACTGCAAAAATTATTCTTCTAATTTTTGCTTCAAGGTTAGGTCTGCTGGGGAAGAAAGTGGGGAAGGCATACATTCAGAAAGGAATGATGTGATAAAGAATAAGAGGTATCAGATATACAATTTTAAAAGAATATGAGAAAAATGTGATAACAATACTATAGAAATCCTTTGTAACACTGATGTTGAGAGAACTGATCAATACATCATTGTCAAATGGGGTTAGAGATGATTTCTGCTTGAGATAAACCATTATATTTCAATGTCATGACTGGACCAACAGTATACTTGATGATAACAAGTAACTATGCTTGATTTTCCTATATTTCAATTTGGAATTCCTTTTCTTACATAGGGATTTATTCCTTCTTGCCCTTTTATGTTCTCCTCCCTACTTCACCATTTACACTGGTTACCATTGTTAGATGGGGACATTTATAATAGTTGGGACTCTGCCTTATATCATTAAAATGTATAAGTATTTTCATCCAAGTACCATGACAAGGATGTCTCCAAAAAGCCATTTATTTTTCTCTACAAGGTGACTGCTCTTCTTCAATGGTTGGAAATTCGTTGCCCACTTAGCATTATTACTACTTGTATAAGGTTAATAATCTATTACCCATAATTGTTAGCTAATGTATCCTCTACCTACTGTTGTTCATTTGTTTCAATGATACCCAACTATTTGTGACCCCATTTGGAGTTTTCTTGGCAAAGATACTGGCGTGGTTTCCCACTTCCTTCCCCAACTCATTTTACAGATGAGAAAACTGAGGTAAATGGGGTTAAGTGACTTGCCGGGCATCACACAGCTAGTAAATATCTTGAGGTCACATTGACACTCGGAAAGATGAGTCTTCCTGACTCAAGGCTCATCACTCTATCCACTGTGCCATCTAGCTGCCACTACTAATCCCTCTAATGCTCTCTAGTTATAAGGAATTTAATATTCAGAAAGACATATTTAATTGTGGTAGCAGCCTCAGTCCCTTGAAATACAATATAGCTTCTTTCTCCACTATTCTATAGAAGCTTCTCTTTCAAAGGTCTAAAGACTTTCTAGTAATCAAATCCAAAGACTTTTCTAAAGCCACACCTTCTTAGGCTTCTCTGAAGATTTTAATATTATTGAACATGTCCAACTGCATAATTTCTTCTTCCTTGACTTCAGAGACAACATATTGTCTCATTTGTCCTTCTACTTCTTTAACTAATCCTGACTCTTTTATTGGTTTCTCACTCTTTCAAAACCCTTAAAATGGGTATTCATTGAGATTCTAGCTATAGTTTTCCCCTCTATATTTCCCTCCCATGGCATTTGGAAATTGACTCCCAAATCTAAATCATAAGGTCTATCTTCTCCTTTGCTTTGATTTCCAGCTCCATATATATAGGGCAATGCAAATTAAGCATGTACTGTATACCACACACTGTTCAAAGTAGTGGGAGTACCAATAAGAAAAGATAAGGTAGCTGCTGCACTCAAGTAACTTGCCCTCTAATAGGGGAAGACCACATACAAAAGGGAACTAGAAAGCTGGTGAAGAGAAAGCACTTGGCACAGGAAAAAGATGATGGTAGATGGAATCAAAGAACGTAACTGATGGGAAAGGAAGAGACGGCTGGGCTTCTGAGCCCTCTTCATAAGGAGGCTGTGGGAGGAGGTTTTTGTTCAATTCTCAAAGTAGAGGCAGCTGTGGCTCAGTGGTTAAGAGCCCTGCACCTGGTGTCAAGAAGACCTCAGTTCAAATGTGGTCTTAGATACTTCCCAGATGTGGGACCCTGCGCAAGCCATTTAGCCTTTGATTGTTTGAAGAAAGGATCTACTGGATCCATCAGAGAAGGAAATGACAATCCCTTCCAGTATCCTTGCCAAAAAAATCCCATGAATAGCTATAGTCCATGGGGTCACGAAGAGTTGGACATGACCGAATAACAATAACAATCTGAGAGGCAGAGGCTACTGAGGATTCCTATGGTATGTGAATAACAAAGCTGGTCAAATCTCCTGGTGATGAGTTTCCTAATGATGAGATTATTCTAAGTGTGGATGGATGGGCAACATCCCCCCTCCCTAGGGGATGATGGCAATGGAGTTGATGGGAAGTGAAGAGATGGGTTTCTGGGCCCTCCTCATGAGGAGGCTATGAGAAGAGTAACTGTTTACTTTGTTTCAAGAGAAGGTTCATGTTGGAAAGGTAAATGACTACAATATAAAAATAAAAACCAAATGCAACAGTCTCTCTTATTGGAAAACAGAAACAAATGTAAGGATTTTCTTTACATAGAATGATCCAAACCATGTAAAGACCAAGACCTTCAATTCAGTAAGGGACCCCTAGCTGCTGGGGCAGAAACCAAGGATCTTGACTTTTTGCCTTTCTTATATTGAGAAGACTCGAGCTGTGGATAGAGAAACCAAATAAGAAGCTGGCAAGCAGGTGATTCTAGAGTTTGGTCCAGGAAAGAGTCGCCAAAGAAGGCCCCTGAATCATATCCTTCTTCTCAGTAATCCCCTCATTGACCTTGAAACCCAAACTTCCAGAATCTTCAGGGATTGTCAGAATTTTCTGACTTGTGGGTGGGATTGGGTTCCTCATCTCTTGGCAATGACCTCATCTGCCTGTCTTTATTGTTGTAAATGTGTTTCTCTTTCCTATCAGAGAGCCTCATAAAACTTTGGGCTAGAGCCTCATGAGGACTTGGCTTTGGAAAAGATCTAACTGATGGTGATGCTTCTTTGAATGAATCATCTCAGATTGCTCCTGTTATCCCACTCTTGCACCTCCGCCTCCCCAAAGTGTATAGAAACACAAATGATTAAAAGATGAATCTGCCTTTGAGCTTGGGAAGGAAGCAGCCTGACTGCAATGAGGTGCTCACTTTCATTCATGTTGGCCTTCTATTCATCTGCTCCTTTCAGACTTGGCAGAGGATGACTCATTGTCTTTTCCCCCCAAACTGTGTGTGTTTTGACTTTAAATTCGGCTGTCTGACGCCAAGCAGCGCTGAAGTCATGGCAGTTTGAGCCAGCCGCCTCCCTGAAGAAACCGGAATCATGTCTGGATTGGAGAATCTGAGCACTTATGCAGAGCTGCTATAGATTTGCCTTTTTCTTTCTAATTGAAGGTAGGTCAGTAATGGCAGGGCTCATGAAGGCATGCAGCTCCAGAAGGGAGAAAATCAATTCTTATCACATCAGCATAAATGGCATTATTTTTTATGTTGGCTACAATTTTTTGAACTGAGATATGGTAGATCCTCTTGGAATGAATCTCCAGGGAAAAGGAATTGAATAACAATAATAAAGATGCTCTATATTCACTGAATCCTACATATTTTTCAAAGCTTTTACCCATTAAAATCTCATAAGTTTTAGTTTCTCCTAAGAAAATATGTTAGCAGGGTAAGCAGAGCTGTAACTAGGTATAAGTCATTGGAGCATTGCCCCAGGGTGATAGATTACAAGGATGCCAGACTTCTAGGGTTTTAATAGCACCTGTGGTAATTTAGCAGTATAGAAACAACAAAGCTTCTAGTTAGCATCTAATTAGCAAGACATAGTTTAAAAAGTCAATTAGCTGTGTGACCCTGGGCATGTCACTTCACCCCCATTTGCCTGGCCCTTACTGTTCTTCTGCCTTGGAACTCATACTTAGTATCAATTCTATTTTTTTATTTATTTTTATTTTTTTTAAACCCTTAACTTCTGTGTATTGGCTCCTAGGTGGAAGAGTGGTAAAGGTGGGCAATGGGGGTCAAGTGACTTGCCCAGGGTTACACAGCTGGGAAGTGTCTGAGGCTGGCTTTGAACCTAGGACCTCCCGTCTCTAGGCCTGGCTCTCAATCCACTGAGCTACCCAGTTGCCCCTACTTAGTATCAATTCTAAAGCAGAAGGTAAAGATTAAAAAATAGAAAATTAAAATTTCATTTAAATTTAAAATAAAAATTTATTTAAAAATAAAAAAAATTTTAAAAATGTCAGTCACCTAGAAGTTATTAATCCCGTACTAGGTTCCAGGCACTATGGTAAATGTTGGAGATAAAAAATGTCCCCAAGGAGCTCACAAGGGAGAGTCAACATTAGTACAACTATGTACATCTAATATATATACAGAGTAGATGGAAAATAATCTCTGAGAGAAGTCAGTAGCACTATGGACATGAGAAAAAGTTTCTTTTTCTTCTTCTTCTTTTTTAAACTCTTACCTTCTGTTTTAGATACTATATATCCTAAGGCAGAAGAGTGATAAGGGCTAGGCAATGCAGGTTAAGTGACTTGCCCAGGGTCATACAACCAGGAAGTTTCTGAGGCCATATTTGAATCTAGGACCTCCTATCTCCCAGCCTGGTTCCAATGAGTCACCTAGCTGTCTTCACCAACCCCCTAACATGAAAAAGCTTCTTTCAGAAACTGAGGTTTGAACTGAAACTTGAAGGAAATCAGAGAAACCAAGAGGCACAAGTGAAGACAGAGAGCATTACAAAGAGTATAGAGGCAGCCAATGAGAATGTATAGAATCAGGAGATGGAGAGTCTTGTATGTGGAATAGCAATCCTGTGTTATTGGATTATAGAAGGGAGAAGGGAAAGGGGAAGAAACAATGGCTCACTAAACACTTGCTGTTCACCAGTCTCCGGCAGCTGGGTGGTACAGTGTATAGAGAACTGGCATAGCAGTGAGTAGTGTAAATGGGATTAGCTCTAGACCATTCATAGTCAAAACTCTACTTACCAGAGATGATATCATCCCCACCTCCTTTAATGGGGAGGGGAGATGAGTTACCCACACTTGACAATAAGTAACAAATCAAGAACAAGGGACTGCCCTTTGGCAGTCCAAATCAGTGTAGAGGCTGCCATTTGTCCACTTGAATTAGAGATGGACTCACAGGAAGTGACCAGAGACACTATCTCTTCAAGTATGTTGGTTACTTCCTGTTGAGGCAGTTCCCGCTTTGAACTTGGTGCTGAACTTAACAGAGTAAAACCTGAGTTCACATCCAATCGCAGACATTTATGAGCTGTATGATCCTGGGCAAGTCATTTAACCTTGCTTGTCTAGTTTCCTCTTCTGTAAAATGAGCTGGAGAAGGAAATGGCAACTCACTCCAGTATCTTTGCCAAGAAAACCCCTGGTGGGGTCATGAAGAGTTGGATGTGACTGAATACCTTCAACAACAATAAAAATGTGTCGGGCACTATACTAGATGTTTTACAAAAGTCTCATTTAATTTTAGAGTATATGGAAGGGAAGGAAATGTAAGAAGTCTGGAAGGTAGGAAGTAGATAAGTTATGAAGTGTTTTGAAGTCTGAACAGAAGATTCTGTATTTGATCTTGAAGGTAATAGAGAGTCCCTGTAATTTATTGAATATGGCAGTGACAGGAGTCAGATCTGAATTATAGGAAGATTGCATTGGTATCTGCCTGGAGGGTAGCCTGGAGTGAAGCAAAGACAAAGAAATCAACAAGCAGACCATTAAAATTATCCAGGGATGAGGTGATGAGGACTTGCATGCTCCTAGGTAGTGAGGTAGTGTGTCAGTGTCCAAGGAGAAAGTTGGAGGGCATATATGAGAGAAACTATGAAGGGAGAATAAGCCAGATTGGGCAAAAATAAGATATGTGTGTGTGTGTGTGTGTGTGTGTGTGTGTGTGTGTGTGTGTGTGTGTGAGAGAGAGAGAGAGAGAGAGAGAGAGAGAGAGAGAGAGAGAGAGAGAGAGAGAATGGACAAACTATTAAATAAGATGAACTCCTTCCTTTTCTCTCCTAGCCCAGCTAGGGTCACGTTCAACACACATTTTTACTAATAACTCTCAGGGCAGATAAATTTCCTCACTTTATAGATGGAGGATGTGGAGATTGATCAAGGTTATATGATTGAGGTCTAATGCTTTTCTACATTATGGCACTTTCTGAATTACGAGTAAATTCGGAGTCAAGGGACCAAGATTTCAATCCTAACTCCTGTACTTATTGCCTGTATGTTCTTGTGCAATTCATTTAATTACAAGGACCTAATTGTCCTCAGATATGGTGCCATTGATAACCTATGCAAAATTAAGGGGGAGGGGTGGGCTACATGGTCTCTAAGGCTCTACTTAGTTTCAATTGCTGGGATACTAGAATTATAAGATGATAAACACGTTTTCTTTTCTTTTTCTTTTAAAGCAACATTTTAGATATTATTGAGTTATACAAGTGGAATTGTCCTATAGATAGCAAGGGAGTCTGAAGAATAAGTGAGGAGTTAAATCTGGAGATGGAGATTTCAGTTATGTTCACATAAAACTATGTGATCTATAAATTGCTGAGGAAGGGAGTATTTTTAGACCCACTTACTCTACTGAAATAAAAAAAAATCTGCAAAACTTAAAAAAAATCCTTATTCATTAGTACTCCCATGGGTCTGTAGGTACTGGTCATCCATACCTCATCTTATACAATTTTTGTCCACATCCAGGACAGAAACCTATTGGCAACCATTGTTTCTCTTGTTACATTGCCATCTTCAAAGTGGTGAGGCTGGCTTCCAACTACTCTAGTGTAACACATGCCAGCACTACAATTACTTCCTGATCCCCTGATCTTCCATCCCCAGTGACAGGCAGTTACTATTCTGCAACCCAGTTACTGTTTTGCAACCTACTCTTCAGTGGTGGGAGTTGGGAAGGAATATTCCCATAGAACTGGCTCTACTTATGGCTCAATTTCCCCCCTCTCAGTTTTGACCATTTCAAGGTGCTTCTTAAGACATCTAATTTATGGTAGTGAACCTCTTTCAACTTAGATGAGCTATTCCTTTGGAAAATAGTTTCATGCAGTTCAGAACTGCTGTCCAAATGGATAGCCTTTCCACATTGGGAGGAACCAACAGAATTTACTCTGTGTTGGTAAAGACTTCATGAAACTGGGGTCACCTCCACATGATGAAAAAGATGTCAGAGTAAACTTCAGTTGACCCCCAGTATTATATAAATGTCAACTCGTATTATTTCTATACCATGAATAAACACTTTGCAAATAGGGACCTACTAATAGATGACATAAAACAAAGGTCAAAATGTTTTTTTTTTAAACCAATTTACTTTGAGATTAAGTGGACAGTTTTTACAGGGACACTTTTGAAAATGGGAGCAGAGGAAAAGCCTAATCATTTGTAAGTAAGTATGGCATCTAGAAAATGAACCTTTATGCAACAGGGACAATATATAATGAAAAACAGTCAATCTCCTATTTAAAAAACTCTTACCTTCTGTCTTAGAACCAAAAATACTGGGTATTGGTTCTAAGGGAGAAGAGTGATAAGGGCTAGGCAATGGAAGTTAAGTGACTTTCCCAGGGTCACACAGCTAGGAAGTATCTGAGGGCAGATTTGAACCCAGGACCTCCTATCTCTGGATCTGACTCTCAATCCACTGAACCACCCAGCTGCTCCCAAAACAATCAGTTCTTGCAATAATTTTTTCTATTTAGTTACTCCTAAAAGGATGGAGGCATAAAATCAAATTACTGAAGTATTAAGGAAAAGCCCAGTTTTGTTTGCAACCCTAATCTTTAGTAACCGCAATTATTCAAGGTGGGGAAAAAAAGAATTACCCTCTCACTGACTCTAGGATTGAAAGGAAGTGACTCTTCAGATTCAAATGCTCCAGGGGTTTGTTATTCATTCCAACTTTCTAAATCAACTTTCCATAATATCAATACTCATCCTCATCCATGTCTATGTATCAATTTATGATTTACAAAGGCTTTCCTCACAATGACCCAGGGAATACGTTGCTATATAAATATAATCATTCCCATTTTATAGTTGGGGACATTGAAAACCAAAAAGTTGAAATGACTGGACCAATTCTTTGAATTCTTATTGTGTATCTAACTGGCTTTCTGTCTTGCACCTGTCTGATTCCTTACTTTATCTCACACAGTGTATTAGTCAATGCTCTGCACCAGCCTTTGGCTTAGAACATTGGCCTGGATTGGATTGCTTTGTTTTTGTTCCTGGGAGCACAGGGCTTTCTCAGAATATTATCTCATTAGCAGGGGTCTATAGGTCCTTGATGATGACATTTTCTTTACAGGAAAATGTCTGTTCAACTACACCGAAATCCCCTCTCACCTAGAGTTTTGGGAAACAAAATGGAGTTAAATTTTTTCTATTACCCAGTTCTCATACTATAGATATTATTGTATTCATTCTACTCAGAATACTAAATATAAGAGAGATGAAGTGATTTTGAAGAGCCAAATAAAAAGTCAATGAAGACTGAATGTTAAACTTTCACTTTGATGAGTGACACTTTCTAGTTTCTTTTCTTTTCTTTTTTTATTTTAAACCCTTAACTTCTGTGTATTGACTTATAGGTGGAAGAGTGGTAAGGGCAGGCAATGGGGGTCAAGTGACTTGCCCAGGGTCACACAGCTGGGAAGTGTCTGAGGCCGGATTTGAATCTAGGACCTCCCATCTCTAGGCCTGGCTCTCAATCCACTGAGCTACCCAGCTGCCCCTTTCTAGTTTCTTTTAAAAAAAACCTCTTACCTTCTCTTAGAATTAAATTAATCAATTAAAATCAATAAAGTAATAAAATTAATTAAATTTAATGCATTAATTAAATTAATTAAGGTATTGGTTCTAAGACAGAAGAACAGTAAGGACTAGACAATGGAGGTTAAATGACTTGCCCAGGGTCATGTAGCTAGGAAGTGTCTGAGGTTAGATTTTAATCTGGTGCTACCTATCTCTAGTCCCATTGCTAGTCACCTAGCTTCCCCTTGCCTTCTAGTTTCTTTAAGTTTAAAGGGGAGAAAGTTTGAGTCAGATAGTAGTAGGGAGAAATTGCTAGAATGGAAACACATTACCTTGAAGTATAGTATTTTTCTTGCAATCATATAGAGATCAATGAATTAAAAAGTTAAATTGAATTAAAAGGAAAACAGTTTAATATAGTGATAAAGAATAATTAATCAGGAATTAGAAGGTCCCAGTTTAATTCTCCACTCTACAACTAATTTGCTTTGTGACCTTGGATGAATTACTTTTTGGTGTGGACTCCAGTTTTCTCCTTTGTCGGCCAGTTGGGCTCAATATCTCTGTGGTTCTTTTTAAGCTACGAAACTTCTATCATTCTATGAATAAATCACTAGTTATACTGAAAATTCAATTCACAGAAACATCACATCACAGTGATGGGAAGAATGTGAAAATGGATTGAGAAATTTGGTTTATCAGTTAAGGCAAAGTAATTTACTTCAAGAAAACAGTCAAGCTTTCGTCTCATAAAATACTTTGTGCAGAAGATGTCCAAATGTGAAACTATTAGAATAAGAGGAGGAGAGATGCTGTTCCTCCCTTCCCCCCGCAGTGCCAGAGTTCTGGAAACATTAAAAAGAATTCTTTTTTTAAAACCCGTACCTTCTTTCTTGGAGTCAATACTGTGTATTGGCTCCAAGGCAGAAGAGTGGTAAGGGCTAGGCAATGGGGGGTCAAGTGACTTGCCCAGGGTCACACAGCTGGGAAGTGTCTGAGGCCAGATTTGAACCTAGGACCTCCCGTCTCTAGATCTGGCTCTCAATCCACTGAGCTACCCAGCTGCCCCACCCCAAGAATTCTTTTGATGAATAAAGGGAAACCTTTTTTTATACTTGGCTTATATAATTATCATTAGTCAGTTGCAGATCAGGTACTGATTGAAGATTGAAGAGGAGTTTCCTCATTGGATGTTCCCTACCAATAAGATCAGAAATATGGTTTTAAAAAAATGTGGGTTCTCACTTTAGCACTGAGAAAGCCAAAGAACTCCTTTCATTCTATCCTCATAATATGGGTAACAGACATACATAATATAAAGACAATATTGTTTCTCAAAATTCAAAGTGAAAGCAAACAGAAAATGAGCATAGTATAAATAATAAAGGTTACTCTTAAAATGTACATAAAATAGGAATGATAAATCTTAAATCCTAGAAAAATGTTATGAAATAAAATATGAGGCTTAATTATGTATGGAACCATATTTACACACAAATGCATATGCAATGGATAAACATAGGTGCTTATATACCAAACTGTATACACATGCACATTTGCATATTGATACATATATGTGATAATTTGTTTTATGTAAATATAAATCCTGAAAAGAAAGCTGATGAAGTAGACTGTATATAGATATAAATAAATACAGGAACACACAAAATATGCAATATAACCACATGTGTATAAGCATGCTAATATTATATATTATAACAAAACACACACGTGTGCATATAATTTGTTCTGAAATTCCTGAAAGCCAGGTATGCCCTGGAAAATTTATATTTGGGTATGCATGGCACAGGTGTGTCTCCTGAACACCATTTATACAGTGTCAGAATTAAAAATGCTGGCAAGCAGATAAAGCAGGTGGTTTCCTATATTTTCTGATTTGAGTAGAACCTATTTAAGGTTTGCCTTCTCAATAACTCTCAAAAATAATATCCTTCTCTATGCCACTGTAAAAGAAAGGGAGTGGTGGTGGTGGAGGAAGAAAATGTAGAAAAGAGAATGAAGAGAGAGGAGAGAAAGGTGAAAAAGCAGAGAAGAATGGGAAATATTAGATAAAAAAGTAAAGAAATAAATTATCCATCATCTATCCATTTTTAAATTTCTTTATTGAAGGAAGGATTTCCCCCACAAAAGTCTCAAAAATACAAATTAAAAATAATACAAGAATAATTTGCTAAAACTTGAATTTCCGTAAATAGAATGTTCAATAAGAAGGTTAAGAAAAAAAATCCAAGACGGAATTTGTAAGCCTTTTATGACAGTGAAAATAGGAATGGAAAAGATTTAATCTGGAAACTTGGCAGTGGCAGTTTCTTTTACTATATATAGAATGTATATTAGTCCTCATTTTCATACTCTTTCAATGTAACCTAAGGCAGATTTTCCTTCCCTCTTCCAGAGTAGTGTTAGAGAACAGCCTCACTGAAAATGAGAGTAAAGGAAGAAGAGGTAGCTTACAAAGAAGAACTTGGAAAGCAAAGAACGTTTTCCTGAATCTGTTCACTGTAATACTTGAAGAATATGCAGGAAGGAGGATCTAGGGAGGGAGTAAGGAAAGTAGAGATGTGAGGTATGTGAGGAAGGGAGGATGAGAGCCTGATTAAAGAGTGTGAAAGTAGAGAAGAGGGTGAGAAAGGGAGAAAGAGAAACTACAATTTAGTCACCAGTGGAAATATTAAAATATTCAAAAAAAGTATGGATTGCTATTTGTCAGGGATATTGTAAAGGGGATTCTGGTAAACAGTGGGAGGTGGAACTGAATGAATTTTAATCTCTTTTTCTATTTTAACAGTCTAGAGAAAAAAGACTTTATACTTAACTTCTATGGGAGAGATTTCAAGAGATGGAGAGGGGAGGAGTATGGAGGACAGGGAGGGGAATAAGAGTTGAATTTTGTTGGGTTTTCTGGTGCTTGATTGCTTTCACGTAAATATAAATTCTGATGAGAAAGGTAATGAAGTGGAAGAGAAAAGAGTCAAGAGGAAAGAGCATGATTAAGGGCAAAGTGACTATTCAAATGACAGAAAAAATTAAATCCAACAGAGAAATATGAGGTGGAAAAATATAGAGAAAAATGTTCAGAGCAACAATATGAAGAAAGAAAAAAACTCAGTTTCTAACAGAGGAATAGGTTATCCTAATTAATTTGGATTAAAGTTGCAAACAACTGCCTTGAATTTAACAGTGTCAGAGCAGGCTATATGAATGAAAATCATTTCTCAGACATAGAACATAATTATTTTGAAAATGCTTATGACACAAGCTTTGCTTTCTGAGGGACTATAATAGCTAGCAATTTAGAGATTTTAGATAAGGATCTGAAATGTTAAGGAATGCTTTTAAATGATCTTTTTCATCTTCTGTTCTTTGATGAAATGAAGCAGGATTATCCTTGACTTGTAATATTTCTTTTATTTTTTTTATCAAAATAAATGTTGATTTCCAGGTATATTACATTTGAATTTTCACTCCAAATAGATTTCATTGAAGGAAAGTAGTTAGGAAACTGTAGAACATCATTATTAACACAAACAGTTATTAGTAAAGGTCAGTCATTTCATCATGAGATTAGTAAAGTATTTACAAGGTGCCTACTAAAGACAAGGCACCATGCTAGGCATTGTATAGTAACATGGGCATACAGAAACAAGATCTGAATGCTTATATTTTAATATATAGAAAACAAATTTTACCAAGAGATGAATAATTATACATATGTGAAAGTCATGATGACCAAGCTAAAAAATCAGAAGATGATGAGTTCTTAGGTGGCAAATCTCTCCTTGGGCACCATTCTGAGAAATCTTGGTGAGAAGAGGCTGAATATTTTTCCAAGTTAGCACAGTGAGACTGACAAAGTAGATATTGTTAAATAATCATAAAAAAGACTATGCAAAATGCTTGGAAAAAAGGCCACACCCTACCGTAGGCCAACTAATTTCCAGGAAACACTGTTCCCCTATATGTCCTGAATGTACTTTCTCAGAACATCTGGGAATTATATAGCTCCTGTTATAGTCCATTACCTCCTCTTCATTCTCAGCTGATTTATATGCCTTGCATTCTTGTTGAAAGGACCAATTATATGAAAGGTAACAGTTACATGTATAGAGGCTGTATGCAAGTGATTTGATTACCTTTCCATCTTTATGAAAAGATTCATTGAAGAGTTAATTTATGTAGTGGCTTTCTCTCCTATGTTTAAAACGGTTTCAGTTTACACAAAACATTTAAGTACAAAATCTATTGAATAAAACTAGGTGCACCTATAGTTTTACGTGATTTGTATAAAGTGCATAACACTTTTTATATGTCAGTAGGCAATTGAATATAAGTTGCAAATTCGTATACTCTTGCTTGAACATATTTATTCATGTGGAGGTAGCAGAAGTTATTCCATAGCCACCCTTATTGTACTATTATTAGTATGTACTAGATTTGATAGGGTAAGGAACAGTGCATCTAGTCCCTCTTTACCTCAATGTCAGAATAATCCATAAGGAAGATTTCTTGTTTCTTTATTCCAGAAGCAGAGGGACTGTTTTTCCCTCAGAAAAATCAGAGACCTTTCGGTTGTTCACAACATTTCTATATTTCACATAAAATACAAACTCAGGTCCATTTAAACCCAGAATCCAATTTTAACACAAATCATGAACACACATGTGGGGGAATTTAAATATATATAAATACCAAGGCAAGATTTGAAATAATAAAAAACAAGGGAACTTCTAGTTTATGAGATAAGAAAAAATGTTTTTTTCCCTTGAAGGATGTTCAGTTCAAGGTATGAAAGAGTGTATGAATAGCCCTTTTGCTTTCATTTTGCAGTGGTAGTATGAGGATGAGAATATTTTTTCTTTGTGTTCAATGAATATTTCCTCATATTTAAAACTTTCTCATTAGGACAAAAATGAACTCATAATAAGTTATTGGAAAAGTGATGAGACTGTCATGCAATTAACTGTGGCTGCCTGACAGATTTCCTTCTTTATTTTTTGCCAAAGGGGCTGTACAGAACATTGACTTTAAAGGACTGGTGGAGGCTTTTTTGCTTTAGATCATGTTAGATGATAGAAAACTGCAGTTTTCACCCCAAAAAGACAGGTGGCGTAAGCATGCAACAGAATTAGACTGTTGTTTAAAAAAACATACAGAAAAAAACCTCATAAAATGATTATTTTCTCTAGTGCTCTTTGAAAAGCTCACTTGTGCTTTGGTTGTGTGACTGAGTACAGTGACGTCAGTGTGGCAGTGCAGAGTCAGGTGGTGTTCAGTATAAGCAGAGGGAGCTGTCCGGGTGCTGAAAACAGTCCGTAAACTCCCAGCTGAACGGACGGAAGACCATGCTGTGGATGCACTTGGCCATCTAAAAAACAGGTAAGACTGCGTTTCCATTTTATGTAATGAAAAGTTCTATGTTTTCCTTGGTATTCCTAGGTTAAAATGAAAAGGCTTTTATCATTTCACGTAGCAAAAACTGAATAGCAACCTGCTGCATATTTGACCATTGTAAAGATACTGTTATTCTGTTGACTGAATCTCTCATTTATGTCATATCTGATTAGGGTATTCTGTGGTCAAAGAGTCAAGTGAATTGGACGCCAGAGAGGAATATGAAAAAGTTAAAAATCTTGATGCCAATGCATATATTCTGTTAAGCTTTAAATCCTAATATTCTGTAATCTTTGTTTTTACAGAACCAGCTAAAATTCTAGAATTGTTATTTATATATTTAATGGGCTATGTGGCAGCTTTCTTAGGTTACAATTATAGTTTATCAGCATTATCAGAATAGTTTGCTTTTTTTGCAATTACCTTATGAGACCTCATAATAAAAAAAACTATGTAGAATCCACAGTGGGGTGATATTCCCTGTAAAGAGCTCGCTTACTAATGTCCAATTTTAATCCACGCAGGCTAGGCTGAAAATAACAGTCTATATACCTAGGTTATTTCCATTTCCTTAATGGATTATTCCCCTGGGATATAGTTAATATGATCATAGAAATTCTATGGAAATGTTTTTTTAAACTATGGATAAAAAATACAATATCAGAATGTTGTGGCTATTGTTTTGGTTTAATGGATGACTTAGGAACATTCCATTTGTTGCTCGAGATCTTGACCAAGAAAGATTTGTTTTCCTCAGAATCAAGCTGATCAGATTGTTCAATCTAGATGAATCAGTCCAGATAATTAGAAAGACTAGGGATCAGATATCTAAGTACCAGACTAATATTTGTTGAGAGAACATTTTAATTCAAATACTCTGTGGTGTAAAGAAACAAAGGAAGAAGTGTCTTTTGATCAGCTGGGTTTGAGATGATTCAATCTGAAAACAGATATATTTCTTTTAAACTACCACATTGAACTTTATGGGGCAGTTTTCATTATTTAAAAGGGACACTGAGTGGTAGAGCAGTGTTTTGATTCTTATTCTGAGAAAGCTACTATATGACCAAATGGAACTGGGAAAAAAATGATTAATGGTTAAGTTGTTAAGTTATGGTGTTAAATATACTGCAGTACTTATCCAGAAGAAACATAAAAACCAATCAACCAAAATATAGCACCCTGAAATAGCATTTTTAAAGACACAAAACACATCTCTGTTGTTAAGTATGCTACAGAAATAGTGTTGTTTTTTAAAGGAAATGGAGTTGAATCAGTTTTCCTTAGTTTTCCTTAGTATTGTGAATTCAAAAAAGTTGAAAATGATACATGAAGTAAAATTAAGCTTAAAACAATCTGAAAAGAGTTTATAATCTAATGTAGTTTAAACCTATGGTTTTTGGAACTTTATTTACTCAAAGATAAAAAAGACAGCAATTATTTCAACTTAGAAATATTTTGTTAAATGTTCATTTTACTTTAGAGAAATGTTCATTTACTTTAGAGAAATAAATGATGAAATTAACCTATGGGGGTATAATCTAGAATATCACAATCAAAGAAGGTTGTACATTTAGACTAACAACAAACTGTTCTTACTGAAAAAAATTGGGGTAGTCAGGATGAAAGTTGTCCAGGAAGCAATGCTGTATTTCATAGTTTAAGTACTGGTCAGAAGAAAATTGTGTAGAAAATTATGTATCTTGTTTGAATGGTTCACCTGTTGCTAAATCAAAACTGTTTTTTTTTCTATCGGAACATTAGATTTTCATGGCATGGCATAAACAAAGAATGCAATGTTTCTTTATTTTCATTTCACATGCAACTAAAACTAAGTACTGCCAAGTATTGGAAGGAAAATGTTCAGTAGCAGCAGTGATAAAAGCTTCCTTCCTAATTTTCCTGTCAGGTTACAAAATCATTAAATTTAGAAATGAATGGAATATTAAGGATGATAGATCCAAAACATTCTCTTTGTTCTGTCTAAATTAGGAGAGATGTAGTGGTTATTTTAAGATTTTTTGACAACATGAGTCATTCAAGAGGATTTTTTCACAGGTCCAAACTGAAATAGATAGAGACATTGGACAAGTTTGTTTTGCATTCTTAGAGGGACAGAAATAGGCTAGTTAAGAAAACTCATGATCTAGCTTGAGCAGCTGTGATTATTTACTATATCCTATTAAAAACTGATGAAATATGAAATAAAATGAAGAAATTATGGCTATGGATAGTGATACAATAAAGGGAACAGTGACTTTATTTGAATCACTAGGAAGTATAGACATTTAAATATATATTCATATTTTTACCTTTTTAATAATAGAATTTTAAAATGTCAGCTTGCTCAATTGTGATCTGAAAGGGTACATATTTTAAAGGCTAACAAAGCTTTTGTTTTCTAATAATCATGTATAAGACTTGGTACTGGTGTGGGAAGTTATTCTTGGGTTAAAAAATGTTTGTAGAAAGGCCTTATTCATAACCGAATTCAATGTAGATTTATGATAATATGCTATAATAGACTATCACATTCAGTAATGTCATTGCAATATGTCTATACTGTACCAGCAAAATTTGTTTTTAAGTGAAAAATCCCCTAGACTAACCATCTGTCTGGTCAACACAACTTCCAATGGCTGATTAAAGTGATTATTTTCAGTGAACTGAGTGATTGTTTTGTACAGTTTAGACACATCATGGTATGATTACCTTTAAATTCTACTCCAAGATTATTATTCTCATTTATAGTGACCTCTGCAGTTTGTAGTACAAGAAAAATGTTAGTTTTTTGGGAGCATTGCTTCTCTTTTTTAAAAAAGACTTTAAGCCAGATATCCACAAAGTCTGAAGCTGCTCATTTCCAAAATAAAAAGTGCAGTTACTTCCACATTGAAAATGCTTATTACATTGTATTCATTTGTATGCTTATTTATTCATTTGTTTACATGGTATGAATCCATGATTTTATTCTCATAGGCACTGCCTCATTAAAAATTTCTTCTATCTATACACATCAGTAAGTTACTTATAACCTAAATTCTTAGGGAGTTATCTGAGTAATTGAAGGTTTAGTTAACTTGTCGTTGGACAAGTAGAATGTATGTGTCAGAAGCAGGACTTTTATAAAGGTCTTTCTGAACCCAAGGCCAGACCTTAAACCAGTAAAGCTGTGTTGGTTTCCAGTGGTCTTTCTTTATGGTGGCTATTACCAAGAAAATGTCCCTATAGCTTCATGAATTTATTCTGAAATTATCTTAATACTCTTGGTTTTTGTTGTCAGAATGTAATGAAAAAGAAGTTACTAATAAAAAAGGAGGTCCTTGAATTTCCCAATTTTATTTTATTTTTGTTAATTGTTCTTTTCTTTCCTTTAAGGAAATCTTTCAAACATGGCAGATCCTAAGACCTTCTGGCTTGGAGCAGCCTTGTCTCTCACCTCCTTAGTTTTCCTAGTCTCTTGTGTTGATGCAGCTTCATTTCAACATTACCAGCTGCTTCAGAAAGACCCAGACTACAGATTAAAAAACTTTCAAAGATTCCCCAGCCCTGATATGATCAAGGCCTTGGAGTACATAGAAAACCTTAGACAACAAGCTAACAAAGGGGAAATCAACCCAGAGTATAATTCCTACCAGGGAGTTCCAGTTCCCCTGCAGCAGAAAGAAAGTATTGATCAAAGCCATTTGCCAGAAAATTTAAGGGATTCCTTGAACGAAGATGAGTCACATTGGATTCGAATAATACTAGAAGCCTTGAGACAAGCTGAAAAAGAGCCTCAGTCAGCACTTAAAGAAAACCAGCCTTTTCCCTTAAATTCTGAAAAGAACTTTCCTATTGATATGAGTGAAGATTATGAAGCTCAACAGTGGCCAGAGAGAAGACACAAGCATGCCAAGTTGCCACACATGTATGAAGAAAGCTCCCGAGACAACCCTTTTAAACGTACTAATGAGATTGTGGAAGAGCAATACACTCCCCAAAGCCTTGCAACTCTGGAATCTGTTTTCCAAGAGCTGGGGAAGCTGACTGGGCCAAACAATCACAAGCGTGAGAGGGTTGATGAGGAACAAAAATTATATGCAGATGATGAAGATGACATCTACAAAGTTAACAACATTGCCTATGAAGATGTTGTTGGTGGAGAAGACTGGAACCCAATAGAGGAAAAAATAGAGACCCAAACTCAGGAAGAAGTAAGAGACAGCAAAGAGGAAATTGACAAAAATGAGGAAGAAATTGATGACGAGATGAAGCGTTCAGGACAATTTGACATCCCAGATGAAGATCTTAGGAAAGAAAACAAGGATCAACTTTCAGATGAAGTGTCCAAGCTAATGAACTATTATTTGAAAAAGTTAGTTAATGGTGTAGGAAATGGGAAGTTCAGGGGCATACAAAATGAAGAAAAGAGATCAGGCAAATTTTTTGAGAAACAATTTGATCCTCAGTCAATTTATCAGTTAATTGAAATATCAAGGAATTTGCAAATTCCACCTGAGGATTTAATTGACATGCTCAAAACTGGGGACAAGCCAAATGAAAGAGTGGAGCCTGAGCAGGGACCTGAACTGCCAGATGACCTAGAGGAAATCTCAGAGACTGATATAGAAAGTCCTGATTTGTTCCCAAATAAGATGGGTTCCCAGAGTAGCTATGGAAAACAATCTGGACATGCTGTGACAGATTCCCTACCTGAAGGTCTTAATATTGAGGACATTTTAAATCTTTTAGGGACTGAGAATTCAGCAAATCAAAAAGCCCCATATTTTGCTAACCAGTTTAATAGAGAGAATATTCTCCCAAGGCTCTCTTATTCTCCTGGAAGACCTAGGGGACAACAAATTCCCAAAGCTGCTTGGATTCCAGATCTGGAAAAGAGACAAGTAACATATGAAAACATGAAAGAGAAGGATGAAGAATTAGGAGATTATTTAGCTAAAATGTTAGCTAAATACCCCGAGGTTATGAATTCAAACCAGATGAAACGGGTTTCTATCCCAGGCTCCTCTGATGATGAACAACAAGAAGAGGAACAAATTGAGCAGGCCATCAAAGAGCATTTAAGCCAGGTGGGATCTCAAGAGTCTGATAAACTGGGCTCTGTCACCAAAAGGCTCCCTCTGGTTACCCAGGAGAATGATGAAACCCAGAACAGACAGTACCTAGATGAAGATCTATTGCTGAAGGTTCTGGAATATCTCAACCAGGCAAAAACAGAAAAGGGAAGAGAGCATATTACTAAAAGAGCAATGGAAAATATGTAGGTTGCTTCTGTCAATTGCCCTGCCTCCCCTCAATTGCCCCAAGGTTATTTCTCTTCTGTGTGTTGCCCTTTTCCCCCTGTTCATTTGTACTTTCTCTGAATGATGTATAGGCAAATGGCTCCAGACCAATGGAGGGTTTGCTTAATCTATCCTAAGCTGTTCTCTTGTTTATGGATATGTGTATATGTTATGATTCCTGGATAGAAATAAATCATGTCAATTGTTTAAAGAAAGAAATGTATGATATTAGTTAATATTGCATCCTCAGAAACCAATTACTGTGGTATTGCTGGCTGCAGAAGATCAAGGGTGTCTGATATCTTGAAAATTTTAAAAATTAATTGAATTATTTTGTTACTGTCTGTAGTGTTTTGTGGAGTACTGAAGAAAAATAAAGCATTAAATATATAATATATAGTTTTATTTACAAGGCTTTTTCTATTGTGTGTTTTACTGTTGATCAATAAATATTATTTCTGGACAATATTGGTCTCTTCATTATGGCTAATTAAAGGCTTATGGCTCTGGGGCAGACTGTCCAGACCCTCCAAGGAACTGTAGAACCTACAAGTAAAAAATTTATGGAAACAATACCCTTTGCAGCCAATCTGGGAAAGATATTGTGAACTTGAATTTATGTAAGCATGCTGTCTGCTCTTGGGACAGCATCCCCAGATTTCATGATCTTTAATTCCTGTCTATTCAGCAACCATCCCAGGCTTTGAAAAAATATTTAAATCTCAAGAGTACATTCTACTTCCTGTTGGGTAACATGAGTCCTTACTTATCATTATTATTATTTTTTAGAAAAATCTCTTTCATTGGTCTGCCACAGAGCCAGAAATCCTTATTATTAGAGTTATTCCTTTAAGTTAAGGTGTTGTCTCTAGAAGGACCTTTTTAAAAGGCCCATTATCTAGGAAGGTTAAAACATAAGTGCCAAGAACACAATTGTATGGCCTTTTTGTCACTCTCCATGACTTAGGAGAGAATATTTTGATGGCAGAAGGAAGGCTATTGGTGTTTTCCAAAGAGATCAGCCCCTGATGGAAGCCCTGGAGTAGGAGACCCTGAGAAGCAATGAAAGTGTTGATGTGGTAGGAAGCAGGTGGGGAGTGGGGATTAGAAGCAAGGATATGGGCAGGGGTAGGGCAAGGACAACACCAAAAAAGAATATTGAAAAAAAAAGACTTCAAAAAGCCTTTATTCTTTATATTTTTGTCTAGAGTCAGGCTATCTATTTATTACAAAACCATAGAATTGTAGAGTGAGAAGAGACTTCATTGGAATCCATATCTTATCCCATTCATGAATCTCTTCTGCAATATATTTTATAAAGGTTTTCTGGTTTCTGCTTGATCATTTTCAGGGAAAAGGAACTTGCTACTTGGTGAGACAGATCCTTTCACTGGGCAGCAGCTCTCTTTCTTAGAAATGTTGCCCTAACATCGAACTTAAAGAGTTCCCACCATTAGGAGCTATCTGATGTATATAGTTGAGTTAAAGATTGTAAACCAAAGTGGCAAACAACACTTGGAGCTGGCAAATTGTCTAGCCCCATAGGCTCTCTGAGGTACTGGGTTGGGGTGGGGTGGCATACTTGTTTCAATGCCTATAATAAAATAACGTCTGGAAATCTGGTGGTCAAAAAAAGAAATATGATTTCAGAGAACAAACCAGGCTATGTCTTTCCTTAACACCCCCCTCCCCTTTTTAAAATAAATTTCAAAAGAGGTGTTCTACACTGGATTTTCAGAACAGACGTGGGGATTTAAATAAAGTCACTAGGCTTTATTCTTTTCCTAATACCAAAATCTCTTCCTGTGTGGCCACATAAGAGAAGCTCATAGACTCTTTCAGTTCATGGCAGTCAACATACTCTTAGGGGCAAAAAGAAATCTGACCAATTTGTTTGTTCTTTCCATTGCAAATTGAAGTAAAAGAAAAGATTTAATTTTAATTTGTTTCACTGGGATATTTTAGCTATTAGCAGCATTAAGAGGTGAACCAGATTTTTTCTTTTTTCTTATTTTAAAAATATTTAAAAAATTTTATTGTCATGTAAAACATACTTCCACATTAGTCATTGTTATAAGAGCAAACTCCTACAAATAAAACCCCAAAATAAAATCAAAGATAAACCGATGTGAAAGAGGACTCCAACACTTCTTTTCTGAAGGTAGATAGCATTTCCCATCATAAATCTTATAGGATTCTCCCAGGTTATTGCATTGCTGAGAGTAGCCAAGTTTTCACAGATAATTATCATCCAACATTGCTGTTATTGTGTACAATGTCCTCCCAGTTCTACTTTTTTTGCTCTACATCAGTTCATGCAGATCTTTCCAACTGTTTTTCTGAAATCACCTTTTTTTAAATTATTTCTTATAGCACAATATTATTCCATCACCAACATATACCACAATTTGTTAAGCCATTGCCCAATTGATGGATATCCCCTCAATTTCCAATTCTTTGCCACTACAAAAAGAACTGCTATAAATATTTTTGTGCAAGTAGGTTCTTTCCCTTTTTTATTATCTCTTTGGAATACAGACCCAGTCGAGGTATTAATGGATCAAAGGATATATACAGTTTTATAGCCCGTTGGGAGTAATTCCAAATTGCCCTCCAGAATGGAAGATCAGTTCACATCTCCATCAACAATACAGTAGTGTCCCAATTTTGCCACAGTCCTTCCAACATTTACCAGTTTACTGCCATAGAGGTCAATCTGATAAATTTGAGGTTGTATCTAAGTGATGTTTTAATTTGCATTTCTCTAGTCAAAAGGGATTTAGAACATTTTTTCAGATGATTATTAATGGCTTTGATGTCTTTCTCTGAAAATTGCTTGTTTGTATCCTTTGACCATTTTGAACCAGATGTTGAATTCAACAAGTATTTAGTAAACTTTTTTTTTTAAACCCTTAACTTCTGTGCATTGACTTATAGGTGGAAGAGTGGTAAGGGTAGGCAATGGGGGTCAAGTGACTTGCCCAGGGTCACACAGCTGGAAAGTGTCTGAGGCTGGATTTGAACCTAGGACCTCCCGTCTCTAGGCCTGGCTCTGAATCCACTGAGCTACCCAGCTGCCCTTTAGTAAACTTTTTTTAATGTAAGGTACTATCCTAGGCTCTGCACATTAAGCACACACACACACACACACACATAGAAAAAATGTCCCTGCTTTCATGGAGCATGCATTCTATCAAACATTGAGCTATTTATTTATTATTTTACAGAAAACAATGCTAACCTAGAAGAATAAAGACTCCCATTAACAGAACAATATAAACAGAATTCAGTAACTTGTAGCTATAGATTCAGGTGTCTGGAAGGCTGATACACTTCATCAGATCACAAGACAGTTTTTGCAAAACTGCTAATTAGACTTTTCGAATTTTACCCCTTGCACTGGGCATTGTCTGAAAAAAAAAAGCCAAATTTTATCTTTGTCCCAGTGCCCTCACTCTCTGATGCAACTTTCTTCAGTACCAACCTATTTCTGTTGCTACTGTGACCATAACCTCTCTGGTAGATTATTCTATTACTACTTTTTGGATCTTTAAACCTTTTTAAAATTACAAAGAATTCCACTAAGGGAAAGGAAACAGAGGCAAGGGAGGGAGGGGATCCCAGCACAAACTAGCTCAGTTTAGGCATCTTACATCAATTCTCACATGACAAAGACTGCCATGATACCAGGATGGATAAAGGATCCCATCTTTTACCCATAATATTTTGGTGTCACATCTTGTGACTTGGGGAACTACAGTTAAAAAATGTCTAGCTGGGAACTTTCTCCCCTTATAAAAGGTCTAAGAGCTTCAGTTCTTTTCATTCAATAGAAAATTGGGGGACTTTCAATAGAGAGAGACTAAGAATGGAGAATACCAGCACAGACTCTAATGAATGCCGATGGAGGATGCTGGGTGGTGGGGAAAAGGCCCTCTTACAAAAGCATTATTGATTTAACACCACTGCCAAATACCCATTCCAGATTGAAATCTTGTGAAATTATGAATCCAAGGAAGAGAATTCCCAAGTGCTAACATGTATGTATGTGTATATATACATATGTATATACAAATGCATTTTTATACCCATCTGTATAATTTTCTAACAATCATCTAAAGCTGAAAGTGTACTATTTTCACTTTTAAATATAAAGAAAATGAGACTTACAGTACTCAAAGATCTGTAACATGGCCATTTGCTTATAAGGATGATAGGGTCATAGTTTTAAAACAAAGGGCACTTTAAAGGCTATTAAGTCTAACTGCTTCCCTCCCCATAATCTTATAAATAAAGATATTGAACCATAGACAGGGTCACACTCCTCGTAAGTATCTAAAGTGAGATTTGAATCCATCTTTTTTATTTCAAATCCAGTACATTAATTTGTCCACTGTTCTGATTCTTAAGCCCACAGCACCCAACATTCCCAAACGGTTTTCTGTCCACATACTAATCAGAATTTACTTTTCTTTGTTCTCTATATCAAATGAGACTGAGCACATTTGGAGTCAGGACTCCTGATTTTGGGACCACTGTTTTCCCCCCCTCTAATCACAGCTCTTATTTATGCAACACTTTATACTTCTAAAACAACAGTCTTGTGTCAGAGGTAGTGCAAGTATTATTGTCAACCCAGTTTCACTTATCAGAACACTAAGGGTCAGAGGAGTAAAATGATTTGTCTATAATCTCAGAATGGGTTCCAAATCAACAAATATGTCCAATTGAGAGTCTTATGATGGTTGATTCAATAGATCTGGGCATTTTATGCAGAGATGTGATAATTGAACCCATGGGAACTGATGATATTATTTAAAAAAAGTAGAAAGAGAACAGGGCAGGACCTAGAAAAGAGCCTTGAATGGTATAGTTAATGATAGTTAGGGGTTAGGATATGGATGATTAGAAATCTAAGAGCAGTCAGTTAGGGAGGAGGAGAAACAATAAAGAATAATATACCTAGGCTCAAGGAGGAGAGAATATCCAGGAGAAGAGGATGCTTAGAAGTGAAATGTAATGGAAATCTTAAGAAGAATGACTGAGAAAAGACCTCTGGACTGATTAAGAGATCACTAGTAACCTTGAGCTAAGTGGTACAGGTTCTAAGCCTGGAGATAGGAAAATTCATATTCCTAAATTAAATCTGGCCTCAGATACTTATTAGCTCTGTGACCCTAGGCAAGTCACTTGACCCTCTTTGTCTCAGTTTCTTCAACTACAAAATAATGTGGAGAAAGAAATGGCAAATCACTATAGTATTTTTGCCAAGAAAACCCCAAATGGGAACACAAAGATTAGGACAATACTGAAATGTTTGAACAATAAGAAATAACCTTTGAAAGGGAAATTTCAATTAACTGATGACTTCAGAAGCCAGACTGAAATTAACTGAGATCATATGAGTTGGAGGAAAAATGGAGGCAATGAGTATAGACAATTTTTTTCTAGGAGTTTGGTTGTTATTAGAAAAGATTTAGGACAAGAGATTGAAAATAAAATGAAGTTGTTGTTGTTGTTTTGTTGTTTTGTCTATTTATTTAGGATGAGGGATACCTGAGTGTTTGTAGGCATTTGGGAATAATCATGGAGATGGAGGATGCTTAAATAGAGGTAAATTTCCAGAAAAGACAGAAGAGGCTATGTTCAGGGATATGAACAGAGGGATTGTCCTTGGCAAAAACAAGGGCTTACTCTTCATCAGGGACTGTTGGAATTAACATAGTGCAGAGAATGATGTCAAGGTGTTTCGAGACACATAACAGAGGCAAAAAGGAAACTCATAATACATGACTGCTATTTTCTCAGTAAAGCATGCTGTGAGATCTTTGCTTAATGAGAGTACAGGGAGATGGTACAGAAAGCTTAGGGAGAGGAAAGAAGACTTGAAACAAACACTAGAGTATGTTATAGGTAATCAAATCATTATTCATATTATAGAGAATCAGTTTATTGTCCAATCATGTCATTTGCTTCTTCCTGACTCCATTTGGGGATTTCTTGGCAAAGGAGCTAGAGCATTTGCCATTTCTCTAGCTCCTTTTTACAGGTGAGGAACTAAGGTAAACAGGGTAAAGTGATTTGCCCAGGATCACAGAGCTAGTAAGTAGGTAAGGTCAGATTTGAACTCAGGAATTCAGGAAGGCTCTATCCACTGTGCCACCTACCTGGAAGAAAACCAACTAGGGAAGCATAAAAGGATTGCTTTGTCTCAATAAGGCCAAATAGTGGAGAGAGTGCTGAATCAGGATGATCCAAATTTTGAATCCTCCCTCAGACATTTACTAATTGTGTGATCTTGGACAAAGACCTTAACTTCTTTTGTTTCTTCATCTATAAAATGGAGGTTATAATGGCACTTAACTCACTGAGTTATTGTAAGGGTCAAATGAGAGAATATATGAAAAGAACTTTACAAACCTCAAAGCATCATATGAGTGGTAGTTATTATTATATATTATTGCTAAATAATATGACTTTGAAATGGACCCAATTAGCATGCTTGTGCAACCCTCTCTAGGAGCATGTTGAGTAGAAATGGAGATTGTAGATTGTAGTGATAACCCAGCATGGCATAGCAAAGAAGACAAGGATCAAAGCATTCAATATTTGAGCACATTGTGTAGTTTAATTGGAAGGAAACAAGGATTCATTAAATGCCTACATGCTGGGCTCTGCTAAGTAACTTTACAAATATTGCCTCATATGATCCTCTCAACAAGAAGGTAAGTGAAACTGAAGCTTACAGAGGTTAAGGGACTTGTCCAGATCTGTACAATCAGTAAATGCCTGAGATCGAATTTGAACTTGAGTCTTCCTCCAAGCCCAGTGCTCTATCCATTCAGCCACCTAGCTGTTTCCTCCTAACTTAGGAGGAATGAGACACAGAAAGACATTCAGTTTTCCTCATTCTCTCTGGCAGGATCACCATCCATATATCACCACTAAAGGAGGACATGTCCCAAGGTTATGAACTAGCCCCACTTCTCTCTATGTCTTTTCCCTCAATGTTTTCATGAATTTTCTTTGGTTCAAGTATCAACTCTATGCCTATGACTCCCAGATCTAAATATCTGCATCTAGGACCACTTTAACAAGTACCTACTGGGTGAAAATAGAACTCACTATCTTTTCCACTCTACCCCTCATCTAAATGCTTCTATTTCTATTAAAGTATCTTCACTCTTTCAGACAACCAGACTCATAACCGCAGTCATACTTACCTCTTCTCTTTTTCTCACTCCTCATATCTAGTCATTTGCCAAGACTTGTTGAGTCTCCACATCTTGCATTTTTTTACTTTCTTTGAGTGCAAGCCCTACTTATTTCTTGTCTATACTATTGTAACTATATACTATTGTAACAGTCCTTGTAAATCTCTCCCCTCTCCAATTCACATCCACATAGCTGTCCATGTTCAATGTTTGATGTTCCAGTTCCATTCTGGATCAAGTTTAGCTGTGGTAACTTTTCCTCATTGCAACACAATGGCATTTGTCACAGTAATTCAGTGTAGTCTAGTAATAGACTAGGGAATATTTTGGAAGGAAGGGAAGGAGACTAAGATATTCAGTTGTAGTCTAGTAATACATCACGCTGGCTACCCAATGGTGGATCATGCAAGTGGTCAGCAAGTGTCTGCTCTACTACTCCTGCCCCATGTCTTGCTTTCCCAGGCCATTTTTACCCTTTAACACTATAGACTGCAGTATTGAGTAGTGCCATCAAACCCAGAAATGGACCACCAAACCATGCAGAAAGATCCTTAGGGGTTATATTTTGACTCAGAAAACCACATATCAACATTATCTATGTTCTAGTATGATTTTATTTATTCTATTTGCTTTGTTATATTTACTCATTTCATTTTAATTGGGTTCAGCTGTCCTAGGGAATATTTCTGGGACAACATGACAAACTTGTGGCATGGTTTTCACTTCTGTTGTAGTGTTTGATATCCCTCTTGAGAGACTGTTGCATTGCTCTCCGCTGCTTTCTCCTAGGTCTTGTATCTCTTCCCTCTTTTGGGCATGGACCGTTAGGGGTCCAAAACCCAACTGGTGACTAAGTTAACTGCCAAAATATGGACTTGAATCCAGGTCTTTTGATTCCAAGACTAGAAATCTTTATCTTTTCTTGTATGTTCTATAGAAACTATTACATTACTATCATTTAGCCAATATTAATCTATTCGCTATCTAAATACTATTCAATCAACTAATCAACATTTATTGATCTACTATGTGCCAGGTACTGGACTAATCACTACAGATACAAAAATAGGCAAAAGACAGTCCATGTCCTCCAAAACAATTCACATTATGCTTATAAAATACTCCAGATAACTTCCATTGGAATCTATGGAGATATTCTTTCAGAGGTATGAAAGCACAGAGGAAACTAGACATAATTTCCTTTTAAAGAAAAGACAATCCACTGAAAATATATAATGAGTTACTTGCTAAAAAGTAGGAGACTGTGCTTTCTTACAGGGATAAAAAGAATTTGAAAGAATGTTCCTAAATACCACCAATGGATGCCAAGTATGCGAAAAACTCCTAATTTTTCTATAGAAATTATTCTTCAGTCTCTAACACAGTTTTGTGTATGCAGTAGGCACTCAAAAATTCTTGTCAAATTAATTATGCTACTTGAATGAATGCCAAAATTGTCACTTAGATGCTCTCTAACTCCTTTAGTATTTTTCAAAGTGAAAACGAAGGGAGAAACCAATAGTGCCTCAGATCTCTGTATGTTTGATGTGGGTGTTGTCACCCATCTTCTCTTACACAAGGACCACAGCTGTGTCTGGTAGACACAGTTCCACTGTCCCTTCCTCACCAGTGGGATGAGGGACTAAGAGGGAATTGTCAGCCAAAGATGATTGAGCACAGTGAGATTTTAAATTTAGTACGAGGATTGTCAGAAGTTCCAATTCTCTGATTAAGCAATCCTCTTAGATTCTGTACTTTTTTAGCATTACAAAATTATAGTTATTTTCGTATTTTCATCAATATAGGGGAAAATTATAGTCATTTTCCCCCATAGTAGGAAAAGATTACTATTATTATAAATGTTATGGAGATTAGTCACATGCTGACATGAGTTGTGTTCGCCTGGAAATACAGTTACTATGGGTAACACTATTTATGCTGGAACTATTATTTGTGACAGTTGGAAGGCCAGCAAGCCCTATGGGCTTTGATCAGGGAGATTCTGAATGGTGAAAAGACCTAGGGACAGGAAAGCCATTGGAGTTTTCCTACTAAGTTTTCAACCTTTTGTTGTAAAACAAAGATGACAATTTGTCTGCCAGTGTTCAGACATGTTCTACCTTCTGGAGGATACAGATAACAAATTTCTAGAAGGATTTTTTTTTTGGTGGGCCATAGACACTTTTGTATTTGTGTGTTATTTGCATATAATTTGCATACACCAACTTTGCCTAAGCTTTCTATTTTCAGGCTTTTTTTTCCAAGTTAAAATATATTGTTCCTACTTTGAGGTTTAATATTTCTTGATATTCTCCTTTATGCCTCATCACTCTTTCATTATTCCTGACCCAGTTTCTCTGGATAATAAATATACATTGAAGTATTCATAAAGTGCATATGTAAAGGTTCTGTGATGAAGACGTGAGAAACAAATACGAAAGAAGGGAAATCATAATCTTGGCCAAGCCATAATGAAGAACAGGTCATGTTGACCTGACATAATCATGCATACTTGCTACTTTCATTTTTCATGTTATGAAACCTGCCTCTGTTTACTGTTTTGGAGTAATCCCATCAATGGCAAATTTCTCTCAAATCAGTTCATTTCAATGAATATAGATTCATAGCAGGAGCTCAGACATTTCTGTGTTTTCAGAAGGTTATCTCAGAGCTTCAAAGTAGTGCCACTTTCAAGCTTCAAAACTGTTCTCAGTGTCAGAAATGGCTTGTTTTGAGAGTGGGAGGCCAATCCTGCACTCCTCCTCACCCTATCTTCCTTTTGGGACTAGCAATGTACTAATTAACATGATTTAGAGATATTCAGCTTTTTTTATTCTTGGAATCATTCCATACTTGGAGCTGACTTCCCCAATGCATCTGGGTTGATAGCTACTTTGCCTTTTGCATTCTGGTTGTTGTACTAATGCCTCCAGCAGTAACAATAATAATAGAAATAAGTTATATTTATACAGTGCTTTATGGTTTGCAAAGAGTTTGACATACATTATCAAGTTTCAGGAAATCTGCTGATCTGAAAACATTTTGCGAACCTTGAAGTGCTATATAAATCTAATTTACTGTTATTATTCCTTCACTGAAGTCTTACTCTGATGCCTTTTCAGGGGGTGGAGGCAACTCTGTGCTTTTCAAGCAGATAGTTAGGTCCTAATGAGTAGGAAAGGCTTTTAAAGGATGTTCTCTGTCACTGGTTCTGCCTGCATCTGAGGCTTAAACCTAGGTAACCTGAGGGAGGTTCATCGGTAAGTTGGCTCAGGGTAATGGATTTTTTGGGGGGCAGCTAGATGATTCAATGGATAGAGGACTGGATCCGAAGTCAGAAAGACCTGAGTTTAAATCCAACCTCAGACACTTACTAGCTGTGTAACTTTAGGTAAGTCACTTATCCTCTGTTTGCCTTAATCCACTGGAGAAGGAAATGGCAAACTACTCCAATATCATTTGCCAAGAAAACCCCATGGATGGTATTGGTGTGCCAAGGTCCATGGAGTCATGAAGTTGGACACAACCAAACAATGAATTTTTTGGCCACTTATGTGAAGGCTTAGGGGGCTTATGATTTACATTGGTGTAAGGAGCACCAACAACAGTGAAGACACTATGGATTCTTGATGTCATATTAATATTTTAAGCATTGAAGTATATTATATGGGAAGCAGCATGGTATGGTAGAAAGAACACTAGACTTGGAATCAAGAGATTTTGGTTCAAATACTAGCACTTCCCCTTCCTACCTGTGTGATCTTCAGAAAACCACTTAACCTATCTGGATCCTACTATATTTACTCATCTGTAAAACAGGGGGTTGGATTAGACCAGTGGTTCCCAAACTTTTTTGCCCTATCACCCCCTTTCCAGAAAAAATATTACTTAGTGCTCCTAAAAATTCATTTTAAAAAAATTTTAATAGCAATTAATAGGAAAGATAAATGCACCTGTGGCCATTACTACCCTCCTGGATCGCTGCAGCACCCACCAGGGGATGGTGACGCCCACTTTGGGAATCACTGGATTAGATGATCTCTGAGGTGATTTTAGTTCTAACTGTGTTATTCTTTGATCTTCTATGAACCTCTAATTATTCATGTAAACAAGCACCATTGCTTCAAGGACATGTGTATGGAAGACACCAGTGGCATGTTTCAGAGTGGCTCTAACATTCAACTAAAAATATTAGAGTGACTAGGGTCAGCTAGGTAGCTCAGTGGATAGAACACCAGGCCAGGAGACAGGGGATTCTGGGTTCAAATCTGGCCTCAGACATTTCCAGCTATAAGATCCTGGGCAAGTCATTTAACCCTAATTGCCTACTTTTCACTGCTCTTCTGACTTGGAACCGATATTTGGTATTGATTCTAAGGTAAGTTTTTTTTTTAAATGGTGAAGTATCTACAATGTAAAATCCAAGTTCTGTGTATTCTAGGGGTCATAAGTAGAACTACATGACCCCATGTTCCTTTAGAAGCAAGTTGATGGACTGATTTCTTTACAAAGTGCTTCCTCCCTCCTTGACTCTCTCCTCTCCCTGTCTTTCTTCTGTGAACTTTACCACATTCTATCCTAGATTGTTTTATATATAGAATATGTCTCCTCCCACTAGCCTCTAAGCTCATTGAGGGCAGGGAACCTTTCATCTTTGCACCCGTAAAGCATAACACATCACAGTATAAGGTTCTTTTTTCCAAGGCTACTGATTAGGCATTTCATATTTCACTCTGCTCAGGGCTTTTTCTGAGGAAACAGCCAAGTTTGACCTTTGTCCCAGGATCCTTCTTCTTTGATGCAGACATTTCGCCCCATTGGCTCTGAATATAATCTCTGGTTGATGATACTGTTGCTATTCCCAGACATTCAGGTCTTTCTAGCTTAAAGGATCATATACAAAAGGGAAGGAAACACAAAACAGGCAGGTCAGTGGGAGAGGGGGTGGTCAGCCATAGTAACCAGCTAATTTGTTTAATCCCCTGCCTCTAGCCATTACTCACATGTAATAGTATAATAGTAACTGAATAGCTTATTCATTTAATTGAATACCTCATATTGGAGAGACGTGGGATGACTGTTCTGCGGTGGAGGAATAATTTATAATGCTATCTGTTCTGTCCTGTCCGATCAAGGACATTTCTTTGGAGATTAGAAATTTCAGAGTCTTTCAGGTGCTATTGATCAATAATTCAAACTTATTTTTAATCTCCATGTCCCAAACCATGTGGAACCACCCCACATAGAAAGGAAAAGCTAGGGGCAGTAGGGTGGTAGAACTAGAACTAAGAGGTCCTGGATTCAAAGCTGACCTTATACACTTCCTAGCTGTGTGGTCCTGGGCAAGTCAATTAATCCTCAATGTCTAGCCCTTACTGCTTTTCTGCCTTGGAACTGATCCTTAGCATTGATTCTAAGATAGAAAGGAGGGAAAAAAGAGAAAAAACTAATGCCATTAAATCGAGGTTGATGCTGAGTCTGCTCATTCTTTGTAGGCACAACTAAAACATGCTAGCCTTTCCTGTGAACCCAAGATGCTTTAATATTTGCCATAAAAGACATAATGAGATAATGACAATTCTCATTTGATTTGGCTCTTTGCCTTCTTTCTCCCTACAGATTATGCAACAACAAACTAATCACCAGCTCCTTAAAAAATGAATGTGGAAATCTCCTGGTGTGCTTCTTAAAAATTAGAAATTGAGAGATATCCACTATAAAGTAAAAGAAAAGGTGTCTGCTTTTGTTGTCCTAATAGTGGATCAAAGTGGATTTACATTAAGGGGAAAGAAAAGTCTTTTTCCTTAGCAAGGATCCCACAATTCAAATGTGCACCAACAGGTTGCTATGGCAGCCAGAGAGTCAGGGTTATGATATTGAACCTTGCTGCAGTGTAGTACTGGAGCAATGCAGTTAGTAGTTCAGAATTCCTGGGAGGAGTGTGTGTGTGTGTGTGTGTGTGTGTGTGTGGTGAGTGTGTATCTGTGTGTGTGCATGTCATCACCTTAACTTTTTTTTAAGAAAAATATTAAGAAGATGAAAATGTTTAAGAAAGCAGCAAAGCTGAATATTTTTCAGCATTAGCTTAGCAGTCATTCTGCAGGGTTGGTATGCTGACACCATAATCTATGCTCTTTTGTCTTCATTGTTTAAAATCTTAGCTGCAATTAAGATTCACGTTATTGAAAGAAAGTTACCTACAATAAAGAAAAGAGGAAGTAGAAGAATAAGAAGATCAAACTGAAAAAGAAAAAGCAAAGAAGGCTTTTTAGAATTTTTTTTGGAGTAGGAAGTAGCGATAAAAGGGAAAGAAAACCAGATTTGGAGTCCAAAGACCTGGATTCAAATTCAGATGCTAATTCTTTTTGACTACCTGTGTACCAGAAGGCAAGACAATTCACCTTCCTGGGTCTCAATTTCCTCATATGCAAAATGAGAAGCATTGGCTGGCTAAACTCAAATTCTTCTCAGGCTCTTGAGCTTTCATTTACTAAATTACATATATAGTCACATTTAATCTATGGTACTAATTAAAGTGTGAAAGAGTTTCTGTGGTGTCTCCTCATAATACTACTTCCTGTATTTTTCCATATAATGTGCTGATTGTGTTTGAGGCATGGTCAGCTTATTTTATACTATATAAAGACCATATATATGTATATGTCTTTATTGTAAAGACATATACATATATATGGCATAGAGGTAATAGTGGCAATAGTATATCATATTATTCCTGTTATATTATATATACATCTAAATATATATAAATGTTACACTATATAGAAATTATATACATACATGTTTACTACATAAAACATATACCTAACATATAGTTATGTATACATATGTTATAGTCTATAAATATATATTATATATGCATATATTATACATGTTTTAATATTTATCATATGGCACAATGGTAGAAGTATATGATGATATATGTTCATGTTTATATAGCTACATACATATACACATATGTAATACTGTATGACATTATTGTTTGTCCTTTGTTTCCAAAGAGGACCATTCACATCATGAGAGTGATGTCTTGAGTTGCATGAGTCAGATTTTTATTATTTATTTTATTTTAAAATTTTAACATTATTTATTTTTTAGAATAATTTTCCATGGTTACATGATTCATGTTCTCTCCCTCCCATCTTCCCTCACCCTTCCTGGATCTGACAAGCAATTCCATTGGTTTGTATGTCTCATTAGGAGTGGGATTTAAGTGAGGTAGATTTAAAGTTGTCAGTCTCACTCTCTCCTCCAGTCATCACAGTTATCCAGTGCCAAGGCAAAAGTCAGGATGACTGGTGATGGCCCAGGATGCAGTAAGTGATGGTGTTTTTGATGTTTGATCAAGCTCTAAGGACTCCATAGTACGTGCTTTGGCTGCCTTCGTGGTCCATTGGAACAAGTTTTTGTCTCCCCATTCTTCTGGGGTAAGTCTTCATGTGCTTGAAGTAGACGTCTCTTATTCACTGAGGGGTTTGAGGTCTGTTGGTTATTCTCAACCTAGTTTAGCCCATCTGCTAATGGTTTAACTAGAGTGTGGCTGCTGTATATGTGCTACAGCTTCTTGGAGCCACAAGTGAGAATTGGGTGATAGCTGGACACCAAAGGTGGATAAGTAGGTCTGAAAAGGACTCAGCAAGCCCTCACATCAGAAGTGCTAACCTTCTCTGAACACTCCAATGGATAGATGGCCGCCCTTAGGTGGAATTCAGATTTCCTCTAAAACATACTAGCTATGTGACCCTAGAAAACTGTTTAACCCTTTGGTTCTCTCTTAGGAGACCATCTAACATTTAAAAATTGTAGAGAAGATGATAATCTATATTGATCAAGGGAGTTTCCTAATCAGCAAGTCCCTTATATCAATGAAACTGGCAGATCCAGTCCCACATCTTACCATGTCAGGCTTCAACCAAGAGGATTTATTATTACTTGGAGAATTTTATCAAAAACACAGTTAGTTGTAAAATGACTGACACAATTTTAGACCAAAAAAATAAAAGAGATCTGGGGGTTTTATTGGAATGAAAGCTCAATATGGGACAACAGTATGCTATTAAAGAAAGAATATTTATGTGATTTAGAACTACAGGAAAAAAAAGGATAGCACAAGGTAGCATCAAGTAATAAAAAGGTCAGAATCTTTTATTTTTCCCTAGTCAGACCTTTTCTGGAATACTGTTTCCAATTTTTATTTCAGGAAGGACATTGAAAGGAAGCATGATATGGTGTATAGCCAGCCTCCAAGTCACAGAGACTTACATCAATTTAATTTCGCCTTTTACACATCCTGCTTTTGTGATCCTGGGCAAGTCACTTAGCCTCTTAGTGTTTCAAGAATCTTGTAGAGAAGGTGTTGACCTGAATCAATAGGAGTTTTCTCACCTAGAGGATTCCTTATAGCAATGAAATTATAGTTTTGTATTCTTAGGTTTACTGATAAGCTAGGAAGGGTTTAGAAGAGGTCAATCGAGATGGTGATGGACTTCATGTTCTTCTTGAAGAAAGTGAAGATACATAGTATGGAAAAGAAAGACTTGAGGAGCAGCACAAGAGCTGCTTTCAAGTTTAAAGGTCAGACAAGTGAAAGAGGATTAGAATTTAAGAAGACTGTTTAGTTATTTCGAAGTGGAAAACATGGGTTGCTTGATATTCCAATAAATGTTCTACTAATTAGAACTTTTTCAAGTAGAATGTACTTCTTTGAAGGCAATGGGTTCTTCTTCACTAGAAATTTTCAAAAGTTGGATGAGTATTTGTCATATATACTATAAACAGAATAATTTTTCAAGGATAAGTTGGAGTTGGATGGCATCTGAGGCCTTTTCCAAATTTGAAATTCTGTGAAGTCCATGAAAAATCTCACTCTTTTGACTATATTCTCCATGAACACAGAATCAGAGATCTTTGAGGTAGAAGGGACTTCAATAGATCGTTGATATGATCCATATGGAGAAAAATCCCACTCTCCCACAAAATGTCCTTTGGTATCACTACCAGCAAGAGATAGAATAGGCCATAATTTTGGTCTAGCATGATTTCTTAAATTTTGATTTTATTTTTCTTTCATATGGACTCAGGGATTAGAGTTTTTAGGAGAACTTTAGGGAGCTGGTTATTCTCATCACAATTTAGAATGGATTCCAGAAATTTATATTCTAATGAGGAGAGTTATAATGAGATAAAGGAAGAAACCTGGAAGATGGAAATAGGGAGTATGAATGAAGACTTGGAATAATGGATGAGGGAAGTTAACCAAGAAGGAATAAAAATATTTCCTTGGATTGATAATGAGGGAGCAAAGGAAGGGGAAATAGGTATAGACTTGAAATACCCAATGGTAATTCTATAAACTTGGGTAATTAATTGAAATGTAGGATCAAAAGAAGCCAATAAGGGCTTATGAGAAGAAAACTGAAACAAAGATTACTTTAATTTCCTATTCACTGTACATCTTTTGATTCGAAACCCACTAGGGCTAATCAGATGTGATGTTTATTAGGGAATGGAAGAGGAAGTAAACATATATATATATATATATATATATATATATATATATATCACTTACTCTTATTACACTGTGCTAAGAGCTTTTTTCACATTTTGATATTTTCTCATTTGATCCTTACAATAACCCTGGGAGGTAGGCTATTATGATTCTCATTTTTTCTTTGAGGAAATTGAGGCATAGAGAGATTTACCCAGGATCATTCAAGGAGTATATTTCTGAGGCTGGATTTGAACTCATGTTTTCTGACTTCAGACCCAGGGCTCTATCCATTGTGCCTAGCTGCCTAGGTAACCCTATTTACCCATCCAAAAGTAATACTTACCTAGCCAGTAAAGAATAACAAGCCTCAATCACTATAAGCCATTTAACACCAATACAATAACATTAAATTATTGACATAGGTTAATATTTATTAGGGCATTTTCAAATCTTTGATTATTAGATGTCATAATGGGTTACTTTAGGAGTCAGCAATGTCAATAAGTATCCAGAAAGTAACACATCCCTGTTTTCCAATGCAAGAAATAACATGTCCTGTCATTCTGAGAAGATTTGATGTATGCTATTCTTACCAACTTTAAATTCAAGCACTCAAATTGATTTGTGGTTCCTTCCAATGACACAATCATAATCTATCCATTCTTGATCATCTTGTTCAATTCTTACCATTGTCTTCCTTTAGGCTTACTCTAGGGAATCCACTCAATGTACTGGAGATATTTTTTACTTTCTCATGACAGCTGGAAAGAATCAGTAAAGAATTCTGGCTGTCCATCTATCTTCCCTTCCCCCTGAAATTTAAGTAGACTGCCTTCTCTTCCTTTCATACAGCTACTTGATGACATCTTTACTAAGCCTAAGGAATTCTCATAATCTCATACCCACTACAGATACCCTACCAGCTTCACTTCAAGAGACATATAGATTCATCTGAAGCTACAATTCCACTTTGCCCAGTCTGAAGCCTTTCTCCTCTCTCTCTCTCTCTCTCTCTCTCTCCTGAAATCTCATAGCATTTTTAGCTGAACCAATCTCTAGGTCAGGGGTTCTTAACCTGGGATCCATGAACTTAAAAAAATTAATATTTATATTTCAATAAAATTACTTCCCTTGGTGATCCTATACATTTTATTTTATGAATTTGAATAGCATTATTCCGAGAAGAAATCTGTAGACTTCATTAGACTACCAAAGAGGTTCATGACACAAGAAAGGTTTTGAACCCTTGTTCTAGGCACTTATAGCTTTCAACTCTGTAAAATGTCTTTTATTTTCTTCTGACTTTCTCAGTAGGGTTAGATAGAGTTTTATATCCCAATGGATATAGCTACTCTTCCCACTTAGGGTTAATTCCATTGAAAGTAAGGTTTAAATATTACCTCTTCATGCTTTCTTCCTCTCCTTCTTATAATAGTATTCATCCCCTTCCCTTCCCATGCCTTCTTTGTGTGTAATAGAATATCCTATTTTTTTTTATATTTTGAAGTTTCTCTTGGTGTCCTCTACTATTCACCCCCCTCTTTCCCACCTCCCATATCATCTTAGACCATTTAGTACTCCAACCTCTCCCTATGAATAATTCTTCTAATTACTATAATAGTGAATACTATAATAGTGAATAGAGTTCACTACAGAGAATTACAATTAACATTTCTCCACAAAGGAATACAAACAATTAGATCTTATTGAAGCCCTTAAAGAGGCAAATTTGGTTTTCCTTTTCAATCTGGTCATTTCTGGTCTTTGATTTACTTGCCTCACTTTCCAATAGCAAAATTCTGCCTTTTAAACTGTTATTTTCTTGCCAGATCTCTTCTATCTTTCTCATCATCTCAGATTTGAACTCTTTAATAGCTTGTGACCATTTTTTATTATTTTGGGAAGCTTTGGATATGATTATTTGTTTGTTCTCCTCTGCTGTTTGCTCTGTTGTCTGGATTTTCTCTGTGTAAAAGTTGTCTAGTGTTAAAGATTTCTTCTCGTTGATCTTTCTCTTTTGGGGTTCTTGTCTCTAGCTTGCCATTGTGAGCTGTGTGCCCTCTCAGCTTTATCCTCACACCCAGGGTCTGTCTGTGCTCTTTAGGCTCCTGAAGTCTCAGGTCTAGTTGTTCTCAGGGTCAAGCCTCCTGGTGGTCCCCATGTTTGTTCCTCTGCCTGAAGCTCCTTTACAGTCTCAGGGAGCTGCTTCCACAGTCATGCACCCCTCTGCACTGGGTCCCCACCCAAGGTCCGCGCCTGTGCTCAAGATCCATGTCTGTGCCTTTGTCAGCTCCTGTACTCAGGGTCTATGTTCAAAGTCCATGTGTTCTTTAGCCTCTTGGGGCCTTAAGTCTTGCTGCTCTCAGGAACAGGCCCTGGTGATCCCAAGTAGCTGCCAAGGACTTAATGGGTGCCCCAAACTTGCTTTAATTCTTGTGTGCTGGCTTTGGCCCTGTAGGTGGTGTGAGGGGGAGGGGGTTGCTCAGTTCATGTTTTAGTGAGAGCTGTTTCACCCCTTATAGCATGGAAATGCCCGATCCCATGTACCTTCAATGCTGCACCCTGTTGTCGGGTCTCTTCGTTCATCTGGATTTGTTTTTCTGTCTTCTTGAGGAGTCCTATATGTGTTTGTTTAGGAGAGGTTAGGCAGCTGCTTTTTACTCTGCCACCATCTTAACCCCAAAGTCTGTAAAATATCTTTTATTCTCATGAGACTGCAAGACCCTAGCAATGGGGAACTTATGCTTTGTATTTTTAATCAAACCTACCTAATACAGGCCCTTGCACAAAATAAAAATTAAAACATAGTTTTGGTTGTTGATTCATTGATTGATAATTTAAATCTATACCAAGGAGCCTGAAAATAGCATTATAATGAGGATTTGGTGTAGTTAAAATTCTACACAAATTGAAGTGACTTACCTTTGCATAGTGCTTTATGATTTACAAACCACTCTACAAACATTATCTCTGTGTATCAATTTTATGGATAAGAGATTTTAGGGAAGCAGTGCTTTGCCCCAAATCACATGATTATTAAGTGCCAAAGATGGGACTTGAACAACAGGGTATATTCCCATCATTCCAGAGTTTAACTTTGGTGACTTCAAGCATTCTCGTGATTTTATTAGTAACCACATTTTCACTTTCTCATTGGCAACCAGGTATTCCTGGGTCCCATCAAAAATTTCAGCCTCAAGATTAAATATCCACTCACTGTTGCTATGCTCCCATACCCTGAGACTCTCAAGAGTTTCAAATGGTGCACAAAATAGATATCATGGATGGATTATTTCAAGCTGGTGCATCCTTCATGATCTCCAATGCCATCCACTAGCTGTGAATATATATGTATGTTAGGACTATAGATACAAAGATGAATTACAACATAGTATTTTGCTTGAGGAGTTCACAATTGCAAATTTTCAATCTATGTGTGTTTCCCAAGAGGCATACTGTGGAATACTGGTTACGTATGTGGTATACTGGATAGAAAACTGGCCTTATTATCAAGAAGACCTGGTTCCTTGAAGACTTTAAATTCCTAGTTTTGACATATATTGCAAGTGTGACCCAGTGCAAGTTAATGATATATCTCCAGAAATACCAACCTCATTTATTTTCAGTTGTCTTTGGTCTTGTGGCAAATTTTATTTCTTCTATTTAGCCTCTCAGTTGCCCTCATGACCTTTTGATCCTGTAATACCACTACTGGGTCTGTATGCTAAAGACATCCAAAAAAAGAGGAAAGGACCTATTTGTACAAAAATATTTATAGTACCTCTTTTTGTAGTGGCAAAGAATTGGAAACTGAGATGTCCATCAATTGGGGAAAGGCTGAACAAATTATGGTACATGTTGGTGATGGAATACTATTTTTCTATAAGAAATGATAAGCAGTCTGATTTTAGAGAAAGCTGGAAAGATCTGCATAAACTGATGCAGAATGAAATAAGCAGAATCAGGAGAACATTTTACACAGTAACAGCAATATAGTATGATGATCAACTGTGAAAGAATCTCTCAGCAATACAATGATCTAGGACAATTCAGAAAGACTTATGACGAGAAATATAATCCACCTTCAGAGAAAGAATTGTTGGAGTCAGATGGATGCAGATCAAAGTATACTATCTTTCACATCAATGTATTTATGGTTTTGTTTTAGAGTTTTGGTTTTGTAGGAGTGTGCTCTTACAACAATGACCAAATGACTGTGTTTTGCATGATGATAAAAAGATAAGGAAAAAAAGCATGGGAATAGAGGTCCAGAAATGATGATATTCAGTGTCTAAAAGGGGGGTCCTCAGACAGAAGAAAGAAAATTATTTTCTGCTTTTTGAGCCTCCTGTTTTTTTTAACTTTGTGCTCATTCTCTTTCCTGCCCTTTCTTGCTCCTTGCTTTGCCTGGGAAAACTTTCTAAGTAAACTCTGCCATCAGTCACTTAACAACTTAGCAAGAGTTTAATGTGTCTGGAAAATGAAAGCATCCAGGGACAAACTGAGAATTAGGTTTATTGGTATCCTTGAAATATTGAGAGAACAAAAGGAATGCCTTCTGCATGTTATAGTGGGGATTCCTTAAAAATCTGGTTTGGAACAGATGGCTTGTTCATGTCTCTTTCAACTCTCAAATTCTGTGATTTTGTTATGTTGGGATCCTCTAAGGAGGGCTCATGGGAAGGCATGGGCAAGGATTGCAAAGGATGAGAAGAGACATAGCTTGGACAGAGGGAGTAGCCACATTTATGTAATCAGGGATCTTTAGAAGTTTAAAAAATTTGCTTAAGGCAGTGATTACCAAGTCTAGGAACATTTACATGTGAAACCTTTGGGTAAAATAATAGGATTTGTATAATGAAAAATAAATCTCTGCATCAGTGACCATCTAGGTGGCACCAGGTGAGATGTAGGATAAGAGAACCTTCCTGGTCTCTGGGATCATAATGTTTCAAGCTTCTTCCTGTTGTTTATACCAGTCTCAGTTTCCAAGGATAAAAGCCAACAGGTCTTTTTTAAATCCAATTTGCAATTTCATTGATATAGGAACTTCTCCCCTAATTCCAGTGAGGAAACTCCCTCTACTATGAAGAACAATTGTTGCTCTGTAAATTAGAATCATGGAGAGTTGTCTAGGGGCACTGAAATTCAGATTATATATATATATATATATATACACACAAGTATGCATCAGAGGCTAACTTTGAATCCAAGTCTTGATTCTTATGCCCAGCACTCCAACCACTACACAAACCATTATACACTATCCTGTCTCTCAATTAAGTCTTCTAGTTTCAATATGAAATCTGACCCAGAAGGAAATTAAGTGCATGGCTATTTCTTCCGGTGATTTCATTAAATAGTTCTTTAAATTTCCAGGTAGCTAAACCTTTTTTCTGAGTTAAGCAAGCATAGCCAAGGCTATCTTGGCATATCTCTGGTTCCTAACATCTTCCCAGGAGATCTGAATCAGTGAGAGGGAAATAAGCACTAAGCCTGTCTTGTTTAGCTGTTGGGAACTTCAGCCAACAGAATCTAGAGGAAAGCTTGCTTTTCAGGAAGCTCAACTGGGCTAGAATATAAGCAGATGAAAGGATAACATTTTGCTAAGTCACCAAAGCAAATAGGATCTGACTGAGAGACTATAGAAGCTTTATCCATAGAAAAACTTTTTTTTTTGTACGAACATACTTGCTGTGTCTGGTCCTAGGATCAACTAATAGAAGTTAGTTCAATATATGGGGGAAATGTTTTAACAACTATAGCTTTCTAAAAGTGAACTGCCTAGGAAAGTATTGAACTCCCTATTAGTGAAATTCCTCAAATAGAAATTGAATGGTCATTCCTCAAGGATTTTATAAGTGATATTCCTATTTAAGAGAAAATTAGACTAGATGACCTTTGAGGCCCCTTTCAATTTTGAAATTATGTAAGTCAACTGTGCATTTCTATTCAGTTCAATCTTTTCAAGAAAGGTGTATTAAGCACCTATGTTCAAACCATTATGCAGATAATGAGTTTTCAGGGAAAAATTGAATGAATGAGATTTCACTGTTACCCAAGAACAACTCCATACTGACCATTGTATATGCTCATTACTTTTTTGTTCTCATCTGTACATTATGGGTCTCTTCCAGTTCCCTGGAGTATAGAAATTTTTATTAATTGAGGAAGCTATAGTTTAGCAAAAAATAGTAGAGTAGAAGATGGCTGAGTAGCCATGCCTCAGCCATTATCATCTCAAAACAGAAACAAAAGGACTAACTAAAGTAAAATAACTACAACAAAGTAAAGAGAAAGAAATGAAATATTCTTTTCAAAAAATAAGGAATACCTAGAACAATTACCAACAAAAAGAAAAAAAAAACAAAAAAGAAATCCCAATACAATTAATGCTACATCATAAAAGAAAATGAAGGGAAATTGTCATAAGAAAGAAAATAGTATTTCAACAATAGAAATTGTCTCTAGACACAGGAATAGAGCTACGATTAGAATCCTCTCACTGGGTTAAGAAACTAACAGAAGAATGAAATGAAGATATAATGAGGAAAACTAGTACTTTTAAAGAAAAATTAAAAATGTTAAAAAGAAGTAAGGTTTAGAAAACACAGTTGGAAACCTTAATAAAGTCCTAGAAACTTTGAACAGGGAAATGGTAGAGACAAAAATCTCAAGAATATGAAATTTTAATACTAGCCTATACTCCTTTCTTTAGCACCCTTACAAACTTTGGATTTTAAAAAGGGAGAAAGGTTTAACATTAAGATTGAAGTTACAATTCTGCTTCTTATCCCATCCTCTGGTTGAATAAGAATGCAGACCAAGCCTATTGTTTTTCTGTAAACAGAGGCTTATGCCTCTTAAGTTAGGAGGGTAGAGAAAGTGGGCATGTCCCCTCTACAGCCCTATCTCCTAACTTCTTGCCCAGATTGAGGTCAGAGTCCTAATCATTGGGGCCTTGGAAAGGTGACAACAAGAAGACCATAATTTGGAGCACCAGGAGGAAGTGGAGAGCATTTTGCTGGAAATCTAGAGAGTAGGTGCAGCTCTCAGAGGAGGTTTTCTAAGCAAGCCACATGATTGAAGTCCCTTTCTTTCTCTGGTCTGCTTTTTATTATTTAATAAATAATTATAAATTAAGATATCCAGAGAATTTTAATCCAACAGAAGTATATAATTGTAACAATAGATATAAGAACATAATCAAAACAGCAGAATTGGGAAAACAGTTGAATTTTCTACAATCAAAATGCTCTGAAGGAAGATTTTGATAAGATAATACAAGAATCAGTGGTCTCCCAGAAAACACAATGGAAAAAATGAACCAAAAAACATTTTAGAAAATCATCAAGAAAAATGCCACTAAGTATGCTAAAAAATAATAGAAAGATAGGATTGATAGAATCAATTGGATGTTAGCAAATAAGAATCCCAAGTTTAAATCATCCAGAAATTAAATCACTTGGTTTCAGAGCATTGATGAAAGAGTTTGCAAGTGGTCTCTGGTGATCACATTATAATGGGAAGAGAGGTTACTATGGATAATGAAATGTTATCAGTATTGAATCTGTATGCACCAAGAGTTATGCCATCCAGATTTTTAAAAGAATTTTGGTTTTGCACATAATTTTTATGCATTTGTTTATTTAATCAACCTTCATGACATAGTTTTCAATTTCTTCACTGTTCTGATCACTCTGGATGTTCTATGTTTATCAGTGACTTCCTAAAACTTGGTAGCAAGAATTGAACCCAATACTTTATACATGATATAACTAAGATAAAATAAAGATAGAGCGCCATCTCTCTTGTTCTGGAAGCAGCAAGCTTTGAAATAAAAAGATAGTTGTTGAAAAATGTCATTATGTCACCAGTCTTAGAAGAGAGTTGCAAGGATCAGTTAAGTAATACAATGGATAGAGCACCAAGCCTGGAGTCAGGAGGATTTGGGTTCAAACCTGACCTCAGTTATGTCCTAGTTTAGTGATCCTGGATAAGTCACTTAATCCTAATTGCCACTCTTCTGTCTTAGAACTGATATTAAGACAGAAGGTAAGGGTTTTTTAAGGAGTTGCAGTATATTCTGCTGAAAATTAAGGAATTGGTTGATTCGATTTTAGCTGCTGCAAGTTAAACACTTCCAATGGTTTCCATATTCCCAATATTCACTCTGTTGACCAAATATATAAAACCAGTGGAGACCTATTCTCTAATCCAGTAGGCATTAGAAGAAATAGAGAAAAGGAAAAGTGGTTGCATAAACTTGCTGTAATTAATTTCATACAAAAATGAGTGTATTTCTGTGTTTCCTCTCATTCCCTGTATCAGTAGCATGGTTCTGACATGCTTAATAAATTCAACTAATTCTAGGATCTCTGGGATATTTTATTTGCTGATACTAGTTTTGCCTAGTTTAGAGTTCTCTCTATTCTAGGATCAAATACAAATTCCTCTGTTTGGTTCTATCCCTTCATAACAGCCCTTTCCTATCTTTTCAGTCTTACGCCTTATAATTCCCTTCTCCTACTCTTCTCCTTTCTCTGCTATACAGTCACATGGTACTCTTTACTATTCTTTGCCCATGACACACCATTTCATGACTGGACATTTTCACAGTCTCTGCTTAATGCCTGAAACTCCACCTCCTAACTTTATCAGTTTCCTTCAAATCTCAGATAAAGTCCCACATTCTGCAAGAAGCAATTCTCAGTCCATGATCTTAGTGCCTTCCCTTTGAGATTATCTCCAGTTTATCATATCTATATCTTGTTTGTACATAGTTGTTTTTATTTGTCTCTCACATTAGATTCTGAGTTCATTGAGAGTAGGTACTTCATTTTTTTAATCTTTCTTTGTATTCTCAGTGCTTAATGCTGCTTACTATATAGTTTGTGCTTAACAAACACTTTTTGGTTTGATTAATTCACAATATCCCCAGTACTTAGCTCTCAAGGTAGAACTCTTTTAAAGTTACAATGGGCCAGACCTGATGAATTTCAGTGAGTATTTTCCTTGTGGGCCAATAGTTACTCCAGCTCCCATGATGAAAATCTTTTATTGACAGTTATACAGTCCAGGGCAGCTAGATGACTCAGTGGATAGAAAGCCAGGCCTAGAGACATGAGATCCTGTGTTCAAATCAGATCTCACATTTCTTAGCTGTGTGACCCTGAGTGAATCACCTAACTCCAATTGCCTAGGCTTTACTGCTTCTTTACCTTAGAATTAGTACTTAGTACCAAATATAAGGCAGAAGAAAATCTAAGCAAGGTTTTAGGGGGAAAAAGACAAATACATATTCTACCTGTAATAGGAAATAATCTATATAGGAGCCTAGAGGTGGAAACAGAGAAAGGGTGGAACCCAACAATTACACAGTCCTGAAGCACATGGTAAACATGAATACTTGTAAAACATCATTGAATAAAGTTCAAGTTCAAGTTCCTATAATGGGAGATTAGTAGGTAGCTCCTGAATGAATGAATTCCATCCCCTTTGGCTTCTCTCCTTTATATAATGGATTCATTATTAGCATCAGAAATGTTAGAAATGGAAAGGGCTTTAGACATTTCATTGTCTGTTTTGGCTTGAGGAATGTTACTTCCCTAAAAATAAATTCCTTTTTTCCTCTCTAATCACAAAATTGGCAAAACCATGACAAATTTAATTAGCCTTGCTTTTCTAAATGCTACTCATAAGCACACCCACTCTCTTCCTCTCATATTTTTAATTCTTAGAAAAATTCCCTAAATTCAACAGGAAACATGAGGTGAAATAGATATTTCTATAATGCAGCATCATGTGTTAGGTTTACAGCTAGAGATGAAGTGATGACTCAGTCATTCATTAACAGTTTGCTGAAGCAAAATGTAAAATTTAGGTAAGAAGTTTGAATTGGTGGTGGTGCTGGTGGTGTCATGTATTCTCTTAGCAGCTGAATCCTAATGCTCCCCACAGATCCTTCTAATCTCAGAGCAACTGAGAATAGATTAATTCATTCCTTTGTTTTAAAGTACCTTTTGCTATTTTCCAAATTTTCTCTGCTCTCTAACCCCCTAGGTGAGGCAAAAGTCAGGGCTGGGGATGCTTTTAGGGCTGAGAGGGAGAGAATAGGAAGATGCTGCACATCTGGGACACCTGTTGTGTGGATGGATTGGGCTGGTGCTGTCCAAGGTACCATGTCTTTTGTAAGGCTATTTAAGCTTACAGCCTCAGGGTTGTTTAATAGTGAAATGAGTGGATAGAAAATGTTTGGGGAGTTATGAAAGGAATATGGACATGAGAGAGGAGAATTTGGGTGAGATTATCAAATCAAGGATTGAAGTATCTTTGAAAGATAGATGACAGTTCAGAGCCAGTTAGGTGGTGTAGGGGAGAGAGCTGGCCAGAAGCAGTCAGAAAGAAATGATATTTAAGCTGTATGACTCTAGGCAAAATAACCTCATTTTTCTCATATGTAAATTGGGGATAACTAATTAGGGTCTACCTCATATACACTGTTGTGTTATTCTGATAAGATATTATTTGGAATGAACGAAAGTGACAACTTATGTGGAAGGTTCTAACTGCAAGTCAGGTGGAGACATATCATGGTTCTTGGGGTACAGCAGTGAAGCAGATGTTAAGATGTCCTCTGTAGTGCCATTTACAATGATGAAAACATCCTTGATTCTGATGTTGAATCACTTGGGTGGTTAAGTGCAAAAGATCACAAAGGAAGTAAATAGTTGAAGTGGAATTCGAACTAAGATCCTATGATTCCAAGTTCAACATTCTTATTATTGTGCCATGCTGTCTGTGTCCCTCTAAAACTTTCTAGATGAATTTGCCCCATGTTTCTAACATAGGTTTTTTTGTTTTTCCTGTTTATTAGGTCTAGATCCTAGGGCTCCTTCATGGACCCATAAGAAAATGATTTGATCTACCTCATATTGATTACCACCTGCTTGTACTGAATTGATTTCATTTACTGTTTTATGATCTCAGGCTTACTTTTCTGATTGGTCAGACTTTTGCTGTTCCATACAATGTATTACAGAATCACTTAGCCAGTCAGATATCTCAGCCTTATCTCTTGAAGCAGCTGGTGCTGCAATGGACTCAGTGCTGGCCTTGGATTTGGGAAGATGAACTCAAATTCAATCTCAGACCAACCATTTTAACTGTGTGGCTTTGGGCAAGTCACTTAAACTGCTTCCCTCAGTTTCTTCAATTGTTAAATACAGATAACAATTGAACTTACCTCAGAGAGTTGATGTGAAGATCAAATGAGATATGTTTATAAAAAGAACCTTAGTACCATAGCCATTTAATAATAGGCAATATGTTGTTTAGTCATTTTTCAGGCTCATGACCCCCATTTGAGATTTTCTTTTTCCCCCTAAATTTTATTTTCATTATCATGCAAGACACATTTCCATATTAATTTGGGATTTTCTTCTCCAAGTCCTGGAGTGCTTTTCCATTTCCTTCTCTAGCTCATTTTATAGATGGGGAAACTGAGGCAAACATAGATTAAGTAACTTGCCCAGAGTCACATAGCTAGTAAATATGTGAGGTTGGATTTTAAATCAGGTCTTCCTATGACTCCAGGACCAATACCCTATCCACTGATCTACCTACCTCCTCAGGAGGTGATATAGAAATACTTATTCCTTCCTTACCTCCCTAGCTCAAAGGTAGGGAAAGGATAGAAAGAACTATCACATACAAATATTAAGAAATACTATTTTTCTCTAAAGCCTTTTCCACTCTCCTAGAAAAGCTTATTGGAAATGTGGGTGATAGGATGCAGATAATAAGGCTTTTCTTGGAGAAGTAGATTTAGGACAATATCCAACAATTTTCTACAAAAAAATAACTTGTTTATATCATTGTTTCTTCCCTGCCTGGGGGATTTTTTCTTCTAGCATTTTGGATTTCTCCTTTATCCTTATCACATCCTAACGTGCCATATTTACTCATGCTTTTGGTATCCCCTTATTAGATTGTAAGCTATTTGAAGGAAGTGCCAGACCAATCGATCTCTGTTTAGACAGTGCCTTACCCAATACTGTTCCCATAAAAGACATTTAATAGATGTATTTTTTCTTGTTGATAATTCTCTCTGTTGGCTGTTGTGGGGCATAAAAAACAACATAGTGGGCTAATCTAAAGTACATTTTCATAATAATGCCTCTCATTTGCATAGTACTATATTATTCTCAAATCATTTTCACATGTCTTAACTTAGAGCTCCAAAATGAACCTTTGACCTGGGAAGGAAAAGCATTTTACTGTCACTTTATGATGAAAATCATGAAGTGATTTTCAGATGATGAAATATGCTAGAGAAAAGAAGTCATCCAAAGTTACTAAGCCAAGAGTGGCAGATTTTAGCACTCAAAGCCAGCTCACCAAACATACGGTCCATTGTTCTTTAATATATAGTCACACTTGAAAAATGAACATTTTCTTTCTTTTTTTAACATTTAATAACATTTATTTTTTAGAAAAGTTAACATGGGGGCAGCTGGGTAGCTCAGTGGAGTGAGAGTCAGGCCTAGAGACAGGAGGTCCTAGGTTCAAACCCGGCCTCAGCCACTTCCCAGCTGTGTGTCCCTGGGCAAGTCACTTGACCCCCATTGCCCACCCTTACCAATCTTCCACTTATGAGACAATACACCGAAGTACAAGGTTTTAAAAAAAATAAAAAAAAAGTTAACATGGTTACATGATTCATGCTCTTACTTTCCCCTTTACCCCACCCATTCCCCACCCCATTTCCCCCCAATAGCCGATGCGCATTTCCACTGGTTTTAACATGTGTCTTTGATCAAGACCTATTTCCATATTATTGATAGTTGCACTGGGGTGGTCCTTAGAGTCTACATCCCAAATCATGTCCGCCTCAACCCATGTGTTCAAGCAGTTGCTTTTCTTCTGTGTTTCCACACCTGCAGTTCTTCCTCTGAATGTGGGTAGCATTCTTTTCCATAAATCCCTCAGAGCTGTCCTGGATCATTGCATTGCTGCTAGTACAGAAGTCCATTACATTCTATTTTACCACAGTGTATTGGTCTTTGTGTACAATGTTCTTCTGGCTCTGCTCCTTTCACTCTGCATCAGTTCCTGGAGGTCTTTCCAGTTCACATGGAATTCCTCCAGTTTATTATTCCTTTGAGCCCAATAGTACTCTATCACCAGCATATACCACAATTTGTTCAGCCATTCCCCAATTGAAGGGCATACCCTCATTTTCCAGTTTTTTGCCACCACAAAAAGCGCAGCTATAAATATTTTCATACAAGTCTGTTTATCTGTGATCTCTTTGGGGCACAAACCCAACAGTGGTATGGCTGGATCAAAGGGCAGGCATTCTTTTATAGCCCTTTGAGCATAGTTCCAAATTGCCATCCAGGATGGTTAGATCAGTGAAAAATGAACATTTTCTGAGCTCTGGGGTTTCTGATTCCAAACCAGGATTTTTTTAAAACCTGGAGACCCTTCAGTTTCATGGGAAAAATATTTTGACAACTATATTTCACTATAATGGGTTTCCTTTGTAATCATATGTGTTTTTTACATATATAAAATTATTATTCTGAGAAGAGATGGAGGGGCCTATGACACAAAAATGGTTAAGGACTCTTTATAGTAAATTTATAATAGATTTCTTCTGGCACAGAGAAATTTTTGTCATCTTGCCAAATTTCAGTAACCTATGTACACTTATTAAATTCCCAGTTTTGATCTCTACCTCTCTCTTCCAAGGATTCACTATAGCTAGAGTTATATACAAACACATCCCTTGGTCCAATTGTGGACAAGGTCAGGTTTGACTTATTTATTACCTAATTCCCAGTCCTGTGAAATATTTTCCCTTGTCTCTTTTGAGCACAGTTCTTGCCTCAGGCCTCTTTTGCTAACATCTAATAAATCATAAGTAACTGAATAAAGCATCTCTCTCTCCCACCCCCACTCCATTCCCCTAACCAAGGCTTCCCTTCTTGGGAGATCTAAGGTTAATTCATTGCCATCAAAGGAAAATTAGAGGATGGGGGTGGGGAGGAAAGAGGCATAAACACAGAAAAAAGCTGGTAGAAGGTTGAACATTTCTTCATCAAAGACCATGATCTTGGGTTTTGACCTTTCTCTATTTTTTTCCTTTCCCATAACTCTCTTCTTCCATTCTGTATACTACACTACAGCTAACACATTCAGCTCAAGGTTGCACCACTATCTTTGCTATAGTAGCCACCCCCTTCCTGTCCTGCTAATAACACTAAGACACAAGAACAAGGGCTAAGCAAACAGGATTAAGTGATTTACTCAGAGTCATGCACTAGAACTGTGTGATAGGTCAGATTTGGATCCAAGTCCTCTCAATTCCAGGGCTGATGCTCTATCCTCTGGATCACCTAGCTACTCCATGGACACAAGCATTTATATAGTGCCTACTATGTGCCAGGCATCATGCTAAGCATCTCACAAAGATCTTGCAGGGTAAATGCTATTATTATCCCTTTTTATAGTTGAGGAAACTGAGGCAGAAGTTAAGTGATTTTCCCAAGGTCACACAGGTAGTATCTGAGACTAGATTTGAACTCAGATCTTTCTGACTCCAGACCTGTTGCTTTAACCCTCAACTTTTTTGGTACACATTACATCCATGTGAGATAAGTCATAATCTCATGGCTTTATGCCAGTTTAAAATGCTTAAAAAAATTCTCTGCTGCATGTTTCATTGATCCCACCATAAGGTCATTGCTCCTGGGACTACGGTTTGTCTCTTTGGTTCATACTACTCTCTAGTATTGTGTTAACTTTTTAATTCTTTTTTTTTCATTTTGTGAAAAGTAAGGTTCCTTTCCATTTGGGGCTCAAATCAAATGATATCATGTATGTACAATGATTTGTGAACCACAAATTGTTAAATTCAGCAAGTTTTTCGCTATAGGCATAGTGCCATATTGGGTATTTGGAAAACAATGACTACAACTAAAACAATCCTCATTTTCAATGAACTTATATTCTACTAGATGAAGTATATAAATATCAGCTAGTATTTTGTATCACTCTTTTGGTTTCTCTATCATAGGATTGCAGATTTGCAAGGGACCTCAGGCCTCATCTAAAAAAATTCTTCTTGAACAATTTCATTCACTAATAGGTATATTAGGAAGCTTTAGCATTTATTTTAAAGTTTTATTTATATATATTTTATGCCATTTACATTTCCTGCTGAATCTTTTTCCCCTGCCTTCCTAAATAGATTTCAAAATAAAAGGGAAAAAAGTGAGATGAAAAAAGAGTTTAGAAAAACTGACCAACTTATTGAAAATGTCAGATAAATGTCATGTTCCATACCAGGAGTCCCTTACCTCTGTGAAGAAATGGGGGATGTGTTTTCATAAGGACTAATCTTGGTCATTAGTATTTGGCGGTATTCAGTTTAGATTGTTTTGTTGTAGCTCTTTCAATTTACATTGTTTAGATATTATCTACATTGTTTTCCTGGTTCTGTTTACTTCATTTTGCATCAGTTCCTACAGATTTGTCTATGTTTCACTTTATTATTTTCATTGTTTTTTGTAGCACAGTAATTATTTCACTGTATTCTTGTATCACAATCTAGCCATTCACCAACTGATTGGCATCTACTTTGTTTACAGCTAAAATAAAAAATGTAACTATTTGTATTTTAATATTTATGGGAATTTTCTTTTTTATCTTCTTGGGTTACATACTTAGCAGTGAGATCACTGAGTCACAAAGTATTGATATTTTAAACACTTGCAAAAAATTCCAAATTGATTTCCAGAAAGATTGCTTCAATTGACAGTTCTACCAATAATGCATTAATGTGCCTATCTTTTCAGAACTCCTCTAACATGTACTATTCCCTTCTTTTGTCATTTTTGCCAAATTTGAAGGCATGATGTGGAACCTCAGGGAGTTAAAAACAATTTACATTTCTCTTATTATTAGTGATTTGGAACATTCTTTCATATGATTGCTAAGAATCTTTAATTCTTTTGAGAATTACTTGTTCATATCCTTTGACCACTTATTTTTAGGAATTAACATCAACAACAATAGCTAACATTTACATAACGTTTTAAGTTTGCAAAATGCCTTACTAATATTATCTCATTTTACCTTCATAACGTCCCTGGGAGGTAGGCATTATTATTATTATTATTATTATTATTCCCCTTTTACAAAAAAGGGAACTCATGCAGAAAGAGATTAAGTAACTTGCCTAGGGTTACAGAGCTAATAAGTATCTGAGATTAGAACGAATTCAGTTTTTCCTGACTTGAAGTCCATTGCACTAACCACTTTCCAACCCAGCTGCCTGACAGCATTAGGTCTTAGATATTTCTGTTAGGTAACTATGTATCTTGGCTATTGGACTTCTTGCATTATTCCTAAAAATATTTTTATGTCATTTAAATAATGTTTTATATTTTGTGACTGCCTGTATCAATTGTTTGGTTAAGAATTCTCTCACTATGAAAAGTAATGCTCTTCTTCATTGTCTAGTCTATTCCATTAATCTATTTTTCTTTTTTTTTTTTACTTGAAAAATTTTATTTAATTAATTTAGAATATTTTTCCATGGTTACATGATTCATGTTCTTTCCCTCCCCCCAAACACTACCCCTCCCCCAGTAGTCAATGCACAATTTCACTGGGTTTTACATGTATTATTCATTAATCTATTTTTCTATTTTGCAATCACTACCAAATTTAGTTTGGATAATTTCTGCTTTTTAAAATTCTTAGGTTTGAAAATGTCTATCCTCTATCATTTCTATTTTTATGATTTCCCATGATATTCTAGCTCTTTTAATTCTCAAAAAGAAATTTGTTATTTTTTCCCCTAGTGCTTAAAAGTAACTTTTTGGCAGTTTGAATGGCATAGTACTAAATCTGTAAATTAACTTAGGAAATAGTGTCATTTTATTATGTTGACAAGGACCAGCCACGGACACTGAATATTTATGCTGTTTCTAATTTCCTTAAGGAATATTTTTGTAATTGCATCTAAATAAATATTGAATATGTTTAGAAGACTGACTCCTAGTTATTTTATACATTTTGAAGTATATTTTCTGAAAGAGTTTTGCCTTTCTATTGTTGCCTTTTGGACTACTATATAGAAATACTGCTAGGTTGTTTATTTATTTATTTTGCAACCTGAAACTTTATTAAAGATATTAATTATCCCAATTAGTTTTTTTGATTATTCTTTAGGATTTTCTAACCAACTCATTATGACATCAGCAAATAGAACAGATTTGTCTCCTCTTTGTCTAGTATTATGCTTTTAATTTCTTTCTTTGTTTCCTGCTATTGCTGTGATTTTGAGAACTGTGTTGAATGAAGTCAGGGAAAGGGAGTATCCTTGATTAATCCCTCTCTTTATTAGGAAAGTTGTGAATTCTGTGAAGAGTCTTTAAGAGGCAAAACCAGAACTTACAGTAATCTTGGCAGTCAGGTGGCTAGTGGATAGAGTCACTTGGTCTAGAGTCAGGAAAAAAAAAACAGTTTAAATGCTAGTTGTGTGACCCTGGGGCAAGTTACTTAACTTCTATCTAGTAGGCATTTAATAAATGTTCCTTTCAGTCTTCCTTTGAAATATTTTCTCTTTGCCTCCTCCCTCTCATTTAACCCCATATATCTGATCAGTTACTAGTGCTTATTGGTTCTATTCCATCTTCCATATCCATCTCTCATCTCATCTCCTACTTCATATTTACTTGTTCAGCCCCATTTCTCTTCTTGTATAGATTATTTTAATAATAGCATCCTACCTGGAATTTCAGATTACAATTCCTTCCCTCTCTACTCCATCCTTTACCACACCACCAGAGTCATTTTCACACCCTCTAAGATACTTCTTGAGAATGTTTCATTGTCTTTTCGTTCTCAGTTTTTCTTTTGTTGCTTCTGTCATGACTTGTGACTTCATTGGTATGGAGAACTCCTGGGGAGGAAATTCTCTATCAATGCGAAATGGCAACTGTTTTGTAACTTAGTCTTGTGAGTTCTGTAGGGGGATTGAGATTTTCAATGACTCGTCCAGTGTTACACAATCAATATATGTCAGAGACAGGTCTTAGTCCTGTTATTGCTGGTTCTCTGTCTCCTATGGAACACTGCCTTCCCATTGCTTACAAAATACAAATGTTATAGATAAGTATATAATGTATGCATTCAACTAAAAAGTAGCAATGTCGGAGTGGACAAGATCTAGAAAGAAGGAATGAGTGGTTCATAAGTAAAGACATGTAAGCGATAAAGCATTCTTTTTTTTTAATTGAAAAATTATAATTAATTAATTTAGAATATTTTTCCATGGTTCCATGATTCATGTTCTTTCTCCCCCCCCCCTTGAACTTCTCCCCGCACCCCATAGTCAATGCACAATTCTACTGGGTTTTACATGTATCATTGATCAAGACCTGTTTCCATATTATTGATAATTGCACTAGGGTGATCATTTAGAGCAGTGATTCCCAAAGTGGGTGCTACCGCCCCCTGGTGGGTGCTGCAGCAATCCAGGAAGGCGGTGATGGCCATAGGTGCATTTATCTTTCCTATTAATTGCTATTAAAATTTTAAAAATTGATTTCCAGGGGGCTAAGTAATATTTTTTCCTAGAAAGGGGGCAGTAGGCCAAAAAAGTTTGGGAACCACTGATTTAGAGTTTACATCCCCAATCATATCCCCATCAACCCATGTGTTCAAGCAGTTGTTTTTCTTCTGTGTTTCTACTCTCACAGTTCTTCCTCTAAATGTGGATAGCATTCTTTCTCATAAGTTCCTCAGAATTGTCCTGGATCATTGCATTGCTGCTTGTAGAGAATTCCATTACATTCTATTATACCACAGTGTATCAGTCTCTGTGTATAATGTAAAGATAAAGCATTCTTAAGGCAAAAGCAAAGAAATGTCTGGGGAAAATGAGTTTGCAAATATTGGCACAAAAGTCTAGAAATCTAACTTACAACTGCTGTGACTCCAGAGATTCAACATGTTTGTTTGGTTATCGCTTAAAGTAGTTTCTTATAGGCCGCCTTTTCTATGTACTTATGTAGATATTTTAGTTTTAATTAATTATTTGACTAGATAACTCATTTATTGCAATCTACAGACTTTAATGTGCTGAAAAAGAATCTCTATCTAGGATTGTACTCTCCACAGGCTTGTCTGTTCTTTATATATAATTGAATTATATTTCTCTTAGTGCCAGTTTGCAAGTGAGGAGGCAGAATTGGGGACCACTACTCGAAAATCCAGCCTTGGAGAACTCTTATAAGATAGAAAACAGACTATCTCCAGAACTGCCTTCTTCACCAATTCAGGAGATGGCTTTAGGTTTCTTAGTCCTTGGAATTCTGCCTCACTTTTGGCTTAAGACCCAACCCTATCTCCCTTGCAGTTTCTGAATTTATATACTCAGATAATTTCTGGTCCATCTCTCCCTGTCCAAATCTCCTAAATTCTTGGTGCCAAATGCTACTCATTTATGACAAAAACTAAGTTTTCTAGTAAAAGGAACAGAGATTTAAACTCTTTGGTTTTCAAAGGAGGAAATTTCTTCCTGATATTTGGACGTGTTTTTTTCTTGATTCTAACACTGAAGGCATTTCTGAAATAGGTGGCCCTGGTTTTCAAAGTCAAGTTCAAGGAACTAGAATGTGCAGAAACAGTATGTCAAAAAAATAAGCACTTTCCCTTAACCTATCGATTTAAATTGTTTGCCATCTCTCTCTAGCAAGGTAGGACAAGACTGACTGTTTTTAGTTTAAAGAGAGAGAGAGAGAAGCTTGTTTAGTGCCCTAGGCCAAATCTTTAATTTGAGTTTTCTGTCTTCTTTATCATCTTCTTCCTTCAGTGAGCAGAGGATGACTAAGTTTTTTCCCTTCCTTATTCTCCTAAACAAGGTATATTTTGACGTTCAATGCACACAAAGTAATGTAGAGTTTGAGAATTTGAACCTGAAGACTCCCTGGAGATTCATGCCTTCTGGAAGAGAACTATAACCCATTTCCAACACTAGTATATAGATATTAATGCTAATGTACTATATTACAGCTAGGGTAAAAAATTACCCATTCCATCGTTTTCTCTTCTAAATGTGTATAGTGCAAAACAGAATAATTTCATACCTTTGAAAGAGCAGGTAATGATGACTACTGTCTTTCCTTCAGAATCTTTTGAATTCTTAGGTCACAGGTTTAGAGATTTTTCTGAATGTCAACAAAGTTCAATAGACTTTGATTAAGCTGATATTTCCAGAAGATCTAAAAATCAAGATCAGGCAGAAGGTGTTATTTGCGCAGTAAATATTATAAGATATTTAGAGAGTGGCTTTTGGAAGAGATCAGGAAAAAATGTGTTAATGCTTTGTGTTTCCAGCTACACTTTGAAATGATGGAGCAAGTGAGAAGTTAGTTGACCCAGGAAATAGGGCAAGACCAGAGATCAAGGGCCTGGTGCTGATGTTTACAGGCCAGTTAAAATACAAAATTCACCAATTCTCCTTTCCTTTACCCTTTATGTTAAAATGCTGATTTGGCAAATGATTGTTTCATTTTTGGTTTTAGTTGAATAGATTGCCAAGTTGAAGTAACCAAATATTGCTTTGATATAATGGAAAAATGGTTTATGAGTTATCTTGGTTTGCTAATTTCTGGGACACTCTTGGTTGAGTCCCAGGCCTTGGCCAGGCTTTTTAACAAAAGAAGAAAATAGATGTCAATATGGAGTAAAGAAAAGAATGCTGGCCTTGGAAAGAGGATAAGACAGAGATTAGAATTCTGCCTGTGACATTTACTGCTCTGCAACCATGGACATTTCATCTTCTCTTTTAGCCTTGATTTTTTCATCTAGAGAATGAGAATATTTGGAGCTGTTGTGAGACTTCAGGAAGTATATAAAAAAGCATATATATATATATATATGCATTTATATATACATATAAAACCAAGCATCAATTTTTATTATTGCCATCAATATTCATTAGACTTTATTAATAGTTACTATATCAAGAATTTTCCAGAATGGACACTCTTTCTGACCAAGTGGTTAATCATCTTTGCCATAGCCTCCAGTCCTGGGAACAACCAGTTAGGAATTTCTGTGTCAGTCCAGCAAGGTGTATTCCCTTCAGCAAAAGACCAAAGCATGTACTAGAAAGGTACCAGATTTCATGTCCTGCTCTATGGTCTAGATCAACAAATCAAAAGATTCTCCTGATTGTTCTCACTAGTTAGGAACTATACCAGGTTGTGGAACCAAGATCTAAATGAGTAGTTCTTCAATGAGAGATGTGGCAGGCAAAAGTACCTCAAAGATAAGAGTTACAGAATTTAAACTTTGAAATAGGTAGAGTAATCTGAAACAGTCTTTTTGTATGGAAGAAAGAATATTCCCAAACTTCCCAGGAAAAAATTGGGAATTTAGGAGCTTCAAATAATTAGACTTCCCATGAATAGAACTCATCTAGTAGTATTACTGAGGCCAGAGAAACTATCAATCCATCACTCAGTGGTCATGTATTAAGTGCCCACCACTGTCCTCAGCACTAAAGAGGAGACTGATGTGTCAGAAGAGAGCCAGTCTTTGACAGTCTTTGGCCTTCAGCAAATCTTTTAACTTGTCACTGCCTCCAGGTAATTCTCCAAGGTATAAATTGTAGAACAGATATTTATTTGTATCAGTAGAGAGCAATTCCTCACAAGGAGTTCCTAATACCAAGGAAATTATAGGTTCTTCTCCTGACATCCACAAAAACTAGAAAATATCTATTAATGCTCTTGAAAAGAAATACTGCTCCAAATGTCTAACACCAACAAATTACTTACTGGTCTACCTAGTCTTTTCCAGAACTCACAGTTGCTCTTCTAAGGCTGCTTGGAAGGGTAAAATACCTTTATTTTAACAGCCAACAAAGACTATTTCTTTAGATAGTCTATGCTTGTTATTAAAACTAAGAGAATAACTTTCTCCAAGAGAACAGTGTGTTACTTCCCTTTGTAGAAATTGTTTTCTATTCCTCCCAAACCATTCAAATATGCACATGGAGGGCATAACCTATCTCACTGTTGCCACAAAATGTTATTTTTATGCTTAGCAGGTTGTTTGAGGATGAGTCAAGCCACTATCCCAGAAGTCTGAACTCAGGGTTTGGGGTTTGGGAGATGCTTTACATTATGGGAACCAGATGGCAAAATCCTCATTTTGTGCACTTTTTGTCCATTTCCCTAGATGCACCATATTTTCAATGCTATTTTAAGCCTTCACATTACCTCCTGGAAGCTATCTTCTAACCAAATTTATCCTCATTTCTTACTGTGGGAGTGACCTAATGAAAATGAATATGAAGAAAGTCATTACTTAGATACAGAAATGAGGGTCCGGATTCCCTTCAGTCATGTTCATGAAAAATAGGCAATCCTTCCAGTAAGAGAGCTCTCTTTTTATGGTGGATGTGCTTTTTTGCATGCTTAAATTATTCTGCACTGTTCAATAAAAACCACGAAATTGCCTTCTTTGCAATTACTTGGGAAAAAAAATGTTCCATTACAAGATATTCCCACAAGCCCTGATCCAACAGCATCATTTCCTTTTCATCTGTTATTTTTTTCCTGATACACTGACCAAGCCCAGAAGCTAAGATGTAAGTACATCTCATTTAAGTTTCTTCATTGTCTGACTTACCTGCACTGTATTAGGTACCTCCACTCTGAAACCTTGTCTTGAACAATAGTTGTTCTATTTGCCCCATTTTTTCATTTATAAATTTCTAGTCTCATCTATTAAATGCCAGTGTTTAATTCCTTTGAATGCTAGACTCATTCTCAAGATATTTGCCTTTTCTTGATTACTGAGTGGCCAGCAACCATTGTAAATGAAGAGAATAATAGTAATGATATTTTGTATTTATAGAGTACCCTTTCCAGGATAGTTCAAAGCACTTAATTAATTAATTAATTTGTTCTCTCAATACTGCAGTGAAGATAATAGGAAAGCTACTTTTTATGTATCTGTAACTTGTGGGGAAAACTGAAAAAAAAAAGGATGCAGCATGGTATAGTGGATAATATGCTGGACTTAGACCCTGAAGAGTCATGGGTTCAAATCTTGTTTCTACAGTAGATGTATGATTCTGGAAAAGTCTTTTAACTTCTCAAGTCTAATTTTCTTTCCTATAAATTGAAGATAAGAATAACACCTGTTTTGTAGAATGGTTGTGAGGGTCAAATAAAATTACATATATTTACCCTGTCAAAATACAGTATTGTTTATAATCCTGCCATTGAACATAGAAGAGTCTCCTGATAGAAAAAGTGCACTTAATATTAAATGTTTAAAATCCAAATAGGTCTATGATTTTATCAACTTGGGAGTTATCCTCAATGAAGCAGACCACTTCCATATCAGACCACCTGACATCAAAAGATACCAGTGGAATACTCCGATTATCCTCTTGGCAGTCTTTGTCCTCATTATGTGACTAATTTATTTTCTCTTCCAATTATGCATTTCCCATTCTTCAAAGATCCATATTGCTTAGCTATTGTAGTCTGTGCACTTCCACCTCTCTATTGACCTTTCTGTGATGATCGTTTTTAATTCTATGGTGATTGCTGTATTATAAAGTCTTGTTGTTCTAATAGCAACATGGGTAGTGTGTGAATATTGACAAGTTAGGTCTCTGTTTCCATGGAAAGCTTGGGATCATTAAAGGAGCTTTGCAATGCTCTGAAAGTAATCCAGCTTGGAAATTGGCAAATGCTAAAAATAAGGGCTTGATTTATTGCTTTGTTGGTTGTCTAGACTTAAGAAATGATGGGAAAATAATCTATTGGTTTTTTTACTTCTCCTTCTGCCTTCCCTTACATAACCATACTCTTTATATACCTCATGACCTTTAATCTCTTGATCCCTCTATTCTTTCCCTGGTCATCTCTCCTTTACCTAATAGTCTTTTCTCTTCTCCCCATCTTGACTCCTTGGTGAGTCAATTTAACTCTACATTGTCCTCCTTTCTTGAATCCCTATCACTGATTATGCCTGTCTAGCCTTAAGCCTTGGATCACTCTCACTATTCGTTGCCTTAGATGCTATACATATACTGCTGAATGAAGGGAGAATAAACATAACTGTTCTGACTGGGTCCACTACAGAGTTATATTACACTACCTCAACTGGGCCTTCACTCTTTTGATGTGCCATCCTACTATATCTCTCTTATCAATTTTCTCTCCCATTTCCCACAGTGACTCTCCCAAAAACTTTTCCTCCTCCTGAAACTTTCCATGGCTCTGCCTCCTCCCACTCTTAGCTGAGAGAATATTTTATATTTCCTCATATAGATATGCTATTAATCATCATACAATATTGCTATTACAATGTATAATGTTCTTCTGGTTCTGCTTACTCCACTTTGAATCAGTTAATTTTAGTCTTCCCAGGTTTTTGTGAAACCATCCTGCTCATTTAATAATTTAATAATAATTTTGTCATCAACCTCTCTTTTTCCCCCAAGATGGCAGGCAATATGATAAAGGTTATATATGTGCTATCATCCAATGTACATTTCTATGTTCATCAGGTTATAAAGAAAATATGTTGCTTATACAAGGAAAAAAACTCATGAAGGAAATAAAGTGATAAGTGATATGCTTCAATGTGCATTCAGACTCCATCAGTTCCTTCTCTGGAGATGAATAGTCTTTTTTGTCATGAGTCTCTTGGAGTTGTATTGGAAGCTTTCACAACTGATACCTCTTTTGCTTTGGCAAAGGTCAAATGAGACAAAGTATATGCAAGACCTATACAAGTTAACTAAACACATAATATTTCTATGATGTTTTCAGGTTTATGAAGTGCTTTTTTCATAATCATCCTGTGAGGTAGGTAGTCAAGTGTTATTTTTCCATCTTATAGATGAGAAAACTGGATTTGAAGAGGTTATGGGACTTGTCATTAGTAGAAATCAGATGGGTCTTGAACCTAGGTTTTCCGACTCCCAAACCAGTGTCCGACATTCCATATCATTTAAAGTATATACAAACAAATATATATGTTATAATTTCATGGGACATAGAAAAACCGTATTTTCCTTTAAATATCCTCTACATGCTTACTGAAGCCTATTATTGCTTTATTAAACCCAGTACCTTACTTAAACCCAGTTATAGAAAATGCCTGAAATGAAAATATCAAGACTGTTGACTTGAAGTCACATGAATTCATTAATGACCTATTGTAAATGCTGAAAATAGAATCTGCATAACAGATAGCAACTTATTTCTTCCAGTGCTAGGTTTGGATGAGGAAAGAACATTACATATCTAAAAAAAGTGGCTCCAGGGATTATATGTGTGGGTAACAGGGGAAACCTAGTTAAAGAAAGTCAAATATCACCTAACACAATTTTATGGCTGAAAAAACCGTTTTACATCCATTCATGAATTTGTTAATTTATGCACCAAACATATAGTTAATGCCCACTATTAGCCAGCTTGTTTCACCTGAATTCTGAATTAATGGGGTCCAAAACTCTTAGCACAATGGAGAGAATGAGAAGAGTTCCACAGGTTTTTATCAAGAATATACCCATTGTTTCAGAAAGAGCTGAGAAGATCTACATGAACTGATGCAGAATGAAATAAGCAGAACTAGGAATACATTGCACGCAATAACAGCATATTGTGAAATGATCAACGCTGATAAACTTAGCTACTCTCAGCAATAGAATGATCCAGGACAATTCTGAGGGACTTTATGACAAAGAGTGCTTTGCACCTCCAGAGAAAGAGCTGTTAAGAGTTGGAATGCAGATCAAAACATATGATTTTTTCACTTTAATTTATTGGGGTTTTTATTTTGGGGTTTTGGTTTTATATGACTATTCTCTTACAAAAATGAACAACTCAGAAATATGTTTTGCATGATAATACTTGTATAACGCAAATTGAATTGCTTGCCAGTTCTGGGAAGTGGTAGAGAAGGCAGGAAGGGAGACCATTTGAATCTTATAACTTTGAAAAACTTGTGTGGAGATTTATTATAATGTGTAATTGGTGAAATAAAATACTCTAATAATGAAAAAATAAACCCTTGCTGTTCTTGAGACATAGCATCATCAGTGTCCAATCCTTTTGATGTCATTTCAAACTCAGGACCTTCAGATGCTCGTCATGTATATAGGACTGACAACCACAGGGAACCTCCTTAGGGATGCACATAAACACAGGAAAAAAGAAAACCAGACTCACAAGAAAGATCACTCAGCTAATGAAGTTACTAAGATCTACCCTAATTTCCAAAGAGATATCTCAACTGATTCTCTGCTCTTTCCCCCTGACAACATAGTCAGTTCTGAGGGCTGGATTGGGGGAAAAAATTCAGAAGCCTGGACTAGTTCTGTATCTGTAGGCTGTCTATAGGCAACTTAAGACAGGGAGAGATATTATTCTGATGGTATTAAGAGTTAGTGGTTTATATCTTTCAGTGCTAGTTCATCATTTTACTCCCATATTGAAGTGTTTCTTGATCAAACCTGGAAGATAGCCTTGGGATCTTTCTTATGTTTTTCCTTCATCGATTGAGGGAATAAGAAGTCAAACTAGAACAATACATTCTCATCCTTTGCTGCAGCAGAGGTCAGTTACCTGAAATGTAGTTCTAGTTCAAATAAATACACTCTAATCCAAGTGAGAAACACAGCATCCTTTGCCAAATGTGATTAGGAAAAGCTATTAAATGGGAAATTGTTTAGATGTTGTAATATCATAACTTCAGTCTACAGCAGTTTTATTATTAACTAGTCTTGGAAGATGAAACATCATGGATAAGCCATGATTAAGTGAGTTTTCATTAATTATTTTGACTTTGAGCTTCTTAGCAGCAGAAACTGTCTTATGGCTTTCTTTGTATCTCTTGCACTATGTTTGGCACATAGTAGGCACTTCCTAAATCCTTATAGACAATCTGACTATTTGTTTGTCAATTGGTCAGTCAATAAGCATTTTTAAGGATAGTAGAGTATACAAAGAACTAGTCTCCAAATTATGAAGACCTGGGCAAAGTTCTATCTTGAACAAAAGTAGTATGTGTGGCTCTGGGCAAGACTCCCCACAAGACTTCATGCTCCACACAAGTCTTGAAGATTTTACCTTGCAGAGTGATCTCTGATTTGTGTTAGCAGAAGGATTTTCCTGGCCAGTTTCCTATACCAATGAAATCCAAGGCCCAGTTTCTAGGTCCCAGGGAACACAAAGACATAAATGAAATGACATCTGTCCTAAAAGAGCTTACATTTTACAGGATTGATGAGACAGGTACACAGAGAAATAAATACAAATAAGAGACAGAGTAATTTTAGCAGATGAGAGATAGATATTAACAACTGGAGAGATCAGGAAAGGCTGAATAGATTAGGTAGGACCTGAGCCTTGAAGGGACTTGGGGACTCCAAAAAACAGAGGTGAGGCGGTAGAGTATTCCATGCATGGGACATAGCCTGTACAGAGACTTGGAGGTGGGAGATGGACTATTAAGCACTAGAATCACCAGGTAGACTAGTTTAACTGGAACATAGAATATGTGAGATGTAAGTAACAGTGAAATAAGTCTTGAAAGAGATTGGAGCCAGAATGTGAAGGGTTATAAATGTCAGAGGAGCTTGTGTTTTATCTTAGAGGCAATAAGAAGATGCTAAAGTTTTTGCACAGGAGAGTCACATGGTTTTAAAATGGGGATGGATTTTTATTGAATCTATCTCTCTACCCCTTTGTGACCCATAGCACACACTTACAAGATAATTTGGTTGATCTTGGAATTGTAATCTGGCTATGGAAGAGAGCAAAACCAACAATATCACATCAAAACCCCAATTCTTACTCTGACCTCCTGAATGCTGAGTGATAACCAAGTATACTGTGTGACCAAGAGGTTGTCAATGAACCAGAGCCTTTTGGAGCTTCCCCACACAGGTTGGTGCTGAATCCCAGATGCTCTCCATTTAGTAGACTTTACAATATTTGATGTTTACTATGTTTCCTTGGTGCATCAGGGAGTGAACAGAATCAGGGATTTTCTTCTTAGGTTTTCAAATTCCCAACAACAAAGACATCTTCTCTGTTCTCAAGGGCAGAGATGTTAGTTAAGAATAGATCTTTTTTTCTGTAAAAAGACAATTAAATTTTAAAGAAAGGCTTTGCTGCTCAGAGATACCTGGATCATCAATTTGAAAATTTGGTCTTTGGATAATTTTAGTAAGTGAGACTTTTAGGTAATGCCCTAACTTATATCCTTGGTGCAACTATTGGATTCTGTAGGAAATCATCTTGCATTTTCTTTTGGTTCTGCTGTTGTTGCTACTTTGACTACTTTGACAATTAAACTCTCCATTTTGTAGTGCCCAAACATAAGGCTATTGCCAATGGAAACAATGAAATCCCTCTCCTAAGTCTCATTAATGCTTCTTGGTTATCTATTTGCTATTTTGTCATGCGTCACTGACATTTTATGTCATGCTATTGAAATTAATGGAACAACTGAGACTCTCCCAATGGCAACTAGGGGCCAACTTTAAATCAAATAGCGTGTCAAAGGCAGTCTAGTGTGACAGACTCCATCAGGATGAGGGAACCTATTAGATGTTCCATAAACTCTCTGTAAACAAACAGTAATAGGAAATTATCAAATTGATTTGAGGAATTTTTTTAAAAGTTTTAAAAGAGCAAGAAGCAGTATGGTACAGCAAGAAAAAATAAGCTGAAATTGGAGTCAGAAGATATCTGGGTCCTTGTCTTTGCTTTCCCCATCAATAAACTCTGATTTTGGACAAGACACTTCATGTCTTTGGATCTGGGTTTTCTCATCTTCTACAGGAGTTTGTTGGGTAAGTTCATCCTTAATGGCACTATGGTTCTAAGACTTTAAGTTGGTCAAGTAGCTTTTTATTTAAAGAATAGTACTTTTTCTTCTTCACTTTTCTTACCTTCTGTCTTAGTATCAATTCTAAAGAAGAGTAGCAAGAGTTAGGCAATTGGGGTCAAGTAACTTGCCCAGGGTCATATAGCTAGGAAGTGTCAGAGATCAGATTCCAGGTCTGGTGCTTGATCCACTATGCTACTTACCTGCCCTTTAGGAGTATTTTTTAAAATGTATAATCAAATGTTAGTATTTTAATCTATTTTTGAAATTTAATTGCAATGAATTATTTATAAAATATGTGCTTTAACTATGGGGTCCAGCAATGGGTCTGTCATCTGAAGGCAAGGCAAGACATTCATGACCACGTAGTCTATAGGGGAAGGAATATTTTGGTCACAGTGACTCTAGAAGACTAAACTGTAGAAGGGTTGTTACCTGAAACGGTGGAAGTAGAACTCATTCCAAAGAAATCAGGCCAATTTGAAATAAAAATAATAATTAGGATTCATATAGTATTTTAAGGTTAACAAGCATTTTAGAAGTATCATTTAATCTTCATAACAACCTGGAGGCAGGTACCATTATTATCCACATTTTACAGAATTTGAAACTGAAGTAGACATCGATTAAGGGACTTGACTATGGTCAGAGAGGTAATGTCTGAGACTGAGTTTCAATTAAGATGGCTCCCAATCCATTTTTAAAAATATATTTATATATAAAAATATATAGTTCATATATAAATATAAAATATTTTATTTTATATACTGTGCTCCCTAATAACCAGTATTAAAACATACTCATGTATAGGAGCATGTGGTCAGTTCAGTCACACTATTTCAGGCAGTGATGCTACAATGTCAACTCCTTCCTTCATTCTTTTTATTTTTCTCTCCAGTACATCAGTTGGTAATACTAGGTTTTAACAAAGGCTTATTAGATTATCCTTCCTGGATATATTTTCCAGGTCATTTGTTTTTCCAGTGAGAGATTTAAAATTTTAATCTATTTTTTCTTATCTTGAATTTACTTTATTGGTTCCTGCTGTCTTATGAAGTCATTATTTGTTTGTTAAATTATAATTTTGTTTGTTAAATTATAATTTTTAGGGAGTCATTTTCTTCTTTGAGGCTTTGTATTTCCTTTCTCAGGGACTTACTTTTCTGTGTGAGATGTTATATTTCCTTTTTTAGAGTACTGTTTTGTTCAGTAAATTTTTGTTCTAAGCTGCTGATGTTTTCTATTTATCATTTCCTTTTCTAATTTTTCTTCTAAGCCTCTTATTATTTGTTTTTCTATCATTTTTTGGAGATTTTCTAGGAGTTCATTTTGGGCTTCTCATTCTTTCATATTTTCCATTGAGGCTTCACATATTTTTACTTTTGTATTTCTAGATTGCAAAATGTCAAAAAATGAATAAAAAATTGTATCAACATATAATCTAGAAAAAGTAAAAACAAAAAAGATAATTGATGGTACTGAATATTTATAGAATTAGTAACATTAGGACTATTTTTTTCTCATTTGAATATTCCATATCATTATCAAGCATTCAAATTTAAAGAGTCAGTTTGACTGAAAGTTTTATTTAACTGCCTTTAATAGTTCATCTTATTTTACCTCGGTTTCATAATCTACTTTATCTCTCTTGATCTTTCACTTATACTCACTATAATAGAACTCTCTCACTTGCTGTTAACTTGCAAGTTCTCCAAAGTGCTTTTTCTCCCTCCTAGCATCTTCCTTTCCTTTCAAATTTACCCCCTTTTAAAGTATGTGCTCAGGTTTGGCTTTCAACCTACAAAGCGAATATCATCAGTTAATTGATCTCTGTTGTGCAGTTTTAGGCTAGATCATTCAGAGATACAAGTAGAAGCAGAGATTGAGTGAAAAGAGGGAGCTAAGTGTAGTTGTATTAAAAAGGAAACAAATTATAAGTAGTATTTCACTAATTTGCATTTCATCCTAGGCATTCCTAAATAAAGTCTCCTTGCTTCAGGAATTGCTGTAGGAATTCTATCATTATGAAACAAAATGAAAGGGAAAAAAAGCATTAAGAGTACTAAAAGTACTCAGAATTTTTATTATAGAATTTCAGAGTTTGAAGACTGTCTAGGTTACCCCACATCTTTAAAAAAATTCAATTAACAAGCATTTGTTCTCTGTCTCTATCTCTTCCTCTCTTTCTTCTACAATGTCCCAGGCATTGTACTAAGCAGATACAAAAAGACATAAAAGATAATTCCTGCCTTCAGTGGGTTTACAATCCCTCCCCTCTCCTCTTACAGCAGTCAGGGGGAAAAAACTCCAAACTTACAGTCAAGAAAAACAAATTCCCTTATTAACCATATCCAAAAAATATGAGTTCCATTTTGTATCACCTCACTCAGGAGGTAGGTAGTATTCTCCATTGATCTCTGGAATCATGGTCCAACGTAATCTTACCTTAATAAGAATCTCCCTTCAACATGCCAGACAAGTAGTCATCTAGCCTTTGTTAGAACATTTAGTTTCTCATCTAACTGTATTCATTGGGTTTCTCTAGCATTCCTCTTTTGATGACAGGAACTTTCCCCCACCCCATGCCCCTTTTAGTTTCCTTTTCTGTGTTGTCTTCTTCATTATATTGTACTCTTTTTGAGGGCAAGGACTTTTTTTTTATTCATAGCTTTAGCACAATGCTGGCACATAGTAGGTGATTAATATGTGCTTATTGGCTTACTGAAACTCTCATTTGCTGAATAAATGAAGTGACAAACCACTTATGGGACTCTTCTCCTCTTCTGTTTTTACTCTCCTCTCACCCCATTAGCATGTACATAGCCTCATTCAACTTCATTTACTCTCATTTATTAACTCCCAGGGCCTTACCAACTTGTCTTCCTTATATTTTCCTACCAATTACCTTCTTGTTCTGCTTGAGAGTTTCTATCTTTTCTCCCCCCTCAGGAATATTCTTCTTTGATTTTTTTTCTCCTTCAACCTGGTTTTTTCTTATCCTTCAGCTTGAGTTCTCTTTAGCTCAAATATTTTTCCTCCTTCAACTTGTAAAACACTTTGTAAAACTTTAAAGTACTATATTACTACTTTCCTCAAGTACTCCCACATTTACATACCTCAATTCAATCTCTAGCCTTTGTCATATTTCCAGAGCCCTCCACCACAATCTCTTCTCTCTCAGCTCAAATACCTTGTTTTAACTCATATGCACACTTTCTCTCTAGGAAGCTTGAAGGGTATGCATTGGTTAACTAGCTGACTATTAGCATAATAGTTTGCTTTAATTGTCAGTACACTTCTGGAGGGAAGTAAGAAGTTAGGAGGTCTCATTGGAGAAGAAATCATGAATTTCTTGAGAATGTACAGCTCTTAATAGGCTTAATAAATGGTTGAATTTTGAGAGTGAATGAACAAACGAATATGAAATTGATGCCCTCCATTGCTTTTCTCTGTCTTTGACTATAAAAGCCTCTATCTTCATGAGAAGATATTCTTTGATTAGAAAAAATGGAAGCCTGTTTGAGCCAAAGAAATGTTCTTTTTTGTTAGCATTGTGAGACAGATTCTGCTTCTCAGAATAAAAGTTGTGGCTCTTTTCATTTAGTCAGCATCCGGGCTTCTCTGGACTCCAGTCACCACGGCCAGTACTTTTGGGAGTAGTATAAGGAGTAACACATCTCTTAAAATCCTCCTGCCCTAGCTCCTTATACTCTTCAGGAAATGCCCTAGAAGGAGAGAGCTGTTGCTTTTTTTATGATAGGTATAATGCTCTGGACAGTTACTGGAGATCAAATAACAAATAATGGAAAGTGTGAACAAGTGTGATCCTCCCTGCAGTCATAGTCTGTTCCTACATCCTTTACTTCTGAGGAAGTCTCTTATGAGGAGGAGGTAGAAGAGACTAAAAGGTAAAGCACAAAGGAAAATTGAGAAACAAAAATATGTGAAGGGGAATGATTGTAAATGAATAATAACCAAGATTTTAAGGAAATTATTTGCCAACTCATTAATTACTCATATATCCCTTATTATGTTTGACTTTAAAAAAGTGAAAATAAAAAAAAAGACTATAGCTTGCATGTGAACACAAATCACAAATATATTAAGCTTTGGAGTAGACTCAACATGTACTTCCTAGACATTAGTATAAAGCAACCTTTACTTGGGGGAGGAGAGAGGTGTCCCAGATTATTTTGTAGAGTATTATCCTTGTGTAGACTGCTTCCTGGTTTGAAGATTTCTAAGTGGGTAAAAGCATAGTTACTAGCTGTTAGACCATTAACTCCTAATTGCTAACCATTGAAGCACTGTGTATCCCTCCCTTTCCCAACCTACTTATAACATGGACATGTAATCTTGGTTAACACAAAGAAGGTATCCTTACCTTATGGGATTTAATGGTGAAGAAAATTAATGTTGAATTGTAGTCTTTATAAGTAATATTTCTATTTTATATCTCTACACTGTCACTAAGAAGTTGTGTGATATTAGATGAATTATTAAGGATTTCCTGACTTAGTTTCTTCATTTGTATAAGAGGGATAACATGAATAAAGGAAGTATGGTGTAGTTAAGAGTGCTTCATTTGCAGCCAGAAAAAATGTGAATCTGTGCCATAGGATCCTATGGCATGGGCTCACATGCAACTTCGAACAACAGACTTAATCCTTCTGGGCCTGTTTCCTTATCTATAAAATGAAGGAGTTGGACTAAATGACTTCTGAGGTTCCCTTCAGTGCTCAGGCGTATCATCTGATGAGATCTCTTCTAGTTTTCTAACAAAGTCATTATAAGAAACTAATGAACTTCTCTGATGAAATCAAGTATTGCATTATGGGAAGAGGGAAGCATGGCCAGTAATGGTGGGAAAGTGGGGAGTTAGAGGATGTAGAGCTTGCTGGAGTAATTCATATAAAGAGTACAGTGGGTACAAGAGGCAACACATGTTATAGGTCTTTAATGCAGAAAAAGAATATGGAAAAGACAGGATAGCTACATGGGTCAAAAACCACATTGGTGGAAATTTGAAAAGTTAGAGTCCTGTCTTTGGAGGACCATGGAGTGGAAGGATGTATGCAAGTTATCAGTAGCAAAGGGAAACTTCAAAAGGGGGAAACAACAAAATAATATAATAGTGGGGGAAGATGGTAAAAAGAAGGGCAGAAGGAAAGAAAGAAGAAAGTCATCAGACCCTGATGCCATATTCATGAGGATCTATCCATCCAGCTATCCATCAGTTCCCTGACCAATTTATGCATTCATTTATTCAATAAGCATTTATTAAATATGAATGATATACCTGGCATTGTGCTGTGAGTCAGTTACTGGGAATGCAGACAAAAATGCATCAGTCTTTGTTTTTGAGAAGCTTAAATTTGATTCTGTTTATTGAGAAAGGAACATGTAAACCAAGGAGTAAATATAAGAGATGGACAAAGCAAATGCCAAGTTTTGGGGATGGGAGAGCAGAGTACCTGTACCTGGAGCTCTAGAATGGCCTTATGGAGAAGGTGACATGAGTCGAGATTGGAAAGAATCTAAAGATTCCAAGAGGTAATGAGAGGATGAATTCCAGGCATGCAATACATACAAACTGTGTAATGTCATAGTAATGGGAAGCAAAAAGTCATGTTGGAGTATTAGCAAGGAGGATGGTTTGGTTGAAACAAAAGTGTGTTGGGGGAGTCATGTGAAATTAGTCAAGAAAGATTGGCTGACATCAGATTGGGAAGAGCTTTGCATTCTAAACTGAAGAGTTTGTATCTTGTTCTAGATTCTAAAGCTACTTGAGCAGGAGAATGACATGGTCAGTCCTATGCTTTAGGAATATCAATTTTGTAGTGATGGGGAACCTAGATTGGGGAAGGAAGAGACTAGAGACAGGGAGACCAATGAGGAGGTTATGCAATGATCCAAATGAAAGGTGTTGAGTGAAAAGAGTTTTGTGAATAGAAAGAAGGAGATGGTTATGAGAGATGATATATAGGTAGGACTGGCAAGATTTGGCAGTTGGATAGGGAAAATGTTGGAAAGTGAAATAGAAACCTTGTAGGAGAAAATGCTATAGAAATTCTGATTATCCGTGCAATTGGGATGGATTTGCTAGAATATGAATCTTAGAATCTAAAGATATTACAGAGATTATAGAGTTAATGCCTTCATTTTATAGGTTGGGAAACTAAAGTGATACAAGTATGATATAACAGAACTAAGGTTCCTCTCCAAGCCTTCTGACTGAAAATGCATTGTTCTTCCTGCTACATAATGCTAAGTAATGTATATCTCAAATCTGTTGAAAATTTGGCTTTAATTTGGAGAAATGTTTCCATAGTGAAAGCAATAGCACATCTACAAGAATTTTGGAGATTCACTAAGCAAGCCAATACAAACTGTTCATATTCTTTAGGAATGAAGTGTTGGATATAAAAGATATTATAGTTTGCATAAGAAGACATTGTGAAAGAACTCACAGTATTAGTAAGAGTGGTAGACTAGTCATGATTTGGACTTGAAAATATATGTGATAAAGAGAACTGTGACAAGGCTAGGAAGGGAAAAAATAGTTTCCTGGGCTCTTCATTTAAAAACAGAAACAAGGTTTTGTTGGCATTAAGGACAGTTAAAACATGCTATAATTGTGGCTTAAGAAGTCACCCAAGATAAAGTTAAAGATGATGTATATATAGGTGGGGGACTTAGGTAACACAGTGGATAGAGTGCCAGGCCTTGAGTTAGGAGGATCTGGATTAAAATCTGGTTTCAGACACTTTTTAGTTGTGTGACCTTGGGCAAATCACTTAATCCAAATTATCTAGCCCATACTGTTCTTCTGGCTTACACTTGATACTAAGAATTGATTCTGATATAGAAGATGATGGTTTAAAAAAGAATTGTGTGTAGGATGAGGAGGGAATGGCAATGTTTCTATAAAAATGAGATAGGTGTATAAGCTCTGAAGAAGAAAGGACATACAACATTGCTCAAAAAAAGGAAATAAGTACCCAGGTAACTCCTTTCCTTCCTCCTCTTCCCCAAATAGAGAAGGCATCATTTAACAACAACAACAACAAAACGTATATTCAAAACTATGTCTTGCTTATTGCTATTGATCAGTTCTTTCTGTAGTTGAGTTCCAAATTCTCTTACTCCTTCTACCATCTCCCTCCACTCATTAAGAAGGCAAGAAATATGATACTGATTATACATATTTATCCTAATCTTTCAGACAGACCATTCAGTGGATCAAGACAAAAATACCAATCATGTAACATCTGCCTAATGGAATGTAGTTAAACACTTAAGGTTGTAAGAGAAGAGGAGAGGAACCAAAAAGGAGTGGGAAGGTAGATGGATTTACAAAAAAGATAAAAAAGAAAATAAATTCCAAGCAGGGTCAAGATTTTTAAAAACAGCTGGGGGAAGATACTTCCTTCTTTGTAAAAGAGACAGGGTTAGCCTATTTCAGATGAAATGGCCTTGTCTGAGAATTATGGAGGAGGAAAGGAGGGGGAGGAAACGCAGCTAGGAAAACTAAGGAAAGGAAAGGGCAAAGAGTAGGAGGACATTAATCCCAGTATAGAAGGCTTCTAAGACAATCTCCAAGAAATAGAAACAGGAGAGGATTGTGAGGGGGAAGGGATATGGTAGAATCTAGGAAAGGTAGAAGAGCCCACTAGTTTAAAATGTATTTCCACTCTCCCTCTACTCACAACTTTGAGGCTGATGAGGTTGGGAATATAGGATGATGGGGTGAAGAGGGAGAAGTTGGGCTCAGTTCAAGTCTAGGATCCTTCATCCATCCAATTCGTTTGAAACACACTGAGGAAGTCACCAATATTTAAAGTTAGGATTATTAGGAGAGATATTTCTTGCATGGGATGCTTCATTAGCTTGCCATCTACTCTTTGAAGTCAGACCAAGGCTCTGTTTGATATTTTTATTGATTTAAAAAAATCCTCCCCTTCTGTCAGCATCATTTCTAAGAGAAGAGTGGAAAAAGCCAGGAAGTTGGGGATAAGTGACTTGCCTAGGGTCACATAGGAAGTGTCTGAAGCCATATTTGACCCCAGGTTCTTCTGACTCCAGGCTTGGTGCTCTATCCACTGTACTACCTAGCTGTACTTATTTTAATCTTTTAAAAACATTTTTGCCTCTAAAATCTTTTTTTAAAAAGTTAATTTATTTTTCATTTGTTTATTTGCTACATTAAAACACCCAGGTAACTTCTTTCTCCTTCTTCCCCAACGAGAAAATGCCTCGTTTGACAAAAAAGATTTGTATATATACATATATATATACACATATTTTTATAATTATGTCTTCTGTATTTCTATTGATCAATTCTTTCTCTGTAGTTGAGTTCTAAATTCTCTTCCTCCTTCACCATCCCCCTCCACTCAGTAAGAAGGCAAGAAATATGATACTGTTATACATATTTATCATAATTTTTTAGACAGACCATCTATCTATTGATTAGGGAGGATGATATTCTTCAGTAGAACAAGGGACCTGATTTTTTAAAAAAATCCTTTGAAATGGAAGGGGGAAATGCCTTGGGCATTTAATGACTGCTTAATTGAACTGAATGAAAATACTTATGAGATGCTGAGAACAGAATGATTTCCTCACTATGTAACTACTAAATTCAAATTTGTGTTTATTTCTTGCTAAGTGGAAATTTTGGGGTATTTTGCAACTTATTTTTCCATATTCTGCAAATAAGGCAGATATTCTCTCACCCTACAAAGAACTCTAGTTATCAAACTCTTTTTACATGCTCTTCAGCATGATATGATAGAAAGAATATTTCATATTTAGAGAACAAGGGTTCACATTATGACAATACTTACTACCTGTGTTACCCTGGGCAAGTAATTTTACTTCTCCAGACCTGTTTTCTCATCTATAAAATGAGAAGGTTGTACTAAATGACTTCTAGAGTCCTTTAGAGATATAAATATGTGGTCTTAAGAATAATTATTTTTAAAATTAGCTTTATTTAACAATTAGTTTTTTGTTATGTTGTTCATATGAATGACACTTTCTCAAGTACTTTTCTCCTCTTCATTTCAAAAGTTTTGTTGACTTTTGTTGACTTATTCTGTTGAAGATTATGATCTTCCCTAATGGATATATTGACAGTCTGTCTAAAAGATCATGATAAATATGAATAATGGGCATCATTTTTCTTGCATTTTCATTGGAGAGGTAGGGAGGGGAAAGGGAATAAGAGAATTTAGAACTCAGTTTCTATTGAGTTCAGAAAAATTCCATGGACAATTAACCAAATAAGGAAGCATTTATTAACCACCTTCTCTGTGCCAGGGACTTTGTTAGATCCTGAACTTACAAAAACAAAGGATGAAACAATCTCCACTCACCAGGAGCCTTCATTCTAATGGAAGAAATATCAAACAAGTACATGTAAAAATATACAGCAAAAAATAAATAGATACAAATATATGCAAAATAGTTCAATGGGAGATGAAAGGGTGGGCATATGGAAGGGTCAGAACTTGGTCTAGGGGTAGAAGAAATAGGCAGACTAGTTTTATATATATAATACACACAATGTACTATATATTCATATATAATATGTACATATCAGTTTAGATACATTCACATATACTGTACTTATATGTATATATAAACTATATATGTATGCATGTATATATGTACATATACATGAACTATAAAGGCAATAGCAAGCTGTTTCCTCTATACCTTTATATTATATATATTTTAATACACATATATATTAAGAGAGATGAGACACATAATAAGTTGACAGAGAAGGAAATGAAAGTGAGATTGTAATTGACTATAATTGTTTTTTCTCCCAAAGATATCTATATCTATATCTATATCTAATCTATATCTATATCTATATCTATATCTATATCTATATCTATATCTATATCTATATCTATATCTATATCTATATCTATATCTATATCTAGAGTGTGTATGTATGTGTATTGTCCAGACACATGGAAGTAAGTTCAGAGCCATGATGCTGGAGGTTGCTTATCATCCCTCCCTTCATGAATGAAGATTATAACGTTTCTGGGCCTCAGTAGATGGCTCTTATAAACTAAAATGCCAGGAAAAAATCCATTCTCCAATATCTCAACTGGTGAATATTCACTCAAAACTTAGCAAGACTGGTCCTCAGGGGAAGGATGGTCCTCTGCTCACCAGTCCTCAAAGTTTTCCAGTGTGGTAGAACCACCCAGAGCTTGTATTCTGTTGTCAAAATCTTAAGATCCTCAGAACTATCTCTTGTCACTCTGAAGCATGAGAAGATGATATCAGAAAATGTAAATTTTTCATAGAAGTCTGAGTTTGAGTCTTGATTCTACCATTAGTGACTGTGAGATGTTGGCCAAGTCACTTATTTTCTTTTGCAACTCTTAGTTTTCCTCATCTCTAAGATAAAAGGATTGCATGAAATGATCTTCATTTTGTGATTCTCCTGGGGGATACATGGGTCTCAGCAGTTTCAAACTTTAACAGGAGCACATCATCTTCTTTTTTGGGTACTAGAGTGTATGGTTCTAGGGATTCCAATGGTTAGTACCCTAGAATGGAAGCCCCTCTAGAGCAAGGACTGCTTTCTTTTTGTTTTTTTGTGTCCAGCCCCCCAATGTAGTACCAAGCCTTGGGCAGAGTAGGTGCCTAATAAATCTTTATTCCATTCAGTTGAATTGGCCAGCCCTTTGATGTTCCTTATTATTCTTCTCCTTCAGATTCCTAGTCTTGCCCCCTAGAATCAAGGAGACTACTATGCCTCTGGCAAGGACCAACAATAAAAGTAGCTAATATATAGCTGAGAGAGTTGCCTGAAAGGCGTGGGGAGAATTGCCTTTGTTGTTGGGGGGGGCAGCATATACTTGCTGCTTCTATATCTTCATATGTACTACAGAGAGACAAGTCACATAATAAGTAGGCAGAGAAGAAAATGAAAGGGAGAGTGTAATTGAGAATAATTGATTTTTCCAAGGGATATATATCATCAGAGGACTCACAAGTTAACGATATTAATTAAACACTAATTGTGTGTCCAGTATTGTATCAGGCATCGGTAGAGGAATGACAGATATGAGACAACTACTACCTACTACCTACTACCCTTGAGGGGCTGACAATATGGTAGGGGAGATAAGATGGGCATAAAATAACTAGTGAACAATACAAACCTGTATATGATCAAGTGTTAAATTATATAGGCAGCCTATAAGTGCCACAAAGCTTCTGAGAGAGAATGAAAAGTCAATATAATGAGGTGAGAGAAATAAAAGAGGATTATTGGAGGGAAAGCAGATTTAAAGCAGTGTGGGAGGAGTGGGGGAAACAGACACGAGGCATTCAAAAAAGACCCTGAATAACATCTGCAGTGAGGTATGGATGATATTAGAAAAATAGGAAAACAGGGAATAATTTAAACCAAGCATAGGCAGGAGAGAAGAGGTATGCCCAAGGACATCACTAAGGGTACGAATAATTAATATAAACAGGGAAGACTCTACGGATGCAGCTTCTGCAGTTTTTAAAATTTTCATGAAATCAAATGATGGTCTGAGATAGGTCAGTGCCAAAATTTCTTTTTGTTACTGCTAGGAAATCTAGTTTATGAAAAAGAAAACCATGCAGGTCAAGACTTTTTAATTCCTAGACCCTAACCTACCAAGTCTTGTAAGCAGGCCTAGGAATTCTTGTGGAAGATGTGCCTGCAGCTCAAAATTTCAAAAGGACAGTGAAGAAAATTTGATGAACTCGCCCCTGTGCCTTGCAGATAAAAAGTAGAACAAACACAAAAAGCTGTTTGGAACAGGAGATTATCCTCTTCATGAATAGCAGAGGAAGCTCCAATTTTAGAAGAAACACCTATTTTATACCTGAGAGCATAGATAGGAAGTGAATAACCATAATGGCTATTTAGCATGGAACTGAATCGGTGCTTTTTATTAGCATGATGAAAAATTACCCTCTATCAATAAGGACCAGTAACTTAGAGAGATGACTGTAAGGTGATTGTTTGATGTGTGTGTGTGTGTGTGTGTGTGTGTGTGTGTGTGGTGTAAGAGTAATGTCTTTGGTGGGAGGTATTTGACTTGCTTCTACCTCCACATTGTTTAGTCAGTGGTTGCTCCTTGGTATCCCATCACCTCCCTATAATATTATGAAACTAACATACATTGAGAAAAAGACAGTGAGAAAATAGAGAAATGCTGAGATGTAAAGTAAGAGAAGTTCATTTTCAAACCATCTGCTCATCAATAGGGGCAATGAACAAAAGACAGGGAGCGGAGTTCGAAAAGAGGTGTGAAAATGAGAAAGTGGGCTAGCAGGAAGGGGGCTAAGGCAGCTGGGGAGGAATAATAAGAAAGGCTATGAAGGAAGCCCTTTCAGGGAGTGGAAGTTGCAGAGAGAAGCCATGAAGAAGAAGATATGAAGTGGGAGGAGAATCTATTTAGGGATGAGAACACTTTAGGGGACAGCACGGAGAAAACATTGGCAGGATAAATAGGCGGTAAGGGGAATTTCCACAAATAACCAAGGTCAGTGAACAAGTAAGGGGAGGTTATATAAAGAGCTCTGGTAATGTGAGAAGAGAAGTATTGACTATACTTTAGAATCCTACTGTTAAAAAGATTCCCAGGAGAAGAAAAGAAGGGACAAGTGGCATTGCCTCAAGAGATCGACTTCTATTGGAACTTCAGGAAAATGATAAAATATCCCCTGTTCTTCCCAAAATCAGAGGAAAGAGAATTGGGTTATAAATTATGAAAAATACACAACTGTTATAAACTATTTTCAGAAGGTAAAATGAAAGATTTTGTGACTAAAATAATAGAAACATAATTGTCTCCCTCAATACATACAAGGATACACATGTGAGCAAGCATACTATAACACAATCATGTATGTGAGAGTCAGAATGGGACAGTGGTAGAATAGACCTGGAGCTATGAAGGTCTGGGTTTGAATCCTGTCTCAGGCACCAGTTGTGTGACCTCTGAGCCCTCATTTTCCTCATCTATAAAGTGATAATGATGTTTATAGTAATAGTAATTTTACTCACTTTAGAAGACTGTCATGAGGATCAAATGGCTACATTATTGTGAATTTTGTTCATATTCAGGCACAATGACCTTTTAAGTTTCAACATTATTGTAGGGTTGGGATGACACAAAAGTCATTTTAGATAATGAATACTCAAAAATGATTTTCTCTGTTTTTATAAATGTGGTTGAGTAGGAGTGTAGGACTTCATATCACAAAACTCTCCTCTCCTCTCCTCTCCTCTCCTCTCCTCTCCTCTCCTCTCCTCTCCTCTCCTCTCCTCTCCTCTCCTCTCCTCTCCTCT
>NC_058132.1:621148625-621242154 GCF_016433145.1 Gracilinanus agilis | reverse complement strand
TTGTTTCCCTTCTGATTTTGACTACATTGTTTTTGTTTGTACTAAAGCTTTTTAGTTTAATATAATCAAAACCATTTAATTTACATTTTGTAATTTTCTCTAACTCTTGCTTTGTTTTAAAGTCTTTCTTTCCCAGAGATCTGACAAGTATACTATTCTGTGTTCACTTAACTTATTTATAGTTTCCCTCTTTATATTCAAGTCATTCACCCATTCTGAATTTATCTTGGTGTAGGGTGTGAGATGTTGATCTAGACCTAATCTCTCCCATATTGTCTTTCATATGACTGTTTAACATTCCCAATTCTTTTAAGAACTTTTACTTCATATAATTTGAGCTATCCATTGGGGAATGGATCTTAATCTTCAATATACTTCAATTCCTTATATTGCTTGGATAGCTGATGATTATCTCCTAATAAATTTTGCCATTTGTTTATTATATTGCCTTTGATTTCAAGTGGTTGTCATTTGTTTTGTTTCATTGTTGTATGCTTAATTTGGTTTTGACCATTGGCACAATCACAAAGAGGAAATAAAGACTAAGAGCATTAATTTGAACTGAGATTAAACTCTTAGAATACTTTGAATCTGGGTTAGATTTCAGATGTCCCCACTTTTGAACCTGAAAAAATATTATTTTTAAAATTTGTTGAATTGTTTGCTCTTTTCAACAAGACTGCTTTGGATATTGGATCAAGTGAAGGTTTTTTTTTTCTCTAGAAATACTATCATGTACTGAAGATTTTTAAAAGATTTTTTCTAGGCTTTAATTAACCCTCAAAATTTTTTCCTACTGACACTTGTGTTGACCAGATTAATTGATTCAAAATAGCCATATGTGAGGTATTTGTGTCATAAGAAATGTTGAAAAGGGTGAGTTCATAAAAACCTGAAAGTACTTATATGAATGGATGTAAATTGAAGTGAGCAGAATCAGGAGAACAATGTAAACAGCAATAGAAATATTATATGATGATCAACTGTGAAGGACTAAACCATTATCAGCAAAGTCAGTCTCCAAAATAACCACAAGGGACTCAGGATGAAAATGTTATCCACAGACAAAGAAAGAACTGTTGGATTCTGAGTGCAGATCAAAGCTTGCCATCTTCCACTTTATTTCCTTCATGAAACATTAATTGTATGTGTGATATGTATGTGTCTTCTATCACAGCATGAGCAATAGGAAAATATGGATTGCATGAAAGCACAGGTATAACTTATTTTAGACTATTTAACACTTCAAGGAAGGTGGGTGGAGAGTACAAAGGGAGAAAAAAATCTGAATTCCAAGATGCCAGAAAACAACCATCAAAAATCGTTTATACATGTAACTGAAAAAATAAAAATAAATTTTAAAAATTGCCATTCTGCTGTGATATATTGCTGATGTATTGAAATCTTAGATAATTGAATATTATAGTTAAATGATGACTTTATATTGCCCATTGCATGTCTGAATTGACAATATTTTTGGTATTGATAAAAATGACAGAATTGAATTGGATGTTGTTCCTTGAATCTATGATTTACCATGAGTGTTCACTAATTAGAGATTTGCTGTTCAGTGGTGGAACCTGTCTCACATGAGGGATTATTAGTTTTCAGAGTGTCCATTGTCCAAAGAGATGATGATATTATAGAGGCCGCATGCTATTCTGTGCATATAGGAAGAAAGAAGTCATAACTGTATGCCTGGCACAGAGTAGATAATAAATGCTAGGTGATTGTGTCACATGGACTTCCTGAAACAGCAGAATGTTCCAGCATCCCTGAAGAGATGATTGCTAATTGGATTGTGTGGAAATCATTTTTATGCCTCCTACTGTGCAAAAGAAGGTGAGGAAGTACAAAGTGGTCCTGGCAGAAGAATACATTAAGGATTAAGTGAGGAACAGGCTGAGACCATCACCTGCAGCATTTTATGTTGGGATTCCATTCTTCTAAGACCTCCATGATACAGCAATAGCCTTGCCTTCGGCAACTCCGGATAGAGTAGCAAAAGATAAGGATGGAGCCCTGTCTTCCAGACTATAGCCTGCTGGTATAAATTCAAGGGATTCACTCTGGAGGGAGTTAAGAAAATAAGGATATCCTTGTTCACCAAATCAGGAACACTGTGAGTTTTGTCTAGGATGGGCCACTGCAGTGATGCTCCTCCATACTTCACATACCTCCCTTTCCTGGTTTGTTATACATTATTAATGGACTCTTTGAGCCAAATTGGCTGTCTTACAATTCCTGATCATAAGACACTCCATCTCCCATGTGTGTGCCTTTGTACTGTCTGTGCCCTTATGCTTAGAAAATGCTTCCTCTACACCTCTGCCTTTTAGAATCCCCATTTTCCTTCAAAGCTTGGTTCATGCATTGCCTTTTACATGAGATATTTCCTTTTTTTAAAAAAAACCTTACTTTCTGTCTTAGTATCAATTCTAAGATAGGAAAGCAGCAAGGGCTATGCAATTAGGGTTAAGTGATTTGCCCAGGGTCACACAGCTAGGAATTTCATGAGGGCTTTTTGGTACATCTCTTCCTCTAGCTACTAGTACCTTCCTCCTCAAAATTACTTTTGTAGAGATTTAGTTATGTAGCTAGTTCCCCCAGTAGAATGTAAGCTCATCAAGGGCAGGGACTGTTTCATTTCATCTATTCATTGGTAGTACATAACACAGTGTCAAGCGCAAAATGGGTGATTAGTAAATATCTGCTGGTAAAAGACTATTGTACTTGCAGGAAAATTGATATAGATAAATATGAAGCTTCAAGGCCCCATTTTCCATCTTGCATGGAATTTGAAAATGCTTTTATCAAGATTTTATTTTGTTCCAGACACTGTTTTAAGTGCCATAGATAAAAAGAAAGTAAAAACAGTCTCTGCTCTCAGGGAACTAACATTGCAAAGAAAGAGACAAAATGTAAATAAATAGGTATAAAATCTCTATCTATCTATCTATCTATCTATCTATCTATCTATCTATCTATCTATCTATCTATCTATCTATCTATCTATCATCTATCTATCTGTCTATCTAGTGTGGATGTATATATAGAGTAGCATGCCTAGATCATAATGTTGTCATGCTTGCAGAAGCCAGATAGACAATGGCACCTTGGAAAATCCACCGAAAGCTCATGTTCAGATCTTCAATATCCTTGAACAAGAGGGGAAGAAGGTTTCTGACTTTGAATTACATTTGGTAACTCTATGGAATGATACAAAATGTCACTTGCTTCTTTGCAGAGGCTAAGGTTCATAATAGATATGGAATATTACATGTAGCATAAGAATTTTTAAATGTGTTGATCAATTTTAATGAAATTTATTTCTTTCCTCTTTTTATTTGTTCAAAAAATTATAATAAATGGGTCTTTGGGAAGAAGAATATGAAAGGACTCACAGGGAAATCTGTGTAATGTAAAAATAAAAGATTTCCATAAAAAGCTATTTTTTCAAAGAAAATATAAGAAATTATACCATTGACTTTACTTTATTATTTATGATATTTGGCCATAAGCCATGATTATACATTAATTTGTGCTTTGAATTTTGGAAGATGGAGAAGATGAGGAGATTCACTGAGAGTCTGGGTAAAGGAGGGTGAATAGCCAAGTATGGACTTAGTTCAGAAAAGCTGTGATAGGAAGTAGAATTTTCCCTTCTACATTGTGGGAGTGAGGGTGTACAGCCTCCAGCCTCTCTGTGATCTGGAAAATATATGTAAAATTTTTTGGCCCTCCCTTTCAAAGAAGAGAAGGAGTCTGAATTGTTTCTTTTTCTTTCGTGTGGTGTTCATAATACTTTATTATAAATTTAGGGCTAAGTTTGCATTTCTGAGTTTCTAAACCTTTTCTGTGTTATCTGCTGGCCTTTGCATGTTGTCTGCAGCTTCTGCAAAACTCTCCCCAAATCCCATTTAATTTCTTATGCTGACTTGTGATATGTTGAAACCAGGATGGGGAAAGTTGTGCTATGGAAAGCATAACTGTAGTTGATGACATAATGCTCAAATTTGCTGTCAGGAACTCCAGCAAGGTGACTAAGAAAACACAAGATATCAGAGCTACCTCATCCAAGTAGTTAAAAGACTGGCACATCTCCCAGTAAAGCTTATGAAGATGGTTGGGGCCCTGCAATAAAATAAATATATTCCAACTGCCTGTTGATCATAAAGGAATTAGTTAGATTCCTTAGCAAGCAACAGAACAACATGAAGGGTAGACAGCCAAGCAAACTCTGGAAATATCTTGTCCATAATCTCAGTTGCAGAAAGACTGATGCAGGGAGTTCTTGGCTCATATGGAAAGATTCTAGATTGAGGTATGAATGAAAAGGGCTTTTCAAGTTGTGGCTCAAGGCAAGAGTCACAACACCTCCAGGGTCAGAGGGGACCAAACACGGTCATTCCTATCTAAACGTGATCTTTTGGGGGCAGCTGGGTAGCTCTATGGATTGAAAGCCAACCTAGAAATGGGAGGTCCTATGTTTAAATCTGGTCTCAGACACTTCCTAGCTGTGTGTGACCCTGGACAAGTCACTTAACCCCCATTGCCTAGCCCTTACTGCTCTTCTGCCTTGGAACCAATACATAGGACTGATTCTAAGGTGGAAGGTAAGGGTTATACAAGTCATCTTTGGAAAGACAGGAGAGGAGAGACAACACTTTTCTGGCTAATACTCTAGTTGGTGAGAACCCAAGGGAGCAAAGATCAAATACAGACCTTGGCTTGTAATTGGGGGATGGAGTAAATCAGAATGTCTGAAGGTACTATGGGTGCAGAGCCAATAGCACCAGGTAAATGTAAGAATTCTAGGACTACCTGGTGAGGGACCCAAACTGACTTATAACACTTCAGTAATAGTGCAAGACTGATGGACTACATTTAAAAAACTTTGAGATACACTGAAACAGATGATATTATATATTTCAAATGTCCTATGTGTTTCTGTTACAACAATTTTTAATGTATTATGCTCATTAGATATATTATTTTTATATGTGAATGCATTAAGTGTTTATATGTGATCTCTGTATTTGACTGGAAAGGAATGATTAAATACCAAATATGTGCAAGGTATAATACTGGTGCTAAGGATACAGAGACAAAAATATTAAAATAGTCTTGCTCCCAGTGAGCTTCTATTTGATGATATCTGATGCCATGTATAGCATATTTTCCAAAGCCTGCATTCTTGGCCTTTAGTATGAAATTTGTTTATATAGTCGGACCTCCTTTTATGGGAACTCACCACAAGAATTCAGGTATACACGATTGGCAATTAGAAAAAATAAAGGCTGAAAAATATTTCAAATAAAAAAGTTTAATTAGGCTCTAAATCTGTACCATTTTCCCAAGCTGCATAAAGTCTCAGAGCAGTTAGTCCATGCAATCACACTCATTCTCTCACTGAGAAGCATGAATGTGAGTAATTAAATTGTTTTGCACCAAGCATTAACCTCTGCATCAGTCTTTGCCCAGATTTCTTGCTTGTAAGAGGTCATATCCATGTCTCTTTGTTTCATTGATGCTATTTATGAAATAAATTAATGAAACTAATAATGGCCCCAAAGTACAAGAGGAAAGATCCTGGTAGCTCTGATAAGCCTAAGAAAAGTCATAAAGTGCTAAGGTAGGTTAGTATAAGAAATACTTATTAAGTAATGGATTTCACTATTATGCATGTTTTTTAATTTTTGCAAAGAGTATTGGAATTATATTGATTGCATAAAACAAGGTCCTACTGTATATGGCATTGCTTTCCATGCTCAGTATTCTTTTTTACTTGATCTTGAGACTGTTGCATGCAATTTGAATGGGCACGACATATATTCTGTATACTATGTATTTTATAGGATTACCTGTGACTGTTATGTTTATGATACAGGTTTACATATATTCTGTATACTATGTATTTTATAAGATTACCAGTGACTTATATTTATACAGGTTTACATATATTCTGTATACTATGTATTTTATAAGATTACCGGTGACTGTTATGTTTATACAGGTTTACATATATTCTAGAGTACATTGTATAATTTACAGAAACTATCTTTTTTATTTATAGATCAGGGGTGCAAAAAGAGGTAGAGATTGTCTTGGTAATAACTGGTCAGCGAAAGCTAGGCTGAGGATGGGTCATATTGGGATTGGGTGGTGGTAATTAAATTGCTGAATTTAACTCTCTTTAATTTTCTTTAAATTTCTTAATTTCATTTTAATTTCATTTCAAGTAAATGTCTTTATTTATTCTCATTTCATATCTGCTATTTGACCTTAGTCATGGAGAGATTTATAGCGAGAGAATGAGGGTACAAGGGAATAATGTGAATTGATGGTGACCCCAAAGTTTGCCTTTAACATGAAACCGCTTGAAGAGCACACATTTGAAAGAGGGAAATAAACTACACTTCCCAAAAGGGGACACATACAATATCACTGCTCATATTTCCAGTGCTTTCAGATTCACCTGTTCTTTATGTACATACACTTTCCCATCTTCAGCTATGGAACGAGAAGCTCCCAGGGCTAGCAACTCCTGAATCTCAGATCTGTAGAATCACAGAATTCTAAGCTAGAAGGAATCTTAGATATCAATCAGGCTTCGAATGATTAAAAAGAAGAATCATTTCCCCAACAGCCAGAATGGCATTTGTTTTCACTTGTCTCCCACATGTGAAGCCAATGGCTATTTTGCAGTATATTTCACTCAGAGAAAAGCCGTTCCACAGGGCATTCTCCAGAGGTGCTTCTACTCTTTCAAATCTGTTTGCTATTATTCTGGCGGGTGTTCATCACTGTTGCTAAGGGAGGTTTCTATGGCAAAAGCCTACCAACTAAGTGAGGATTATATACAGTAAATATTTCAAACAGATGAACTTCAACACAGTAGCTGCTGAATCTTAAAAGCAAAGCAGAATGGGCTAAGCATCAGATCTGTAACTCTAGCTACATTTATGACTCCAGTGGAAAACCAATGACCAAACTGATGCCTATTTCCATTTACCGTGGTGGTGAGAAACTGGAGAAAAACTAGCACCATGTGTATAACAGGCATTTAATAAATATTTATTGATTGATTGCTTTTCTTTATTATGCTATATATGTGCTATCCTGGATGCAGGCATACAATTGCTATAAGAAGGAAACATAAGATAGAGTGCTATCATCAATTTTGTCTTAATAGTAATAAACAATGACAATTATTTATAATAAATAACAGTAATACATAATGACAGTAGCTCATGTTTATTTTTAATTTTTATAATTTTTTAAATTTTATTTAGAATATTTTCCCATGGTTACATGATTCATGATTACCCCCAATTTCTCCCTCCCACCAAAGCAGAAAAGCAGTTCCACTGGGTCATACATGTATCATTATTCAAAATCAATTTCCATGTTAAGTAGTTCATATTTAGATAAAATTTTACAAAGCACATTTCTATAACACTTTAAGTTTTACAAGACATTTTCCTGACAACCTCATGAGGTAGACGGTATCAATATTATTTTTTGTATCAATATTATTAGCTCCGTTTTGTTAGCTGAAGAAATTGAGGCTGAATGAAGTGGTTTTCAGAATGTTGCATAGCTGGTAAGAAGGATAGACAAGAGTCAAACCCAAGCTTTCTGCTCTAATTACTATGCTGTTTCATTACAGAATTCCATCTTGATTGGTGGCCCACAATGTGACCTCAAGGTTACATCTCAATTATTTGGAACAAAGACTACAAGAAGTTATTAGTTGTCATTCTTATGAATGAGTCTCATTCGTCTCCCAACAACAAAATCTTGAGAGCCCATCTTTTCTTTTAAATGAAAAATATAGCTGTTACTCCCCCAACTTATAGGGCTAGTGGTCATATTTATTTCTCACTGGTTTTTGAAACATTTTAGAGGTGAAGACTAAGTTGACTTAAATGTTTCTCATCATAGCAACATGTAGTAAAACTGTGCTGAATTAGAGATCTTGGAAATAATGTTTAGGAGTATTTATAGCTCTGGCCTCATGGCATTCTAGAACAGTTAGTTACTTAGTCAGCAGAGTAGAAACTAATTCTGCTGCCATTTCTTGATAGGTTTTGGATGAAAGAAACTTCTTTTATCTTAGGTAGAGTTTCTGCTGGAAATCTTACTCAGCACTGGGAAGCTGAGAGAGATCTCCAGAGGTTATCTGGTCCAGCTTTTGGACCACAGTTTCTTCTTTTACAAAATAAAATGATTAGATTAGATGATCTCTAAATTCCCTTATTGCTCTATTTGTCTAGAGTTAACTTGGCTTTTTGACTTTAGGAAAAGCTAAATCAGATTTAATCAAGGAAAAGTTCATAATATTTCTCAGAAATATGTTCTGAAATATTTCCAGAGATGGAGTTATGATTTCTTGGGCTATTTATCATAACCGGTAATTTCTTTTGACTCTAAAATAGGTGGGGCAGGAAAAAATTCTGTATTTGAAATTAGAGGACTTTGGTTTGAATATTGGCTTTGCTCCTTTCAATTCCCTTCTTTGAACTTCAGTTTCCTTATCTGGAAAATCAAGGTGTCAAGACAATATTATCTAAACTAATTAACTTATCCAGTCCTATATTAATCAGACTACCAAATAATTACTTTATTTTTTCATTTCTTTTAAAAGATATGCAACACTTTATGAATGCATGTGTCCTCCTTGTGCAGAGACCATACTAATCTTCTCTGTATTGTTCCAGTTTTAGTATATGTGTTGCCAAAACTAGCATAAAAAAATTACTTTAAAGAACTAGAAAAAAAAACAAATACAAAACCCATCTGGAGAAAAAAAGGTTAAAATATTAAGAGAATTAAAGAAAAAAGTAGGAAGGAAGAGAAGCTCATTGTATCAGATCTCAAACTATATTACAAAGCTATAATCATCAAAACAATTTGGTACTGGGAAAGAAACAGTGACATTGGTGAGTGGAACAGATTAGGTAAAGAATATACATAAACAAACTACCATAAAAGGAAGAAGAAAATTTAGAGCTGAAAATAAGATAAAATTAAGTTTTAAAAAAATGAAGTTGGCAGAAATGGGAAAGGAATTTACTTAGCTAATTAAAAAAAAAAGAGCAGCAAGCAAGATCTGTATGAAACCACTCCATCTGCATTGATAAAGGTTTTCAAATAACATGTAGTTTTTTTAAACCCTTGCCTTCTATTTTAGAATTAATACTGTGTATTGGTTCTAAGACAGAAGAGCAATAAGGGCTAGGCAATAGGGGTTAAGTGACTAGCCCCATGTCACACATCTAGAAAGTGTCTGCAGTCAGATTTGAACCTAAGACCTCCCATCAGCAAGCTTGGATCTCTATCCCCTGAACCACTTAACTGATCCCTAAAATGTAGTTTTAACAAAGATATGAAAATAAAGGCAAAATACCCTATTCTAAGTGCAAACTTCAAAATCAAGTATCTACTTCAGTATTTATTCAAGAATCTGTTCAATTATCTACTATGTCTTCCCTATTGTTTTATGCACTAGGTAAGATACAAAACAGATAAAAGACATAGATCCTGAAAAAAAAAAGGAGATTGGGCTAGGCAAATTCTAAAGTCCTTTCCATTTCTGAGATCCATATCATCCCATGCAATTTAATGCAAAATGCAATTTAAGCCCATTTGAGAATTTTGTTAATTGTCTGTAGAAATGCAGAATATCACTTTCCTTTATGAGCCTCAGGTTTCTCATTTGTAAAATAAGGTGTCAGTCTGACTGACAGGGGTTCAACTCAAGAGACAAAGAGACCAAAGTAAGGTAATATAGCAAAACTTTAATGAAGGAAAGAAGTGGGGAATGGAGGGAAGAGGCATCAAGAGGAAGTCCAATGCCAAGAGAATTGACTAGGGAGTTCCATGGGTGGGGAATGGAGTCGAGGAGTGGCAAGGGGGAGCCCAAGGCCAGCAGATCACTATGGAGTCCCACCTGGGTAGGGAAATCATGAGATCTTATAGCATTAGGGGGCTTCAGGGGTAATATAGTTCAAGTCCTCTATTGATTGTCTCTGGGGAAGTTGGCAACTTGGATTAACTTCACTGGATATCCCTGAGAGCAGTGGGGAGACTCAGTCTCTGGGGATTGGGGGATGGTTCTCAGGAATGGATGAAGTCAGATTATACATTTATCCATGACTGACAGGCTAAGGAATAGAGTCCTGGTGTTCTGCCATGTGTTGCTGGGGCTTTTTGTCCTAAGGTCTGTCATAAAGTTGAGAGGAGTGATCAAAGATGATGGATAAGATGTTGAGTGAGGTCTTTTCAAATTTCAACCTTGTAAGATTCTCTGGAAAGAAAGCTTTCTGTCCATTCCCTTATATAGTTAGGGACAATTTTTAAATTTCCTGGAGCTTGTTTTCTCTATTCAGATGATGTCACTTAAAAAAAATCTTGTCTCAAAGTCTATTTATTCATTGTTTTTGTGACTTGTCAGATACTCTCTCCTAGTTCATAACATCTTGCTTTATTTAGCATTATGTTAACCTATAAAACATGTGACTTAGGTGAGTGCCTATTCTAAGGTGATTTCAATACTGAATATAAGGAGAAATTTAAATTCATTTTCTGACATTACATTTGTCCCCTTTTTATGAGTGACAGAACCTTAAAGAGATGAATTTTGTCTTATTGGAAAGGAGGCAAACGCCTTGGTCAAATGATTCCAAAATATTGTGTAAGCTGGAGATTTAATTTTTTACATAAAATCATAATACATGCACATTACCTATAATAATTAAAATAGCATTTTAATTATTAGCATAGCAAAGAACAAAGGAGATATTATATGTCAAGTACTTTGCAAACCTTGAAGTACTATAGAAACTTTAGGGGCAGTAAGGTAGCACAGTGGATAGAGGGCTAGGCTTGGAGTCACAAGACTCATTTTCCTGAGTTCAAATCTAGCCTCAGACACTTATTAGTCACTTAACTCTTTCCCCCCCTTCAATTTCCTCATCCATCAAATGAGCTAGAGAGGGAAATGGCAAACCACTCCATTATCTTTACCAAGAAAACTCCAAATGATATGACAAAGAGTTGAACACGATTAAAACAACCAAACAAAAGCTGGTATGGTAGAAAGAGGAGTCAGGAAAACTATAGTTCAAATTCTGCCTCAAACTCTTTGCTATTTGGGTAACCTTAGACAAATCACTTCATTTCACTCATTCTTAGTTTTCTCATTTGTAAAATAGAGATAATACTACCTATTTCCCCTGATTGTTGTGAAGATCAAATAAGGCAATAGACAGAACTTAGCAAACTTTAAAGTATTATATAAATGCCAGCTATGATAATGATAAAGTCGTCTTTTCTTACTCTTATTAGAGCTCTTCTCATGCCCTTTTTTCTGACAAAAGAAAAAAAAAGGCTAAGACATTTAGAAATTTGGTTTTCTTTGTTGATACAAGTATATTTCTACCCTCCCCCAGTAATTACATACCTTTAGCCTTCCTCCAGTAATTTTACTTCAACATCTCACAAAACAAAATCTTCCAGTTCAAGGAACTTACAGTCAGATTCATAAGTAAAAATAATGTGGGGTCAAGGGGAAAATAAATTTCCCAGAAATTCCTTCTTCAACTCCAGTTCATTTTTGTTTTTTGCTCCCATCTCTGCTGTGTCCAGTGGGATCTCACTGCCCCTGTAACCCACTTTGGTTATTTCTGTTTTTTTTCTCCCACTCTATTCTTATTGATGCAAAAAGGCAGGGAAAAGTGGCTATGTGAACTGTCAGGTACAAAACTATGGTGACAGAAGCTAGGAAGGCATCATTTCCTCCAAGATATCCTAGGATTTGCATACATTGGCTCTTTCCATTTAAACAAGTATTCTAAATGTCACCTTCTTTCCATTATTAGTGGAACTCTCCAAGTGCTAATGGTCTGTCTTCTGACTCCAGGGGCCTCGAACAGCAGTGAGATTGATGGCTTGGTGAAAACTACCTCATTATCTTTCACTGTAAATTCCTTTCATAAATAATCTCTCTTTGCCCTGGCTGGGAAGAGAATTTGCATGCAGAACAATGAAATACACCAGTGAAATAAGCTGCAAATGGGATCTAATTTTTCTGATGTACCCCTTCTTTAAATGGTCCTTTAATAGGGACCCCAGATCTAGCTCTTTAGTTAATGAGTAACACTATGTTTAAAATAGCAGTTATTTCTGGCAGAAGGCTAGAAGCAAAAGAAACGGAAGACAGGATGACATCATCTTTTTATAAAAGGTGTTAGGAATCCACAACGGCTGAAAATAAGAGCCAATGAACAAATGGATTTTTATTTTTTGCACGTTTTGGTTAACATTATCTTTCAACTGCTTATTTTTTTACAGAAAAGAAAAAAAGATGTTATTTTTAGATGGTTTAAAGCAAATATTTCATCCACCATCTTATAGCAATTTAAACCCATCTATAGACAATATAATTATTATTTTCACTAAATGAACTCTTTTAAAAAAATTCAATGTGATATTATCTATTATTCTATCAAAAGTTTCATATAGGAAATTTCTGGAACAGAATTTAAAAGAAAGTATTTACCCGGAAAGCTATTGTCTTTTTTCATTGCAGCAGAAGGGGTGAGGAGAGAAGCTATGTGGGGGCAGGAGATGCGGACAGGACTCGAGGTCTTGTCTTGCCATTGTTCCTCTTGATTTTTCACTTTGAGTAGAAATCTAGGACTCCATAATGTGTTATTACCTTCCCTCTTCAACTATTCTCCATTTTTCCTTTCTCCTCTTTCCACCATTTTTCTCCCTGCTCTCACAACAAAGTTGTGAAAGGTCAGAGGAGCATGTATTAAATCCTCTTTTTCTTCCCTTTATCTCAAGCTTTTCATTATACATTATTCACAACCAAAATCCCTGGGAGAAACAGATTCTTTTGGCTTGGACTTTACATCCCCAATGTTTAGCTGGGTTATTCCTCAGAAGAAATTGCGCCCTCATTGTCACAAGAATTGATAAAGTACATCTGCTTCTGTGGAAAGCAGAGGGAGAAGATGAAGATGGTGGTCAACACAGATCTGGAACTAGAAAAAATCTCAAGACAATGTAAGCTAACACCTCTATTATATTGTTAAAGAAACAAAGAAGGAAGGGAAAGGACTTATCCAAGGTCACACAAGAAATAAGTATCAGAGTGATACTTATTTAAACACAGATCCACTGACTCCAGAGCCATTTCTTTTTCCAGTATACAATGTTGTTCTGAGATATTTGTAGTTATCTTCCATTGCCCTTCTGTTCACCGGTGGGGTAGACAATGAAATTCTTGGGAATAGCCTTTTTCACAAGTAAGCCGATAGGAAAGAGAAGATGAATTCTTGCTTTAAGGTCTTGGAAAGAGTCACAGTCACAGAAGCTGAAAAATCTTGAAATAATCCTTGAGAAAATTTTTGGAAAGAATTTTATTATAGTGTGATTTAACAGCAATCTTTAGATCTTGGGCAAGAAACTGTGCCAGTTTTGTGCCCTGGGAACTGTGTTCCCCAAAACAAAAAAAATCAAAGTTTTTGCTTTCAAGGAACTGACCTTCTACTTCAGAGTTATAACATCCACATCCATAGTAAGTACAGACAAGAAACAAAATTATCACAAATGAAGTGATTTCCAAAGGAAGAGAATAATCAAGAGTTAACATATTTTCCCCTTGCCCCCTCCCCAGAAGCATGATGGCATTGCATATACTATTGCTAAACTCATGAAGCATCCTCCTATTCTCAAGAGCCATTCAGTAATAAGATAGCTCCTTAGTTCTTAAGAATTGAATGGAACAACCAGTTTTGCCAGTTTCATTGTCCCTTATGAACAATTTCAGTGATCTTATCAATCCATTTAAAGATATAATTTATATTTAAAGTGAAGATCAAATTATGGAGCAACAAGTACATGTAGAGAATAGGAGTATTAGTGGATTTTGGATTCAATCAATTACTAGATGCTCATGAAAGAGCTATTAACAGAAGTTCTCTGCACTGAGTTTGAAACAGACACCTAGAATTAGCAAGTGATCTCCAGAGGAAACAGTAACATCTGTTCATAGCAGACAGGAATTGGAGATAGGCAAACTGGGGTTACTTCTTGAACCCTTATTCATTTGCTGTTTCTCTCTACACTTAATCTCCCTTTGTATTGTCTTCCCCCTCTCTCCCACTCTCCAGTAAAATGACAGGGGACTCTTTGCTATTTCACAGTGCCTGGCAAACAGCAAACATTTAATAAATGCTTATTGACTATGAAAAAAGACAGTTTACTATATTATTTTTCTGGTTTTGCTGATTTCTTTCTGCATCAGTTCATGTTAAGTCTCTCCATGTTTCTGTATTTTTATTTCATATAGCACAATTGTACTCCATTGTATTAATAAATCACAATTTGTTCAGCCATCCTCCAATGAATGAGTATTCACTTTGCTTCCCTTTTCTTTCTTGCAACCTATATATAGTTTTCAACCATTACAAGGGTTTTTCTTTAACAATAACATTGAAATATTGAAAAATGTTTTGACATTTTAAAGAATAACAATAATAAGAGCGAACATCTAAATAGGTCTTTAAGATTGGTAAAGCATTTTATAAATATCTTCATATTTTATTGTTAACAACTGTTCTTGGAAGTAGGGATTGTTATTATCTCCATTTAATAGATGAAGATACTGATACAGAAGAGATTTAGTGACTTACCCAGGGTCATGGTTAGGTAGTATCTGAGGCTAGATTCAAATTCAGGTCTTCCTAACTCCAAGGCCACTGGTCCATTTATTGTACCATCTAGCTATCTCTTCAACAGTACTATAGTAACTTTCAAGAGACATGTGGTTAACTTCAAGGATTTGTGATTTTGTTAGTATGTGCATTCCATTATATCTGGTCTGTGAGTCAGCCAATAAGTCAATAAGCATTTTTATCAAACTTTCTGTGGCCCTGGCACTGTGTTATGACCTGGGGATAGAAAAAAAGGCCAATCCCCTCCCCTTACCCTCGCATTTTAATGGAGGAAACATATAAATAACTAGGTTAAAAAACCTTACTATCTGTCTTAGAATTAATAGTAAGTGTCAGTTCCAAGGCAGAAGAGTAGTAAAGGCTGGACAGTTGGGGTTAAATGACTTGCCCAGAATCACACAATTATGAAGCGTCTTGAGATTATGTTTTAACTGAGAACCTCCCCTCTTCAGAGCTGGCTCTCTGTTCAGTGACTGAGCTGTTGTGAAAATCAAAATTAATATTCAAATCCTTCAAGTATTATATTTTTATAAGAATTTATCAATTAATAACTTGAAGAAAAATAAACAAGCTAGGGTAAAAGAGAGCCCACCTAGCCCCGCATGAGATAAAAAGAGAAAGTGAAAGGCGGAGCTACCCACAACTATATATAAAAAAGGTAAGCTCACAACTTGGGGATGAAGGGAAAAGGATGCTGGGTAATGAAAAAAAATTCTGGGAGATGGAGTACAAAGGTTCAAGATTTTTAATTAATATACTGTCCTGAATAACTGGGTATTAATGCAGATAGCAATCCATCTAAAATTTAATGAACAATCCTTTAGTTGCTGTATGGTCTAAAATTCACCACCTTTCAGCCAATCTGGTGGTGAGCCACTCTCAACTAAGCCAGATGATCCTTGGATGACAGAATGGTCCAAACCATTACCAGTAACCCAGTTTAAGACTTTCTGGCTTAGTAGAATCTTTAAGAGCTTCTGTTCCACTGATATAGCCATTAAGAATCCAAGATCACCTTTTATTCCACCATGAATTATCAGAGAAGCTTTTGATGGTTATGATTCAAATCTACAAAACATTTAAGAAGGGCAGGGAACTGAGCCAGATCTCTGAGAACTTTTGTGCAAGCATAAACATAAAATAGTCCCTGTCTTCAAGGAACTTACATTTTATTTCAGAGCCATAACAAGCACAAGAACAGGTAAATACAAAAAAGAAATCAAGTTATTAAAAAGTAATTTCAAGAGAAAGAGATACTGACAACTTGGGAAGTGAGCTGTGGAAATTCCTTTTATAGGAAGTAGCATTTGAGCTGTCTTTGAAGAAGGTTATGAATCCTCACCAATGAGGAAAACTGTATATTCCATGCTGATGTTTATATAGTGTTTTAATATTCACAAAGTGATTTTCTCAGACCTACTTCAAAGAAGCAGCTATATTATTATCCATTTTCTGAATGAGAAATCTAAAATTCAGGAAAGTTAAGTGATTTATTCAGGGTCACAAAGCTAGTGAATGCCAGAGCTAGGATTTGATCCAAAGCCTTTATATAAAATGTTCCCCATCAATTCCTCACCCCTAATCTCAGCAGAAAGGAAGGGAGAGATATCTTTCCTCATCTCTTCTTTGAGGCCAAGTTTGTTATTTATAATTTTGCAATGTTAATTTTTGTTTCTTTTATATTTTTATTTCCATTTACATTGTTGTAATCATATTTTAACTAGTTTTCCTGATTGTTTATTTCACTTTACATTAGTTTATGTAAATATTTCTATGCTGTATGATATATTCATCACATTTGTCATTTCTTATGACATAGTAACATTCCCTTCTGGGGTTTGTCTAGAAGTAGAACTTCTGGGTCAAAGAGTCTATACATCTTAGCTACTTTATTTGCCTAATTCTAAATTGCTCTCCAGAAGAGTTCTACTAATTCACAATTCCACCAAAAATGTATTAAAGTTCCTGTGTTTCTATGACCCCACCATTATCAACTAGTTCTGTCTTTTGCCATCTTTTCTGGTTTTGTTTGTCTGAGGAGAAACTTTAGGATTTGGATCCATAATTCTCTTATTATTAATGAATTGGAGAATTCTTTCATCTAAATGTTAATAGTTTGCAACTCTTCTTTTAAGAATTTCTTCACTTTCTTTGTCCACTTAGCCATTTTTTTTTTTTTTGCCGTTCCAGGATGCCTTTATTTGCTAGAGTTATTGCACATAACTTGGGATCATTATTTTCTAGTCACCAAAGGTTTCCATAGATTAATTATGTTTTTCATTAAGTTAACTGTTTATATATCAATGCGTTTGTTTATTCATTTTTTAAAATTGTAAATATCTGAATTATCCACACTGCCACCAACCCAGAATTCATAAGCATGTAGCATGTGCAGTCTGGCAGCAAGCTGGGGAAACTATCAAGAAGCACACCATATACTCTTGCATAGGGGAAGACACTTTTGCACAATTCATTTTCAACCTACATCCTCTCAGATTAGTTTTTTTTAAGTATGTGGTTTCTTATTCCATACAGCATTCAGAGCTCAACAGATTGAGTGGGAGTGGGGGGATTGTTGACCTGATTTGGGGGAAACCTGAAAGATTCAAGGAAAAGAGAAGACCTTTTGGTCTTACCTTTATCCATTAGTTGTCTATATATCTTGGATATCAGATACTTATTAGAGATATTTTATACAAAGACTCCCCCCCTCCATATGTACCCCCAGGAACTACTTTTCTTTTTATCCTACTTTGTTTTTGTTTGTACAAAACCCTTTCATTTTCATAAAATCAAAATTATGTTTTATTTTTTGTAATTGCCTTTCTCCTTTGTTTCATAAAGAATCCATCTCTGTGAAAAAGCACATTATCTACTTCTTGTCCAATTTTTTCAAGCTATAATGTTTAATATTCAGATTGAGTATCCATCTTGAATTATTGCAGAATTGGCCTAAGTCCAGTTTCTGCCAAGTCAACAAATCAATAAGTCTTTACAAAACCTTGTTGACTTTATTGCAAAATGTTGAGTAAGATATTGGTTTATGTCTAATTTCCTTCAGACTGCTTCCCATTTTCCCAGCACAAACTGTTAGGCATTAACATATCCAAACCGCCCAAGAAATCTATAAGATGGGCAGTATAATATTATGATAATTTTTTCACCTGAAGAAACTGAGGCCCATCTTCCCCAATGGCTAGTAACTATCAAACTGTAGAATCAGGATTCCAACTCGGGTCTTCAAATTCCAAATGGCGTCCTCCGTCTACTCTACCTACTATATCTATGCTATACCTGTCTACTATACCTTGGCTCTCAGGTACCGGATGAGAACTATAAGAAGTAATAAGTTCAGCCTTCCGTGACCTCAAATCCCTGTGATTTATGTAGGAAGTGGACCGTGAACTCAGCATTTAATATAGGACGCAGATTTCTCTAAACTCCTCATATTTTGATCTTTTCCATATCTCTTGGGACCCAGCTGATAGGAGTAAAACACATGAATAGGAAGAACACAGAGCAGGTCACACAATACAGCTCTCTAAGCCCTTCATGGAATTGGGGTTCTAGAAGTGTTTTCTGCCCATATAATATACCAAACACCATCCATAAAGGTAGCAGCTGAAAAAAAAAATCCCTTTCAGCATCCTGGAGTATCACCCATAAATCCCTTCCCTGCCTGGCCCAGGCAAACAAACAATATCTCCCTCCCTCGCTCACCCGCCCCATCCCCCCAGCAGCATCTAAATTCTGATGAGAACGGCAACGGAGGGATTGTTCATCCTGCTGCTTCCCCTGAGTTTGCCTGATAATTTTTTTTTTTTTTTTTTTTTTTTTTTTTTTTTTTTGTGAATGACTAATAGAGCGGCAGCTGCCGAGGCAAACAGGATTTGAAACGTTATTAGGACTGGTGACTCATCAGCCTGACTCTTTCCCATGTCTGAAAATGTCAGGAAATTAAAAAGGCACCGTGGCATCTCTCGGAGACGAACCTCACGTCAGAATCTCGAACCACTTCTAAATGTTTCTGGCCTCTCTGGGAAATTGCCGCCTGGGAAGTAACCTGGTTTGGAATCCCTGTCTGAGTCTGCGGCCTGGCCCATCGAGCCAGTCCTGCCCATCCCCTCGCTCTGAGACAAAGCCGGAGCGGACCGGCAGAAGATGTCATCCCCCCACTCGTCATTACAAGATAGATCGTCTCTGAGAACAGGACGTGAAATCAGTGTGTGGTTGGATACCCAGCATGCATTTCTTGAAAGTGGAGAGGGAAGGAAGTTGGGAAATAAAGACCACGCCTGCACACCCCTAGTAAAACTAACAGATTAGTGTCCCTATTACTGAATGAAGTGGAAATCAGGAAATAGAAGCCAATAGCTACTCGTTGCTATTATGGCTAGTATGAAACAGCTTGACAAGCAAATGCGTTTTTTTAATCTTCGTGTTGGTTCTTGGTACAAAAAAGATTTCATGGTTTCTCACTTTCAATGAATATTTAATTTAATATATATGTATATATTTAAAAACCCTTACTTCTCTTAGAAACAACTCTAAGACAAAGGAACAACCAAATGAGGTCAAATGACTTGTCCAAGGTCACACTGTTAGGCAGTGCCTGAGGTCAAATCTGAACCCAATTCCTCCCGACTCCAGCCCTAGCTACTTAGCAGCCCCCCTTTATTATGTTTAGTGAATTAAGAGCTGACTTTGAAGTCAGGAAGACTTGGATTCAGGTTCTGCCTCTTACACACTGGCTACATGATTTTGGGCAAATGGTTTAATTTCTTGGTGCTCTAGGCAACTCTGTAATACTGCAAATTGCAGAGAAGGCATCACCATGTATTGGTGAAGGGTGCTACCTCACTTGGGAGTTCCCTATACCATATACTATAAGAAGTAACTAGGTGGTAGAGTAGGTTAAGTTTTGGACTTAGAGTCAGGAAGACCAGAGTTCAAATCTAACCTCCTATATTAACTAGTTTTGTGACCCTGAGCAAAGTCACTTATCTTCAATTTGTCTCCATTTTCTCAACTATAAAACTGGAATAATACTACTACCTACCTCCCATTGTGGTATGGTTTAACACAGTCTGGCACATAGTAGGTGCTATAGAAAAATGTTTATTCTCTTCCTCTCTACTTAACAATGAAATCACAATTCCACTCTGTATCATTTCAGGAGGTACTTTCTAGCTATAATATTAGAACAATTAAACATTTTTAGGGACTTTGTGAGCATAATGTGAATCAAGGTGTATATCTATGAGTGGGGCTGCCAGGTCTTTCTTGGAGAGATGATAAGAAAATCTCTGGCTCCAAATCCAACACTCTTCCCTATCTACTCTACCAACAAGCTCATGTAGTTATCCTTTTTTATTTTTTTTAAACTTTTACCCTCCATCTTAGAATCAATACCATGTATTGGTTCCGAGGCAGAAGAGTGGTAAGGACTAAGCAATGGGGGTCAAGTGACTTGCCCAGGGTGACACAGCTAGGAAGTGTCTGAGACTAGATTTGAACTAGATTTGTCTCTAGGCCAGACTCTCAATCCACTGAGCTACCCAGCCTCCCTCAGTTATCTTTTTCTTGGTGGAAGTGATTCTTAGATAGTTTGAGGAGACATTGTTAATTCTATAACAAAGTTCTTAGACTATTGAGTCAAAGGTTCCCACCTGGAAAAACATCAATTTATTAACTGTCAGAATTGTTGGCATTAGCAAAACTAAATTTTCCATTTAGAACTGAAGGATTTAAGAACAAGCAATTCTGGGATGAAGTTCCAAAAAGCTTAATGAAATAGTCACTTACTAGTGAATGAACAAATATGAACTAGAAAGACTACTTAAATATATTTTGGAAATATTGAAGAGCTAATCGTGGAGGGAAGAAGATATATTTTAAAGTCACTAAACTTCTGCAAATTGAATCAGAAAGAAAGATAAACCAGATATTAATTCCTTTTTTATGATTTGCCATAATTACAAAGTTAATGAAATGACCTTGAAAATGATCAGGAAGATAAAATTTCCACTGAGACTCATTATGGTTCTCTGGGTCTTAATCTTCCATTCAGGATGTGCTGTGGTCATTGGGTTGTCCAGATTAATTTCACAGACTTCTCCTTACTTATATCCAGTATGGTTTTTTCCACTACCTTTTTGTTAATGATAATTCTGCTTGTCCAAGATCACAATGCCCTATGATTCCTAGAGATAGAGCTTCAACCGAGAAGAGTTGGTAATAAAGAGATGGGTTTTTGTAACAGCAAACTCCTGGGATTGTGGAAGTATTTTGATATTTCTTTAAAAAATAATCCAACCTGATCACTCAAGTTCATTTTTTAAAATGTTATCTCATACTTATGTCGAGTACTGTCTGACTTTTTCTCAAAGAAAATATTTGTGATGGAAAGATAAAAATTTTATAAGGATTCATCAAAACTATGACATTTTTGATTCTGAATCATCATATTTTCCAAGATCATTTTTGGCCATCCTTCTTTTAACCTACTTCTCTATGGAATTAATAGACAATCAAAGTGTAGGTTGACTTTGTCGGGTCCTTTATAGAATTTCTCTACCATAGCCACCCGTTAGTGCTTAGGCTGCAATTATCAATATCGTGATCCATTTATCTATATGTATTGTGACTACTTCTAGGTGACATGACCAGGTTGTGAGGAGATTGTGGGTGTGGTACTGAGAAGTAATAGAAATGGTCAAAAGATTATGAGTGAGGAACTTTAGTGCTCATGGACTTGCAAGTATGCCATCCCCAAGCTCTACAATCTCATGGGCAAACACAGGGAGCGTGGATATATAGTAGGATGCTTGCTCTCATAGAGAGCTTACAATTGATGTTACCTTAGGGGTAGTCATTCAAGGTAGATCTTGTCGTAGAAGCTATGCTATCCTTCACTTTTATTAACAAGGACATTGGGATTAGGAAGTGGGTTTGGTGAGGTTTGCTAAATTGGCTATGATTAGTAGAAACCTGTAGTCCTTGACTAAATTTAGCTTACACAACCAGTACTAGGTCCATAAGAATTTCCTAGTGCATAGGTGGTCAAATATGTAGTCCCTTCTGTCAGCTATGACCTGGCTAGTCTAGTAATAGGCCAATCCTAACACACGTGGGCCATGAAATGATACTTCTTGTTACCTTTGGGAGACAAGATGAAACCTACTCTGCCAACTCTTTTATTACTTCTTGGGGAACCTGGAAACCACCCTTAAATTTAGCTAAAATATCTCACTCTTCAGGTTCCATGTGTAATGGAGATTGCCAATATGAAGGTTAGAGATTGAAGGACCTTAGAAACCATACATATAGCCTAAACCTCTCATTTATGATAAAATTGGGAGCCTAAAGGGAATTAAGCAAGGTCATATGACCAGCAAGTATCTGAAGCAGGACTGAGGCTTAGGCTTTACTGACTCCAAATACAGTGTTCTACTCACAAAACCACCTATTGCTCAATGAGTACTGGATATGGATTATAAATTAAGACTACCAACATTTAATGTTTATATACATTCTGAAGATTTTATGATTTTTGTCATTTTTTTTTGCTTTCATCACAGTCAGTATGGAAAGAAAGGTACCGAGGGACTACACTATAAAATTGAGGACGATTTCTTGGGTCATTATGGCCAAAATAATTAATCACTTGGTGTCTAGCCTTCTGGTAATAAAAATTAACAAATACTATTTGGATTTAATTTGAGACTGAACAAATGATTCTCCTGGACTAGTGGTGAGGGATCAATTTGACTAAAGTTTGTATTTATGATACTCTTGTCAGCTTCTCCTTAAAAAAATAGTTCTGCTGGTGTCTTTCTTTTCTCATTCCTCTCTCTCTGTGTGTGTGTGTGTGTGTGTGTGTGTGTGTGTGTGTGTGTGTTTGGGTGTGCATGTGTGTTGAGTAGATGTGGATGGATTAGCATTTTATTTACCCCCTAGTATTGAGGCAAGATTTTTGGGGGTTGGCTGATTTTGTCTTTGTTGTCTCTGCATATTTATTACAAAATTAATTTATATCATTGCAAGTCCATTTCTTTTCTGCCAATTATTATTACATATGGAAACTGGGAAGGAATGTCCTTCCTATGTAAAGGTACCAATGCAAATTTCCTAGCATTTCTAACTGGTAAGATGCTATAGTTACTAAATTATGAGTTTTAAATCTTAAAAATTTCTTATGACCATGGAAATTATTTTATTTTATTATTTAATTTCATTTTTAGTTACTTTTAAAGAATTTAATTAATTAATTAATTGATTGATTGATTTAGAATATTTTTCCATGGTTACATGAATCATGTTCTTTCCCTCCCCTCCTGCTACCCCCCTCCCATAGCCAATGAGCAATTCCACTAAGTTTTACATGTGTCATTGATCAATATTTCCATATTGTTAATATTTAGACTAGGGTAATCATTTAAAGCCTACATCCCCAATCATATCACCATCAACCCATGTGATCAAGCAGTTGTTTTTCTTCTGTGTTTCCACTCCCACAGTTTTTTCTCTGGATGTGGATAGAATTCTTTCTCATAAGTCCCTCAGAATTGTCCTGGATAATTGCATTGCTGCTAGTAGAGATGTCCATTACATTTGATTGTGCCACAGTGTATCTGTCTCTGTGTATAATGTTCTCCTGGTTCTATTCCTTTCCCTCTTCATCGATTCCTGGAAGTTGTTCCAGTTCATGTGGAATTCCTCCAGTTCATTATTTCTTTGAGCACAATAGTATTCTATTACCAACAGATACCACAATTTGTTCAGCCATTCCTCAATTGAAGGGCATCTCCTCATTTTCCTTTTTTTTTTTTTTTGTCACCACAAGGAGTGTGGCTATAAATATTTTTGTACAAGTCTTTTCCCTTATGATCTTTTTGGGGTATAAACCCGGTAGTGGTATGGCTGGATCAAAGGGCAGACAGTCTTTTAAAGTCCTTTGCACATAGTCATGGAAATTATTTTAAATACTTCTCATAGCCACCAGAAATATACTTTGCTATAATAAACTAAAAAAATTGAAAAACTTATGTGCCTTGCTTCTATCCTTTATCATGTAAAATGATTTTATGGAATTCACTGTTTTCAAAGTAATTGTGAATGGTCACTCTCACTTGAACTTCTATAAACTTGTTGAATAGACTGATTTTCAACTCCCAACTTAACCATTTTACCTTCTTAATAACTCACTAAGGTGAGGTTCATTTATACTTAAAAACAACAACAACCTCAAAATCTATTTAAAAAACTACCCAGGGGGAAGCTGGATAGTTCAGTGGATTAAGAGTCAGTTTAGAGATGGGAGGTCCTAGGTTGAAATCTGACCCCAGACACTTCCTAGCTGTGTGACCCTGGCCAAGATACTTAAACCCTATTGCCTAGCCCTTGTGGCTCTTCTGCCTTGGGACCAATACACAGTATTGATTCTAATGAGGAAGGTTAGGTTTTTTTTTTTTTAAAAAAAAGACTACAAAGCTACCCAATGCTCAGAATCACCTGACCACCCAGGGATGAGCAGTCATACAACACTTAATCAGATCTTGCCAGGGTTAGACATATTTGATTAGTGATTTAAAAAAATAAGTTTTATTGATATCTTTTGTTTTTAGATATTTCTTCCTGCAAAAGGATAGAAAAGAGGAAAACTAATTTAGCAAAATTAACCAAAAAATGGAAAAAGTATGATACAATTTACACTTGTGAGTGGAGAACAGGGAAAGGGAAAGATTCCAGGCAGAGAAAAACCTGAACAAAATCATACAGGTAGGACAAGTGAGGGGGCACTTTATTTGCTACTGGTCCTCCTTGAATGGAACAGAGAATACATAGTGTCTGATTAGGGAGGGAAGACCTTGAAGACTGAGTAAAGAACTCTGAACTTTATTCAGAGACAGCTTTTGATCAGAGTGACTTGATGGGAAATATGTATAAAGAATATTAACTGGTCAATAGTATGAATGAAGGGTTGAAGGGGGAAGAGATGGAAGTGAGGAAAGAGTAGATGAAGGAAGGACTAGTGGGAAGTTATATGAACAGTAATCCAGGTTGTTAGTAATAAAGATGTATATATAATAAGGTGTTGACAGTGGGAGTAGAAATGGAAAGAGGAAAAAGGTTATAGGTATAGATAAAACATTGGCATATTCCAAAGCTCCTAAGTTGATATTACTTGAAGAAGAAAGAAGAGCCAAAGACAACATCAAGGTTTCAAAAACGGCATGGTGTCAATTATCTGTGATGGATGATATGTAATGGGAAATCAAGAAAGTAAATAACGAAGATGTAATTAAGGATGGGATTGCCTTTGCCCTTAATGGAGATTCTCCATAACAGCTTTGAATAGCTTCAATGATGAGGCAAGGGATCTACGTTCATTGGAAAAAAAAAAAAAAACTCCAGCACTGTGATCTCCTGTGGGAGCTTGTGTCTGCTTATAGGGATTACAATAAGAAGTGTGAATTTGGAGGAAGAAGAGAAGGATTTATCTAAACTTCATGGTCACTAATATGGAAATAACAAATGGGGCTTCCAGATGGAGGCAGAAAGGCAAGCTACAGTTTATGGCTGGAATGGAGAGATGGAAAGGAAACATGTTGAGTATGACCTCCATGATAAACCTAAATTCAGAAATTCCATAAAAAAATTGATATACCCAAAGGCAAGCAGAGATGCTCCATTTTATTCTATTCTGCCCTGAGAGGCATCCTTAGGATGCATCCGTGAAGAAGATGGAATTGGCTCATAAACCAATTCTGTCCTTTCACTATATTGGAGGTACTGATTAATAAGGATTAAGGAGAGACTAAATAAGACCTTCTTGGACCCTATAAAAGGAGTGAACCTATGTATATGGGAACAGTCAGTGATTCTATACTTTGGTGTTGGTATTTACATTATTTTGTGTGCAAAAAATATTTTGCTATTGGATTTGTGACTGGTATACCTTATAAATAGAAAATGTTGTATTGATGGGACCTGGGAGTGTGGTCTGAGATATTTAATATCCAGAACATCCTATACCGAATCTAGATAAAGCAATAAAGGCACTTAGTGCCAAAATTCTCAGCATTGTGGAGTCAGGTTGTTAGAATAATAATACTGTCATCTTGCATTTACATGGCATATTAAATCTTTTGAAACATTTGGATGATCTCTAGGAAGATACTATTTTGTACATTTGACATATGAAGACATTGATCATGAAAGGAAAAAAAAATAGTTTTTGTTGCAATGGGAAGAACATTGGATTTGAAATGAGATCAGGGATTGAATACCACCTAGGCTTTTTAATGCTTTTATCTAAATTAATTTACCTTGACCTCAGTTTCCTAATCTATAAAATTAAAAGGGTGGACTTGATGCTTATGGTTCCTTCCAGCTTTAAATTTACAATACTTTGATCCTGTTTTCAATGATAAATCTGACTCTCAAGCCTAATAAACATCAGTTTTATACATTGGAGGGACCTTGGACATTGTCTAATTTTACCCCCTTACTTCATGGCTCAGGAAACAGAAGCCCAGAAAGGTTAAAATGCTTGTCCAAGGTAATCTGAGTAGTAAGTGGCAAAAATGGAACTGGAGCCATACTGAGTAGGTTAGAATAGACAGGATGCCAAGAATTTGACCCAGAGCAATCTAAAATTCTTGAATTTGATCCAAAATACCTTGGGCTTCTTGTCAAGGCTATAGTCACTGGATCTACCACGGTCTGTAATTGTATATTAAAGTGGATGTGACAAAAGTACTCTTGACTCAACATGTGCCTGACTGACATTCCAACTATCTCCTGCTAGCACTGGTAGGCAGCATATCACTCATGTGACAAGGAACAAAACCATTTATAAAGCAGTAATTTGTGAGCTGCTAGTCCTAGTGGTTTGGAAGACTCAGTAGTTTTCCTGAAACAACTTTACTTAATTGACAGAGAATCTAGCTGATGCACACCGAGGAAATGGAGGCAACTTGTTCCTTTTTACAATGACACCTCTGCTTTGGAATAGAACAGTTAATCGAATATTAATGTTTCTTTATCTCATTTCTTAAAAGACTCATACTGGTCAGAAAACAATTTATTTTAAAGCAATTAACTTTTTAAAGCCTGGCATGAAAAGCTTCATAGAGATGAACAGAAAACAGATGGTGTTCTTACACAACAGAATTGGCTCTGTAATACACAAAGCTGTATTCTTTTCTCTAGTGCTACTAGTGGAATTTGATTCTGTTTTTGATTTGTTATTAAAATGTTGCCACTGTGGCTTCACAGTATCACACGGTAATCTTTAAGCAAAAGGTAACTGTCCAAGTTTCTGAAAACACCTCCATCTATTGATGTATGAGAGAAATGAAGCACCAAATTAGCAGCTCAGTAATCTAAACTGGGACTGAGTGTTCCTAAAAGCTGAGGAGAGGTATTGAGAGCAAGAGTTAGAAGTTAAGGGTTTTAAGGACAATAAAAAATGAACAGAATGCAATATAAGATTCTGTATCAATCTTGATTCTATTGTCCTTCTTCCATCCGTTCTTCCCTTCCTCCCTTCCTCCCTTCATTCCTTCTTCCCTTCCTCCCTCCCTTCTTTCCTTCCTTTCTTCCTTCATTCCTTCCTTTCTTCCTTCATCCCTTCCTCCCTTCCTCCCTCCCTTCTTTCTTTCCTTTCTTCCTTCATCCCTTCCTTCTTCCCTCCCTCACTTCCTTCCTCCCTTCCTCCTCCCTTCTTTCTTTCCTTTCTTCCTTCATTCCTTCCTTTCTTCCTTCATCCCTTCCTTCTTCCCTCCCTCACTTCCTTACTCCCTCTCTCCCTACTTTCCTCCCTCTCTTCCTTCCTCTCTCCCTCTCTCCCTCCTCCTTTCCTTTCTTTCTTCTTCCCTTTCTCCTTTCCTCCCTCCCTTCCTTCCTCCCTTCCTTTCTTCCAACTACCTTCTTTCCAACTACTCTCCTTCCTCCCTTCCTTTCTTCCAACTACCTTCTTTCCAACTACTCTCCTTCCTTCCTTCCTTCCTTCCTTCCTTCCTTCCTTCCTTCCTTCTTTCCACCCCAATAAAACCAAATAAATTTAACTTAATATGATTATTTTATTTGATAGTGACTCTTTGACAGTAACTGTGTGAGGATGATTTGGATTCATTGCATGAGAATAATTTCAGAGCCTTCAGAAGAAGGTACTGAATCTCCATACTTTCTAGGGAAAAATGGTGGGTTTTTCTCCCCACAAAAATATGTGAGAGATCAGTATAATTGTTTAATTCATGGGAATCTACTTCATTACTACAAATCAATTCATTAAAAAATACAGAACTCTTACGAAAACATTAAACTTGTAGAAAAGGCAAGTAGGTGCCACCTTCTATATTCTTGGAATCTGGACAACTTCAGTTGAATAGACACAAATAGATACCATTTGGCTCAGTTTCTTCATCTGTAAGATGGGGATAAAAATAGCACCTACCTCTCAGGGTTTTTATGAGTTTCAAGTGAAATCATATTGTAAAATTATAAAATAAAATTATAAAGCCCCTGGCATAGTGTTTGGCACATAGTAAGCACTATATGAATGTTTTATTTATTATTAAAAGGAATTTTGGTTTTACAAGGGATATATGATATATGATATATCCCTCAAATTTCTCCCATGTGATTTCATCCAAATCCCTTTTATATCAAATTATCATGTAATGGGATATAGAGAGCTATGACTTCTCTAATACACTTGGTGGAGTCTTTTAAGAAGAGTCACACAGAAAAATGAGCTTTACCAATAAGCATATTGACAATATAGTCCCTGGGAACTCTTCATTATCCTTGATTACCAAGCATTATGGTTATTACCCATTTCTATCAACTTTCAGTTTTTGTTTTCAAATTCTTTTCCTATCATTAGCTATCTATGGTAAGCAAATGCCTGCTTAAATTCCCACATTGCCAACAGCTCTGAGAATGGAATCATTGAATGATGAGTCATGGTGTTATACAACCCCAGATCATTTGATTAGTGCCCAGTGCAGTCCTAAATTTTCAGTGAATGTTGAAGTGGGCATTTTCCAGCTGAAATCAGGTAGCTGTCTGTGATTTCAGTAGTTCATCCCAAAGTACCCAAGATATGGCACCTAGATATGGAGTTTGAAATGGGAGTAGATTTCTCTAATCTTCGAGCTTATGTTTTCCAGAAAGTCTTTACAAAACTCTACTAGGAAGGAAATGAGAAACTCTGCATGAGAGGTAGACAGTTCTGAATGGAAGTGTTTTTTTGCATGTGGATATGTCTCCATTTGATAAATCTGGGATCAAATAAAAGCTCATTATCCTCCGTGGGAGGTCTGTTTGATTCTAAGGCAATAAATGGATGTGCATGAGTCCCAAGGGAATGGAGTTCTACTGTGGAGTTGTTCATGCAAGTCTATATCAAGCCCAGGCCCAGAATCTCAGACACTTTCAAGAAAGATGAACCAGCTCTTGGGCTATTCAAGAAGTTTAGGGTCCTTCCAGAGAAAGGCTTATTCAATCTGGTATTTTCAGGCCTTCTCCAATATAGATCTGAATGAGCCCATATTCTTAAAGAAGCCCAGACCACCTAGTTTTCTGAAGAATCTTCCAAAGTTTGACAGCTTTAGGAATAAATTAAAAAGCCTCCCAAAGCCACAGTTTCCTAGTCCTCCACTAACTCCCAACATTGCCAACCTGAAGGGCAAAATCAGTCTGCAGAAATGCATGCAAATGACAAGGTGCTATTTATCCTAGCACTCACTTGTTTGGCGCTCACAGCATAAGGTATATATATACATATATACATATACATATACATATACATATACATATATATACACACAAACACATATATTCATACATATATATGAAGTAGTTATCCATCTCTGATTTTCTCTGACTTTTCCTTAGATCTTTGTAAGTTTCTTTGCCTTCCTTACTCTAAAAAAGCCTTCAAAATCTGTTCCCAGCATAAGCATAGCCTGTTAGTGTCTTGTGAATTTGTTGCAATGTTAAGAAATCAAATTGTTTTGAATCCACAGAAGAAAAAACATCTATTTATTGGGGAAAGGGAGGCTTAAATAATATAGCCAGGGCAAAGCACTCCTCTAATTAAAGTGCTATCTGTTTATCAAACCATTATCCAAGAACCTCCAATAGTTCTATCTGATGTCCTCCTATGAAGCTTTGGCCATCCCAACTCCAACTTGATCTTTTACCCAACGATCTTCTAGGCAATTCTGTAAGATTATAAATTTTAGATAAATCACTGGCCTCTATTGGAATAGGGAATTTTCTCATCTGAGAGCACCTTATACTAATGAAATCATAAGTCCACTCCCATTCAGATAGAGTACGCCAGTGCATGAGTGAAGTATAATTAAAGTGCTGAGGAAATAAAAATGATTACCAACTGGGATGATCTGAGAAGGTTTCATGAAGAAAAATGGAATTCGAAATGAGTTTGGAAGGATGGGAAAAATTTCAAAATGGAGACTGTACAGAGATAATTGAAACTATGTTAGAGGTTAGTGTGGGATGTTATCTGGGGCAAGTGGCTCATCTAGATTAGTGTGCAGTAACCCTGATGGAAGAGTTTTGTGAGGTAATTTCAGCAATATTTCAAAATATCCACCAATATGTAGCCATCCACCAATGTAGGTCTCATTCTAACCACACCTTAATAAATCGTCTTATATATTGTTTTGGCAAAAAAAAAAACTCACTAAGAAACAAAGAAATGAAACCATTACTTCTTGACAAACCTTCTGATAATAAATTCTTTAAAGTTAGATAGATGCCTGTCCTCAGTTGATTGGTATATTTTTTGTTGATAACTCTGTAACTAAAGCTTTTTTAGCTTTTGGTTTCCTTGTTTTCACTTCAAAAACCCAGGGTCATTTACTTGACAAAATGGGGCATCAGGACACAATCTTAATGGAGAGATATGGTGATAAAAAATGGAGATCTTATAAATATGTATACATATAACATACATATCTATACACAGATTTGGAGAGATACACATGTGCTTATATGTACATGTATGAATATTTCATCTTTAAAAGGTCTTAAATCAAAAGTCACACAATGCTAATTCATTTAATAAGCTAGCAAAAGGACTTTATGGAACAAAAGAGAGCATATTTGTTTTGGATCCTGTTGCTGGATGCCTGGCAACCCAAATCTTAGGCACCCTGGCAAAGAGGGTTTCCATGGTATTAGGAACTAGATCAAGGTCTGAGGTTGGAAAAAGATAATTCTTCTGGTCATTTACTTCACAACAGGGCCAGTGGACAGAGAGAGATATTTTAATAGGCTATTTCCTAACACACTATTAATAGTTCTGACCATTGAGGACTTCATTCAATTCAATTAACCATCTTTGCCATCCCTACTCATATAACAAATTTTTATTAAACTACATTAGAATTAAAGAAAATATTGTTGGTTTTCATTTGGGTTTGTGATGACAGGCTGAATCATGGACTTAATTGTAAGTCTTTCATAAAAGACCCTTAAATAATGCCCCAAACTTATGCCAGAACCTCCTCTAAATGGAATTGTGGGGTAACAACTGTCATTTAAAATTTCCAAAGCACTTTAACACATTATCTAATCTGATCCTTATATCCACTTTGTGATGGTACTACAGGTATTATTATTCCCATTTTATAGATGAAGGGACTGAGATCTGGAGAATCTGAGTAACTTGGCAATATTCACAAAGCTAATGTGCCAGAGGTGGGGTTTGAGATCAGGTCTTCCTAGCTTCAAGATCAATACATCCACTAAACTCTACTCCCTCTCAACAGATGCAGACAGGTAGGAAAATACAAAATGGTCAAAACAGAGGCCAATACACAGTAGAGAGCTAACAAGAAGAATGATTGTACTGACCAGCAAGTTTCTGGTGTTGACCTTTTATCCAAGTCAATACTCCTCTTTGCCTATTTTGTTCTTTCCTAAAGGAGTCATGCTGTTTGGCATAAAGATGAGCTGTGAGTCATCTTCCTCCACTGTGCAGAGCAAACCCATTTTGAGTTATGATTCATCAGGATTTTAGCTTTGGGGACTGCATAATTGGTTGGGTTGTTCCCTACCCCCTTTGGTTGTTGTTATGTAAAAGTTATAGGGAAGTAAACTTTTATTTTTAATTGGGATTTTATACAAGCAAAGAAAATGGTCCTATGAATTATAACTATTGGTTGGAATATTCTGAATTATATTTAATAAATAATTAAATTTGATATCCTGTTTCTCAAAACTGAGAGAGAGAGAGAGAGAACTACTAGTGGCCATGGCACTGGGCTATGAATTAGAAGATCAAAAAGATTTATTTATTTGGTTTATAAAATGGCAGACTGCTTTAAAAAGCCTGAGGGTAGAGGCACTAAGATGCCATTAAAGATAGAAAAAAATATATAGGACAAGAGACATTAGTAGTAGAGCAGCAGAGAGTAGAAGCATCACAACTACAAAATTGTATCTTGATATTGTTGGCCGATTATTAAGTGAACTCTAAGGCGTGAGTTTTAGATCATGCTCTAAAACTGGAAAGAGGCATTTTAAATCAGTCTGATGAAAGTTTTCCTAAGATAAAGGTCTTCCAGGAAGAGACACCCTTACCTAGCAATATAAATCAAGTAATTGTGAGCTTAGAAAATGAGTGGAAAGAAATATGATTTCTCAGGTAGTTGAGTTGACTCATGGAGAATGCCATTATAAGGTCATTCGGGTACACATTTCTTACACAAAATCAGGGATAATTTTACAGTCATTTGGATTTCCCTGTGGGGCTCTTGCTTTGTGGAAGGCTAGTTTTGGTCCAGGTCTAAATCCCTTAGAAACTATATAGAGGAAAAAAATCCTCCCACCCAAATTCTAGGTTCAGATTGGTCTTCTAGGGTTCTTTTCTTTGTTTCTTCAATCTATTCTTCGTCTTTTTCTTTCATCTTTCCTTCATTAAAAGAATTCATATTGATTTCACTTCTGAGTGACAATGCCTCCTTCCAAAACCATAATTTCTTTGAATAAAGAAACAGATAACAATATAGAGTAACACTTTGGCTATGTCTGACTTATATATACCATTCTGCACTCATATCAACATATCTCTGTCTAGGGAGAGGAGGAGGGAAAGTTTCACCCTATGGAGCCAAGTTTGGTCATTCTATTTATTCTCTGATATCTTTAAAAGCTATTTTTAAAACAATCATTGTTTTGATCTGTCCTCAGACACTTATTGGCCATGTAACCCTGGACCAGTCACTCAATCTATGTCTGCTTTAGTTTCTCCAGCTTTACATGGGCACAATAATAATACATATCTCAGAGGGTTATTGTAAATATCCAATGATATAATATTTGTAAAAATTGAGCAGAGAACCTGGCATTATCATGTACTTACTAAATGTTTGTTCCCTTTTCTTCACTGCATAAATCATTCTCTTAGTTGTCCTTATTTCTCATTCATTACTTCATACTGTTCTTCTCATTCCTCCTTGGAAAGTTTTGCCAGCATAATAATATTTAATTACATTCATGTTATCACAGTTTATTTAGTCATGACTCTATTGATGGACATTCATTTTATTTCCAGTTTTATTTATTTTTTGTTACCACAGAAAGTTCTGCTGTAAACTTTTTTTTTGGTATGCCTTTTCCCTCTATCCTGAACTTCCTTAGGAGTATACATCCCTTTGTTAGATTAAGGGGTTTATACAACTAAATGATCTCCCTATTAATTCTAAACTTTTTAAGAGTTGGGTCCATTTTTAACTCTACCCATAGAGGATTTATATCTGTCTTCCTACAGCTCCATTTTTCCATTTTTTGTCTTTTGTTTTCCTATAATTATTGATAATTTTCATTTTTTCTTTTGAGAACTTTCTGTTGAAATCCTTTAATTACCTAGATATCTGGGAAAGATTATTGTTCTAATGAGGCAGATAGGTAGCACAGTGGATAAAGTAGCATGCCTAGAGGCAGGAAGACTCATCTTCCTGGGTTCAAATTTGTCTCAGATACTTACTAGCTACGTGATCCTGGACAAGTCATTTAACTCTGTTTCGGTTTCCTTATCTATAAAATGAATTAGAAAAGGAAATGGAAAATGACTCCAGTATCTTTGCCAAGAAAACTACAAATGGGGTCACAAAGAATTGGATATGACCTAAAAATGAGTGAACAATATGTTCTTACGTGTTTATATCAGTTGCCTACATATGTAAGTTGACATTTATCAAAGATACTTGATACAAAGATTTTTCTAGTCAGTGAATTGTTATTTTAGCTGTATTGATTTTGCTCCTTCAGAAGCTTTTCATATTTATATAATTGGAATTTTCTATCATCATTTCTAGCTATTGTTGAAAAAGGTATTTCTTTCATTTTCCTTTTGATATGTAGTTTGCATAACCAATTGAGATTTTTTGTGTTACTCTATATTGTCAGGCACATTCTGGTTGCTTAATAAAGGCTTGTTGATTTAATAAAGGCTGATTGATTGATGTTGTAAGATGCTGATCTATGCTGAATTTCTGCCAAGTTTATATTCTAATTTTCTTGATAGTTAATGTTGAATAGAGTGCCCTTAATTCAATAGTTTATCTTCTTATATTTATTAAACACTAGGCTTCTGTGTTCAGTTATAGCTGGACCTTCTTCATCTCATCTATTATACAGACCAACTTTTTTATTTTTTGGTTATTATCAAATAATTTTAATGGTTATTGCATTATAGGGACAGGCATACCTTTGGGCCAAATCTAGTCCATTTCTTGCCCCCAGATAAACTAATTTTTACATTTTAAATTTTACTATTTTTAAAACTAGGGAAAATTATTCTTTGCCCCCTCAGGCCTCACTTGGCAACCATTGCTTTAAAATGTAGTTTTAGATCTGATAATTTGAGATTTTCTTTATTCCTTTCTATTATTTTTTTCTTGATATTCTTGACCTTTTGTTCTTCTTGATGAATTTTTGTTATTAGTTTGTACAGTTCTACAAAGTAATCACTTTGAGGTTGGATTGCTATGAAACTAAATCTGTAAATTAATTTAGACATTACTTTCATTTTTATTATGTTGGGGCAGCCCAACCATGAATGCTGAACGTCTCACTAATTATTTAGGTTTTTCTTTATTTCTAAAAAGAGTGTTTTGTAGTCAGAATCATTTAAGTTCTAAGTGCCTATTGGCAGGTTAACTCATAGAATTTTAAAATGCAACTTGCAACTATTTTGAATTAAATTCTTTTATCTATCTCCTCCTGCTGGGTTTTGCTAGTAATATACATAAAAGCTAATGATTTTTGGAGGTTTATTTTAGATCCTGCTATGTTATAGAAGTTATTAATTGTTTTGATTAATATTTTCATTTAATCTTTGAGATTCTCCAAGTAAACCATCAGATTAGATACAAATAGAGATAATTTTGCCTCCTCCGTGTCTTTGTTTATTCCCTCAACATTTTTCTCTTCTCTCTCAATCTCTGTGCTCTATCAAACATTTCTAGAGGGATATCAAATAAAAGCTGAGACAAATGACCATCTTTCTTTACTCTGATATGATTAAAAAGACATGTGTTTCTCCTTAACAAACAATACTTGCTATTGGCTCTAGATAGTCTATTATGTTAAGGAAAAGTTAGTTTAATGCTATGCTTTTTAGTGTGTCTGATATAAATGAGTACTATATTTTTTCAAAGCTTGTTTTAGTTTCTATTAATATGATAATGTAATGTTTAGTGTTTTATTATTGCTGTAAGCTATAATGTTTATAGTTTTCATCATGTCAAATGACTCCTATATTCCTCACATAAAGCTGAACAGGTCATAGTAAATAATTATTAATATATTGCTATAATCTCAACCCTAATGTTTTTGATAAATTTGCAGCAATATAAATTGGTGATATTGATCTTTCTCTTTCTCTTTGTGCTTTATTTCTTCTTGGCTCAAGTAAAAGGGCCATTATTTTTCTTATAGAAGGACTCTGAGAAGGTAGTAGGAAGTAAATGTGCATTTATTAAGTGCTTACTATATGCTAGGCACTGTGCTAAGTGCCTTATAAATATTATCCCTTTGCAAATAATTTAAATAATACAATGAGTTTGTTGGTCTTTAGATATTTTAAATCCATTTGAGCTTGGTATCTTTTTCCCTTTGGAAGTTCATTTAAAACTTATTTAACTTCTCTTTCTTAGACTTGGCCATTTGGATATTCCATTTCTTATTCTGTTAATCTATTAATTTCATGTTTTTATGACTATTCATCCATTTCAATTAAGTTTTTGGTTGTTTGCATAAAAATGGTACTAATTGTTTTCAATTGTTTTTTAAAATTTTTCTTCCTTTGTTGTGAACTTTTTATTTCATTGACCATTTGGTTTTCTTTTTAAAAATCAAATTAGTTTAATGATTTCCTTAAACTACTTTTAGTTTTATTTGTCATCTCATTTTTGTTTATCCCTTAAAAATTTTCAGGATTTATATTTTTGTGTTGAGGGATTCTGAATTTATTTATTTTCTAATTTAAAAAATTACATACTTAATTTAATGTCTCTTTCTCTCTCATTAACGTAGATATTTAGAGAGAAAAATTTTACCTAAGAACTGCATTGGCTGCATTCCAAAAGCTTTGGTATATTGCATTAATTAGTCTTTTGTTTCTATTGTGTATTTTAATTTATATATTCCTTACTTAGTCACTTTTGGAATTTGGATCCTTTCTTCAAATATCTTATTGGTTGTAATTATTATTTTTTTGTATTGTGGTTTAGGGACTTGACTCCGGAAAAAGCCTTTAATCTATAGTAATCATTCTCTAGGGAACCCAACATTTGACTTCAAGTCAGAGAGCAAAAAGACTGGAATAATTTGACATTTCCTTTTCCTGTGGATTAAGGCAAGCAGAGGCTAAGTGACTTGCTCAATGTCACATAGCTCGTAAGTGTCTGAGGCTGGATTTGAATTCAGGTCTTCCTGATTCTAGGTTCACTGAGCCCTCTAGCTGCCTATAAAATATATGGATATATAGCTATACAAGTACATGGTAAATGCATATATTGTATACACTAAAACATAACTATAACAGATATTTGCCCCATATACATTTCTTTTCTATGAGTATCTTTGTAGTATGTATAATGTTCATGTGTATGTGTGTGTGCATGTATGTATTTGTGTTTCAAGCAAACTTCTTATAAACAAGTTGTGCTTTATTTTCTAAACTGTTCTGTCTCATTCCTCTCTTTTGTGGGTAAGTCTATTCCATTTACACTCATAGAAAAGATAGTTAGGTATGTTCTGTGATGATATTTCCTCTCTTTTCCATCTCATCCCCACTCTGGTTTTCTCAATAAGAATATTTTGAAGTCTTTAATTTTATTAAGGGTCTGATCCTCCCCACCCCACTTTAGGATTAAACTTTCTGGGTATCATTCTTGAATGTAGGTTTTTTAGTTTGGGTTTTGTATAATATTTTCTTTCTTCTTTCCCTCTTTTTTTTCATTTTCTGCTCAATCTGCTATGTCTTAGACTTAGTAAATGCCCCATCTATTATTGAATAATTTTGGAATTTTTTTAATCTGTAAAGTTTAGGGTTAGGCAATTATATTTCTTGGTGTTAAATTTGTACATATATATATATATATACACATACACTATTATGTATGTAATAAGTACTTACATGTATCTTCATTTAGGGACTCTATTTTCATTTTTCTCTTTGATTTTAATGATTTAGGACAATTTCCCCCTATATTTCTTTCATTTTAAGCCCTTACTTTCCATCTTAGATGTAATATTATGTACTAGTTCCAAGGCAGAACATTGATAAAGGGTAGGCAATGGGGATTAAGTGATTTGCCAAGGGTATGTATAATTTGTATTGTATAACACAGCTAGGAAGTATCTGAGACTACATTTGAACCAAGACCTTCTGTCTCTAGGCCTGGCCCTCAATCCACTGAACCACTCAGCTGTTCCCTATGACTCTTTTAAGTATAACATCCAAGCTTTTTGGTTCATCAAAATTATCATAGAGTTCAATATTATTTTTCTCTGTTATTGTATTTTACAGATCAGTTGCTTTTGATAATAGATATCTCATGAGTTCTTCCTTTTTTTTAGTCCTTTGATTTTGTTTTATTTATTATATTATTGAAATTCTTCTTAGTTTTTTTCTTTATTCTATTTCTCATGTTGCCCAATAATTTGGCTATACTTTCCAGATTCCAGTTTAAATTGTTGATAGTCTCCAAGGTTTATTTTTCTCAAGCACTCAAATTCAGTTCTTTATCTGTTTATTAATTAGGCATCTCACTTCCCCATAGAGTTCTTAGAGTCAATCTATTCTATTTTGGAGGGATTAAAAAATAATTTTTGCTGATTCATCTCTTTCTTTGCAGTTCTATCTTGAATTCTTCTATATCCATTGAATTTCTTCATTATATATAAGGTTTTCTCATGTTTACTTATTTCTTCAAGTTTCTTTGTTAGACAGATAGTAACAATCTCTCTCACATTTTTGTGGTTTGTTTCAAACTCCTATTGTCTCTATTATTGCTAAAGTGACTACTCTGCTAATGATACATATGAGAAACCTAGGGTGGAAGTTTACTATATTAGAAAGAAATAGAAAATCTTTCTTTTTCCCCTCCTTTTTTTTTATATACTTAAAAACCACCACCACCACCACCACAAAACATTTAAGCATGAAAAATTATGTGCTAAGCTACAAACTCCACATTGTTTATAATTTGTTTAAAAATGTGTAATTTTTTAATATAAACACCCTCTGTTTTTGAGTTCCCTTTGAATTTTTAAAATTTTTTTAAATTTAAAATTTTTTTTAAAATTAAAGTTTTACTTTTATACATTTTTCCCTTGATTTTGTTGCTGGTATTTAAAAAGTGCAATCATATTATGTATTATCCTTATTTTTTATCCTTCTGTTCATATATTTCCCTTATCTTTTTTGTATTTCTAGTATTTTTTATTTCTAATAACATAATAAAATCCATTACATTCAAACATTGCAATCTAGTCAGCCATTTCTCCCAATCATTGCATTTGTGTTATTTCTAATTTTTTTTGTCATTACAAACAAAACTCCCAAGAATATTTTTACACACACCCAGTTTTTTAACCTCTCAATAATACCTTTAGGACCTAATCCTAGTAATGGGATCCCTAGATCAATGAGCAGGAATAGCTTAACAGTTCTCTATATTTCTCTATATATTTATATCTATCTATCTATATATATATATATATACACAGAAATATATATATCTATATATTTCTGCCTTGTTTTCTATAAAAACAATTTATAGCTACTTTAGTAATGTAATAATATCAGGTCTGTTTCTCCATGTTCTTATCAGTATTTAATTTCATCAATTTAGCCTGTCTGGTTCTCAGTTAACATGTATTGTCAGACTATATTTATCTAGATTGGTCCTTAGGCAAAAGACATAATCTATTTCCAGGACCACACATTTTTCAAAGCCAAGTCTTTACAGTTTGGTCATAGCTAGTGAAACTGAACTTTCTTTCAGTATCATGATCTCTCAGGAATGCAGGATTCCCTCCATAGTATAATGAGGGTTAAAGTAAGACTTTTGTAGAATAATTATGCTCTCTAAACCATTTTGTCCTACCAGAATTTCTGTTTGGATTTTGTGTATGCGCAGGCTTAGATCTACTACTAATCTCATGCATGTGTGTGAGGACTCTCCAGATCTCTGTAATATTGAACTTATCTAAGGTTTCATTTGTTTCCATAACTTTTCTTTATTTGTTTTTTGGTTAAATTCATCTAGTTCTGAGAGGGGAAAATTAAAGTCCTCCATTTTTATTGTTTTGTTATTTGTTTTCATTTCATTTCATAGTTCAATTGTTTTCATTTCAGTACTAGTCCAGGACCAGACCAAGGGCCAGCTTTGTTTGTTTGTCTCTCTGTATGCATATATATTATGGGGTTTACTTAATTTGGCATATTTATTGTTTTTCTTGAAGTAGTTTTAGAGACATCTGAATTTAAGTGGAACATTTCTTATCTCTTTTGTTGCTCAGAGTATCCCTCCTAAATTTTCCTTGTGCTGAGTCAAATGGGTATCAGATTGAACCCACAAGAATCTAGTGGAGCCTCAGAGTGAAATGAAATGAAATGAAAACAATTGAACTATGAAAAGACCTATGAAATACAAGGATCTCATAGTCACCCAGAAATTGGCACCCATTCTGGACTGGTGCTAAGAGGAAAGATAAATGACTTTTTAGAAAAAATTCCTGAACTAAATGAGATAGAGATGGAAACAAATAACTGGATGGAAGCTGCTCAGAAGCAAATTTCAGCTCAAGTTAAGGAACATTTTTCTAACAATTAGAACCATCCAAAAATGGGAAAACTTGTGAGTTCTCTATTTGCTAATAGTGTTCGAGCAGAGACTTCCTATAAATTAGTTTGGAATATATAAAAGGCTTTCCTGCATTGTATTGGAGGTTGGATGAGATAAATTCTAACATCCTTTTTCAACTCAGCATTTTACATCATAGTAGTTGGATTTCATTCGCAGTCTATCTGAGGTGATAAACCCCAGTGTTATACCTTTCTTTTTTTTCTGTCTGTAAAATGGGGATTATTCTAGTTACCTTAGGAATTTCAAAGGGTATCTGAAGGACGGTGGAGGTAATGGCTGCAAAGAACTTGGGTGTTAGATAGATAAAAGATTGGTAGGGAAAGCATTTTGAAGTCCCTGTGAATGAATGTATTGGGTGGTGTTTTTTTTTTTAACAGTGAATGTAGGAATTGCTCTGGGTGAGATTTTGTGACCTCCTGAGATAATGAATAACCAAGTCACTGAGGGGGTTGAGAATTCTAACTCTACATCCTCCTGCTGGGCAGCCAGGTGGTGAATTTTTTAATGAAATTCAAAATGCATGATTCCCAGCCCTATGCCCAGTGGGAGTGGACACAAGATATGTTCAGGAAATAGGTTATGATTTTTCCTCACTATGGTTTTAAGAGAAAGATTTTTATTAATCCCATCTTAGTGATTCTTTACATAAAATCCTTAATAGAAAATAATACACTAGAAGTTACCTCAAATAAAATCACAAATCTTTAGAGCTGGGAAGGATGTTAGAGAAAGCTGGTCTGATCTCCTACCCAGTGCAGGAATCCTTTTTCTCACATTCTTAGTAGATAATAGTTTTCATTTAGGTCTCATTTTATAGTTATCTAACCTTTGCTCAATACTTTTCATGATGGGCAACTCACTATCTAACAGAGCTTACATGTGGGACAGTTCAGTTAGGAAATTCTGAAATGAGTGAAATAACTTTCACTCATTGGTCACAATTCTATACTCTGGTGCATTTATTCTGTTTACATGACAGCTCTTTAAATATTTGAAGACAGACATCACATCTACTTTGCTCTCATTTTCCAGTCAAAACACATCCAGTTCTTTCAAGCATTTCTCAGATCACATGGTTTCTAGATTATTCACTGTCCTAACAATCTTCCTTTAGTTATGCAGCAACTTGACAATTTCCTCCATATAATATGATACACTGAGCATAAAACTCTTGATGTGGACAGATCAGAATCAAATATAGCATGACTACTTCCTACCTTAATATAGGACTTGTTGATGATTAGGATTCTGTATATCAATAATAGAATCTAAGATTAAATTATGTTTTTTCAGAACAAATACTGTATGCCTTTTTCATGTGAATAGCTGTTAAAGCAGGTCTTCTTAATTTGTATTTGTGTAATTTTTTTTAACCCAAATGAGGGACATTAATACCTATTAAATTTCATTTCATTGTTTTCAACTAGTTCTTCTAATTTACAAAGATTTTTTGTCTTGATTTTGCTATTCAGTATATAAATAAACTCTCTAATTTTTTATTAACCCTAAATTTAAGGTAACACATTTACTAATTTTTATATTAATTTATTTGTCATCTGTTTTGGGTAAATTACTGTGCCAGGAGCAAAGGGAGATGCAGCGATAGATATAGCAAGGTCTCTGTACTAAATAGGAAATGGTTTATGATATTTTCCTCACCATGTTTTTAAGAGAAAGATTTTTATTAATCCTATCTCAGTGATTCTTTACATTAAATATTTAATAGAAAACAGTACACAAGAAGAACTTAGGGGCAGCTGAGTGGCTCAGTGAATTGAGAGTCAGGCCTAGAGATGGGAGGTGCTAGGTTAAAATCTGGCTTCAGATATTTCCCAGCTGTGTGACCCTGGGCAAGTCACTTGACCCCCCATTGCTTAGTCCTTACCACTCTTCTGCTTTGGCGCCAATACACAGTATTGACTCCAAGACAGAAGGTGAGGGTTTTTATTAAAGAAGAAGAAGAAGAAGAAGAAGAAGAAGAAGAAGAAGAAGAAGAAGAAGAACTTAAAGTCTAGCAGGGTATGTTATATAAACAGAAATAATTATAACATAAAGCAGAATAGGTAAGTATACAAGAAAAGTAGAAACAAAGTATGATAATAATTCTGAGGAAGGAAAGATCACTTATGACTAAAGGAATTAAGGAAGTTTTAAAGGTTGATATTTGAGATAGGGATTAAAGAACAAGTAGGAATCAACATGGCATCAATGTCTTCATGTAAGTTATTGAAAGATAGTTCACAGGAAAGGGCACAGGACAGAGAACACCATATCTCAGTATCTCACCACTGTAGTGCTTTCCTTCTAGTTAAATGCTGATTCATAATCAGTATTATTTGAATATGATTGTTTAACCAACAATATGTCCACTGTACACTCTCATCCAGCCCATATCTCTCCACAAGAATATGATGCCTTAAGAAAATCTAGGTATATAATGTATGCAGTATTATCCTCTCAATATAGGAATTAAAAAAAAAATTAGGACAGGGATTCCATTGGCATAGAAAACTCCCAGATGAGGAAACTCCCTCTATTAACGCAATAGCACTTCTCTGAAACTTATAGCCTTATATCAATTACTGAGGAAATGAGGATGTCACCTCAGGCTCATTAGAAAGACAATAAAAAATGAACTAATGCAAAAAGATTTGAAATATTGGGAATAGTGACAAAGGAATTACAAGTGCAAACAGATGGATGCTGGTGCATTTCAAGAAAAGGAAAGCCCTTATTCTTCCCTGGGGAAAGTATGCTATTATTCTAATCACAGAATCAAAAGGGATAGCTGACATGGTGGACAAAACAGGAAATGAAAAAAGATTTCTCCTGGCCAGAACAATGTGCCAAATCAAATAAAATCAGATTAATAAAAAGTCCAACACTCGGGTTCAAATGATTAGTAACACAAACAAACATAGGATTGAGGAGGCAGGACTAGACAAAAAAAATACTCAGATGTTAAATGATTTGTTCAAAATCACACAGTCAGTACATGTCAGGGGCAGAATGTGAATGTAATTTTCTTGACTTCAGAGCCAGATGTGTAGCTGCTATACCATCCTACTTTATATCATTATAAAAAAAGTAAAAATAAGTTCAGCACAATTTATTCTCAGAGAACTCCCATTCATTGAACTCATGGGATTCATGTTTGAATACTTCTAGTAATGGGGAATTCACTGCTAATAGAGATCATAACCCAATAGGTAAGCCCAGTCTACTGTTGGAGAGCTCTAATACTTGGGATATTCTTAAAGTTACTTTTCTATGACTTCCTGCCTGGTAGATATATTGCCTATTGTTTTTATTGTTTTGGTTTTTTTTAAGTCAGTCTTGATATGAGTCTTCCAGTAGTGAACTAACCATTCATCTTTTTTCCCTTTGCCATTTAATTCAAAAGACTAAAAAATGTTCAATTTGGCCAGTTTGTTAAAAGGCTTGGAAATAACACTAATAACAGTATGAGTCTATTACAGTGGTTCCCAAGCTTTTTTGGCCTACCACTCCCTTTCCAGAAAAAATATTATTTAGCCCCCTGGAAATTAATTTTTTTTAAATTTTAATAGCAATTAATAGGAAAGATAAATGCACCTGTGGCCATCACCGCTCTCCTGGATCTCTGTAGCACCCACCAGGGGGCAGTGGCACCCACTTTGGGAATCACTGGTCTATAGTCTAGTTCTTCCCTTACATCTGTAAGAAATAAAGAATGCTTTGACCAAACAAGGGGAAAAAAGTCAGTCTTGATATCTGGTCCATTCAAAATCTATTTTTTCATTGTCTGGGGTTTTCTTTCTGGTGTTTTTAAATTTTTATTTGGGTTCCATAAAATGACCATCTAACTTCTTGAATGCCATCTGTGATAGAGAACTCATTAAACAGAGTTCCCTATCTAAAAAGGTAGCCCAATTTCTCCTAGGAGAGCTCTAAGAGTTAGAAAGTTCTGGAATATCTTTTCTGTAATTTTCATTCATTGGTTCCAGTTATGCCTGGAAGAACTATTAATTACTATTATTTTAAAAATCTACTCTAGAATCTGTGTGGTCCATCCAATCAGTCAATCAATAAACATTTATTAAGTACCTACTTTGAGGCAGGCACACACACACACACACACACACAAACATACAAAGGCAAAAAACCATCTCTGTCCTCAAGGAGCTTATAATCTAATTGATTCTGAATTTATTCTTTGCTTAGATCTAGGTTTTGTTTCTTTGCATTTTTATTTTATTTTTACTTAAGCTCCCAATTAAATAGTCAGGCAACCTTTGCTTAAATGCTGTGTGATGAGGAACTCAATCCCTGATAGCCTTTACTACCTAATAAGGCAGCCTAATCTCAGTTCCCAATGGTAATGCATAACTTCCTAGAGATGACTTTCTTAAAGGATGGGAAGGCTGAGGCTTATAAATCAGGAAGCTATTCCCCTGCCTGCCTTCCTCCCTCCCCATATAACTCTTGGGCACAGAGCATTGTAGCTGTTTTGTTGATTTTGAAGTTTTCATGAAGAAGAGAAAGACTGACTACTGATGATAAAAGCTTTATTACTATTACTACTTCATTAGTATTATGCTTTAATTCACACAAGGAAAGGCATGTGGCCCTAAGAGAGAATGTCGTGAATAACTAAAGGCAGGACAATGAAGGATATGTCTTGGTTGTGGGGAGGCATTAAAGGTAAATTTAGATAAGTGGGCAAGACACTCAAGGATTCCCTTATGGAGGTTGCTCCAATCTCAGTCATGATCTTTAGGCTACTGAGAGATCAGAAAGGTCTTGGAAGGACCTAGCCCTTGGACTTGGCACAACCCGATTCTGCCAAGAGGTTTTGATTTCCCTTGTCATGAGAACACTTTATCTTTCACAAATGAGGACATCTTAGCAATAGGGACAAGGGCCAGAGTTTTGTAGAGATGGGTGAGAGATTATTTGGTAATGTTTTAGCTTCTTCCCTCTCTAGTCTTAGGTACCAGAGATGGGCTAATAAAGTCTCAGGTATGCTATGGAGCCCCAAATGAACATCTCTGGCAAATGATGTGATATTCCTTCAAACTTTCATTGTAGGAGGTCCTACTTGAGATTGACAATGCCCTTGTATGATAGGCTGCCTACACTCTAGACACAATCCATTCTTCTTCCTAGTACTCCTTCGTTTCTCCTTTCATAAAATGTTCCATATTGGAGGGAGTACTAGGAAGGAGAATGGATTGTGTCTAGAGTCTGAAGGAATACCACATCATTTGCCAGAAATGTCCATAGAAGAGGTTAATGTTTCACTAGTCTCTGGGATATGTGAAACCATCACCTTACTAGACAGTCCTATGATCTCCTACATCTAAGCATTCTGGCCAGTCTAGTCAGAACCTAGAGACCTGAAGGCTTGAAATAAAGGGGATCCTTTGGACTTTGCCAGTGAAATGAGACACAAAATCACTCACCAAAATACAGCAGATAAAATTAGCCAGTCACAGAAATCACCTACTTTACAGGGTTTTTGAGTAGATAAGGATATCTACTCAGGGTCATTAGAAAAAAGATAAACAAAGTGAACTGAAGCAAAAAAGATTCAAAATACTGGGAATAGTGACAAGGGAATTGCAAATGCGAACAGATGGGTGCTGGTCTGCATGCATTTCAAGAAAAGGAAAGCCTTTATCTCGCCCTGGGAAAAGTATGCTATTATTCTAATCACAAAGCCAAAAGAGATAGCTGACATAGTGGACAAAACTGGAAATGAAAAAAGATCTCTCCTGGCCAGAACAATGTGTCAGATCAAATCAAATGGGATTTAATAAAAAATTCAACAAGGGCTCAAAAGATCAGCAATACAAGCACAGGACTGAGGAGGCATGCTAGACAATTTGAAATAGAACTTGGAATCTTAATGGACTACAAGCTAATTATAAATGAACAATGTAACATGGCAGTCAGAAAACAAACAAACAAACAACATCCTCACAGGATCTTAGGCTACATAGTGGCTAGAACAAGGAAGTGGATGCTCTCATTTTTCTCTGAGCTTTTCAGACTACATCTTTCTTGGGCCTGTTCCCACTGGACAAAGAAATAGAAATCTTGCATCTTGAATATCATTTTAAGTGTACATCTGGCAATTGTGTTTTAAAAAAAAACAAACAAACAAAAAACCAAACTCTTACTTTGTATATTAGAATCAATACTAAGTATTGGTTCCAAGGCAGAAGAGCCCTAAGGGAGAGGTAATGGGAGTTAAGTGACTTGCCCAGAGTAACACAACTAGGAAGTGTTTCAGGTTATATTTGAACCCAGGACCTCCCATCCCCACACCTGGCTTCCTATGTACTGAGTTACTTAGCTGCTCCTGGTCACAGCATTTTAAGAAATACATTGAGAAAATGGAGTAAATCTAGAGAGGAGCAACCCAGATAGTTGAACTAAAAATCATAACATTTGACAATTGGAAAGGAAGGAAATATGAATGCTATTTCAAGAAAAGTGAAATCTGAATGTATTTTCCCTCTTTGAAAGTGAGGAAGCAGAGCCTGGGTCTCTGGCTTCCTAACTTCTTGGGTCTCAGTCTCCTGAACTTTAAAATGAGGAGAATGAACTTAATGATCTCTTATAGCTCTTGTAGCTCTAAATTTATGATCCTATGAGTTTAAGTTGGACCTTGAAATATTGGTTTGTTGTTGAGTTGTGTTTTGGTCATGCCAACTCTTTGTGACCCATTGAGGTTTTCTTGGTAGATAACAGAATGCTTTGTCATTTCCTTCTTGAGCTCATTTTACAGATGAGAGAACTGAGGCAAATAGGGTTAAGTGATTTGCCCAGGTCACACAGCTAACAAGTATCTGAGATCAGATTTGAACCCAGAAAGATGGGGTCTTCTTAACTCCACATAAATCTATATACCCAGAGATACCTAGCTGCCTAGATTGGTAGGATTGTATATTCTTGATTTAGGGAAAGGAAATAGGATGTCAATTTGAAATGAGTAAAAGGGTTTCTAAGTATCTTTGAGGGCTTAACCAAAGTTATGTATATGCACATCATAAATACTTAATGATTATTAATAACCATCAACTTATGATAAATTATTTTAATTATTAATAATTAAAATTATTATTTTAATTATAACATTTTACATTATAATCATACAATGTATATTGTTAGGGACCAAGACTTTAAGAAAAGATAGTCACTCTTCTAAGAATAGATATCATTCACTCTTCTAAGATAAGATATTGATCATAGGCCCAGCCATGCTTGGAGACAGTAAGACGCCACCAGAGATTTTCTATGCTCCCTTTCCGCGTTCCTTTCCCCCTTAGTATCGGCCGACCCCCTTCTGCCCTCAGCCTATATATTCTTGTCATAGATCTCCAATAAACGAGCCTTGCTTCCACCCAAACAACTCTGTCTGTCTTGCGCGCAAGGTCTCCCCTCTTCTTCCCCTATGGGTTCTTAGGTTGCCGTTTCCCCGGACCCCTCGGTTGTGTCCGGCTGGACCCGGACAGTATATAATATAGAATAATATGATACTTGTAATATTAAACATTTTAAAAATTATTATTAAAAATTAACAAAGAAATGCAGGAGAATCTAATTAGAATACCACCTCCAGTCAAATTCTTGTGCCAAAGTACTCAAAATTCTTGGGTAATTGGACTTGGAGGTTTATTGGACAGTTGAAACTTATGGCTTTTTCAAAACCATTTTATTTTCCTCATAGGTTCTGTTTCTAAATAGAAGATTTTTGTTATCCCCCCCCCAAGTTTTTCTTTTAAGTGTAGAATAAAATGGGGGCATTTCAACCTTTCCCACCTGAATCAATACTACAAATAACCCTGGATGGTTTTAGTGCAAATTCTTTACATTTAAAAAGGGTTTCACAGTTTAAAAAATGTTTTACATATATGTTTACAGTGTATATATATATGCACATATATATAAAATCTATGTGTGCATTTATGTCCCACGTGTATGTGCATATTGCACACATATATGTGTTTACACAAATATATTCCACCTACATTTATTGCTGTTCATAGGGACAGAGTGAGGGATAAGAAAGGTATAATCTATTTTTTCCATTTCTGTCCTTGCAATATCAAGAGGATTAGAGGAAAGCCCTAATACATTGGGTGGACCCTCTGTGGAGAACCTATGAGAGGACATATTGGGGATTACACAGGAAAAAAGGGATTAAATATTAGGCTGCAATCTGCACCACTGGATGGAGTTTTTACATATCAATCAAAGTGCTCCAAGTATTACTGTAATTAGAATATTATCTTGGGTAACCTTTACAATACTCTTGTAATAGGAACTATGAATATCATTGTCTCCATTTTACACATAAATAAACTGAGGCAGTAAAGAAAAATGTCTTGTTCAAATTGACATAGTTCAAAGCCTTTTGCTTCCCAATAAATTACTCTTTTCCCTATACTCTGCTGCCATTCAAAAATAGGTAGGAATAGGTAAGAAAAGGAAAAATCCCATTGAAGATGATTCTTTTCAGACTTTTCTAATTAAGTCAAAGTCCTTTTTATAAATAGACCCTGGTTCATTCTTGGCAAAATCAGAGTTTTTGTTCTCCATCACCCATCCCTACCCCCCACTCCATGTATTCCAATTAACAGAATGTTTTTGGATTCAGATATTTTCAGGAATCTGGTAAAGGTCAGGATAAGGAAGAAGGAGAACTACAAAAGATTCTTTCCCTCCTCCCCCCCCCCTAGAAAAAAGGAATTGGATGAAGCTTTAGAAATTAAGTGTTCTAAATTCTAAGTCTTGGTGACCTTTGCACTATGAGAACATGGAGACTCCTCTACAGAAACCACCTTGAAGCAAGATCTTGAAAAATTAATGCCCTTGGATGGCTTGGTAGGCAGTCATTTTATACTGAATCCTATTCAGAATGAGCAAAAGTCTAAAAAAGATTCTATTGGACTTGGGTACAATTTCCTTATCTAGTCCTACTCTGGTTTTGAAATTATGCCCTCAGAGGATAAGCAGTTATTGTGTTACAATCTTTAGGTGGCTTTTTGGTCCTAGAGCTTTTATTTGGGAAACCAAATCCATTCTTCACTTTAAAGATAGAGCATACAGAGGTGATCTGCACTTGCTTAGGACTATATAGCCAGACTTGTAAGTAAAAGAGGGTGAATGGGACTTTGACCTAGGGCACCAACAACTAAAGTAACAAAAGCTATGAGGTATATTTTTCCCCCCTACTACCATTGTCTTCTGCCCTTGCCTCATGATTTTCCATGAAACATAGCTAACCTTAAACCATAATCTCTAGGTTCTTACCTCTTGGAATCCATCTTCCCCTTTTACCCAGCAGCGACATTCTACTGCTACTACTACATTCATGGTAAAGACTGTTCTCTGCATTGTCAGTCTTATACCCTGGTCCACTTACAACATGGTATTCCCTCAGAGGCAAAATTCCATTAGAAAGAAATAATAGTATCATAGATTTAGGGTAAGAAGGGACCTTGGAGGCTGCTGACTCCAATCTCCTGATTCTACAGATGAGGAAACCAAGGCACAGAAAGGAAGAAGTGACTTTCCAGAAATATAAAGTCTTTCTGATTCTCAGTCCTGTCTTCTAACCACCAATCCAGTTTGCCTCTAAAACATGAATACCTAACCTGGGGTCTGTGATGTTATTTAAACAAGTTATTTGATAACTGCATTTCAATATAATTGGTTGCATTTTGTAACTGTATCCTATGTATTTTACTTTATGCATTTAAAAACATTATTCTGAGAAGGGAGCCATAGATTTCACATTGCTGAAGGGATCCATGATATCCACAAAAAGGTAAAGAACACTTGTTCTAATGGGCATTTGTTGAACTAAATAACTTGCTGGAAATCATTTTTCTACCAAACTAGAACTTGATATGCAATGGTTTTGGCCAGTTTCCCCAGCATGAATGAATTTCTTTGATCTCAAAAAGGGAGAGAGGAAAGTCTTACTGTGTAGTTTTCTATGTCATATTATTTTTGTTTATTTTTATTTTGAATCTTCAAGAACCTATGATTTCTATGATTTCTCTCCAGTAAATGTATATAGCCAATCCTAGATCTTTGTGCATTACCCAGACCAAAAATAATAATAATCATCATTTTGTGGCCAACTTTTTCAAGATGAAACAGATCAATCTCTGTCTCTAATTTAGTATATCACTGTACTTTGGTGAAAGCTTTTCTGCCTTGGGAAAATATGGCAGATTTTACCCTCTGTTAGCACTTGCCTTTGAGAACCCAAGGTGACCTGCATACTAGGCTGAGGTATTGGAGTGGGACTTTAGGTGGGCTTTATCTAGGTGGCTGGGTTTTGTTTGAAGGAGAACACAAGGAGGCATAAGGCAATCACTACTTGATTGCAAGCCTACAGCATAATCAGTCAGCTGTAACTAAGCTTAGTTCGCCTCTGCCATCTGCAATGCAAACAGCTCATAATCAAGTGTTTTTCTCCCTTACAGAATGTCCGGGATATAGAGATCAGAGAAAACACACACACACACACACACACACACACACACACACACACATCACATGCAAAATTATTCCTTGTATCCAATTTAATATAACCAAATCAACAAAGAATTGGCCATCCTCTAGGACATGGAAATAATGTTGCTCTATAGGAACTCGTCTTTCTCAGTCTTCTTAGTAATAACATTTTGCCTGCAATGGAGCCTCAGGATCTTGATTTTTTCAGTTTGCTATTCATTCCAACAAATGACTCTTCTCCCCTAGAGCAAATGTTAACATTGGTTACAAAATGTTCAATGACTATAAGTTGTTCCCTAGCCTTCTCAGATCAAAATGAGTCCATTGATTTGAATTTGGACACATCAGTATTTCTATTTCCTTCCTTCCTGAGTCAGTGGAGAACGCAGCATTTAAAATACTGTCCTTATTTGTTCCTTTCGATTTCTTTTGAGTTTCCAAATTTTTGTAGTGGTAAGTGATCATGCAGGTAGAAGTAATGATGCAGGTAGGCGGTCCCTAATTGATGAATGGAGTATCTTCCCCAAACTGACTTATAAGTTGGTTCTTCAGAACTTGGAACATGCATTTTCCTTTATCTATATGTCTATACACCTGTGATTAAGTTAAAAGAACTATAGCACTTAACCCCCAAGTAGCCTTGTTAACGCACTCAATAGCTGGCTCAATCGGTCAAAAATATTTACAAATATTTAATCAATAAACAAATATTTATTATTTATTATAAACACTTGCTATGGGCCAGAGACTATGTTAGACACTGAAATTACAAGTATAAAGAATTAAATAATCCCTATTCACAATGTGCCTGTATTTTAATAGAGGCAACAAGAAATTCACGCACACATATGTACATATAGTTTATGTGTACATATATGCTACACATATGAATCTAACATAGCTTTTGAATATGCCTAGTTTGTCTAACATGGAGCTTGTTGTATTCCCTACTCAGGCAGTATATATATATCCATACATAGACACATAACATGAATCTAAAATGAAGTTTGGAAAGGAAGACACTAGCAATAGGATGGGTTAGGAAAGGCTCCAAAAAGAAGATGGCACTTGAGCTTTGAGGAATAGGGTGACCCTATGAGGCAAAGTTAAGGAGGGGGTGCTTTTTAGGCATGGGGGATGGTCAATACACAAAAAAGGAGAGAGGAACAGAATGAAAAAGTCAGTTGTGTTGGATTGCAGGGTGCAGTGGAGGGTGAGGGGGGCAGTATGCCACTGACATACTATCCAATGACACTGAAAAGAAGGTTTGGACTAGACCAGTGGTTCCCAAACTTTTTTGGTCTACTGCCCACTTTCCAGAAAAAATATTACTTAGCCCCCTGGAAATTAATTTTTAAAAAATGTTAATAGCAATTAATAGTAAAGATAAATGCACCTGTGGCCATCACCACTATCCTGGATCACTGCAGCACCCACCAGGAGGCGGTGGTGCCCACTTTGGGAATCACTGGACTAGACTTTGAAGTGTTTTAAAAGTTAAATAGAAAAACTTATATTTTGTCTTAAAGATAATAGGAAGCCACTAGAGTTAGGTGAGTATGGGAGTCTGTCTCATGATTAGATCTGTGCTTAAAGAAAATTACTTATTGATTGGTTTAGATGAACTGTAGCATCTGACTTTTGGGGTGCTGTGGTAGCAAGTAGGAAAGGAAGAGCAGCTGTGCTCCTGAGGATGTGGTGGGTACCACTCTTTTGTTGTGCCAGTTTAATGGCTGGCATTCTTTAAAAAATCCTTACCTTTTGTCTTAGAATCAATACTATTTATTGGTTCCAAGGATTAAGCAGTGGAAGTTAAGTGATTTAACCAGAGTCACACAACCACATAAATCTGAGGTCAAATTTGAATCCAAGATCTCCCATTTCTAGGCATTGCTCTCAATCCACTAAGCCACCTGACTTCCCCCAGCATTAAGAGAACTAGATTGTGTATGGAGAAAGGGAATTGATGGACAGTCAAAATTCATGTAGAGCACAAAGAAGTTTGTAACTAAAGAATATGCATGAGTGATTCACTGAGGGGGTGTGTAGTGGAGCTTGAAAAGAGGGAGGAGAGGATTTACTAATGTGTATAGGAGAGAGAGATGGTGAGTGTATGAGTGTGGTAGTGAATCCTAGAAAATCTGGAGAGCTAGTAAGATTCACTTGTGTTTTGAGCTCTGGGTTTTAGATGGACAATAAATCCCTTGTATCTTGTATATGCCAGTAAAAACAAAACAAAACAGTGAGACATCTTTAATGAGATTTCATCTCATACAGCTTATCTGAATCAGGCATTCTCTGAATTCTTCCTAGGATTTTTTGGAGAAGAGTCCTAAGGGTAAGGGGAGTGGCATAGAATGACAGGAGGCATGGATTATGCCTAGCAATTTCATGACACAAAGTCCTAGTAGATAATGGATCCTACACGTTTTTCTATGATATCAAATATGTTCTAAAGTGTCACCAGGGAACTTGAAACACATTTTGTACTCACCTTTATCCCACTGGAGGTTTCTCTTCCCTCCCCAGGCATTCTCCAAAGTTGGAGGGAGGAGATGAATTCTAGGATGAGATTGGGGAACAAAGCTTCACTGTGGTGAAGATGGAGGGATTTTGGTAGGTAAGACTTGGTTCTGAGAAGAATCTAGCCATTCCTTCAGCAGTACTATCTTCCACTTTAGATTGCCAGCAACACATTCAACTCTTGTGGGTAATGGTAGCAGAAACTCCATTAAAAAAGTAAAAATGACTAATTTTCTTGTAGGGTCTGCCAAATTACCCTCAATAATGTGATGGGTGAGTAGTTTTGCCTCATAAAGCTAAAAGAGGCAGTAGATGTTAAAATCAATTTTTAAAAAGCCTGGTCAGGGACTCAAATAAGGGAAGACAGTAAGAGAGCAAATGAGCATGTAAATAGGAGGGCAGCAAATGAAAGAAAAGTGGAAAAATTGGCAAAAATGTTTATAACCAACTCTTTCTATCATCAAGGCAGAGCTCAGCACACTTGGGCATTATTGTTATAGTCCTGGATGTGATTATGGATGAAATAGAAATGGAGCTACAGCAAATACAGGAAAACCAGCTAGATTACACTAATTTTTCATAGAGGGAATCCACATTATTTGTGTCTTATGGGATTTATGAGGTACCTAAGTAAAAAGTCAGGAATCTTGGAATTCTTTCTCTAGTAAGCTTAGGACAAGTAAAATAGACTGAAAATGAAGAGATCGCTTGATCTCTTCGGCCCATGCCAATAGGAGTGTTCAGTTAGATGCTTCCTAAGGTATTTTCCTGCTCTAATATTCTATAATTTTATGAAATTCAATAATGCGTCAGACTCATGGGTCTATTAATCCATTTGCTGACTCTGGTACCAAGAGACATGTCACGGATAGATATAAGTGACTTCTTTCACATCGTCCTCGACATTTGGGAAGGAATGAAAAAAAATTTCTATTTCCTTTTAATACTGATTATAGACATGTTGCCCATTTATTTATCTGGTCAGATGGGGCGCTTAGGCACTGGTACCTTGAAAGCCAAATTGATGAACAGACAAGCAAGGGTCCAAATTTTCCTAAGAAGTGCCCTCTCATCAGGTAGAAACAAGAAGGAAAAATTGACAGGTTGGTCCTCCGTACCCATAATAACATAAATGACAGAAATGCTGTGGGGGAGAGAAACAGTGGAGGGTTTGGCAATGAAATGATATACCATTGCAGTCCCCTATTTCAGTCTCTGTCCGGGGAATGATTTATACCTAGGATTATGTTCAGAGAGTGGGAATAAGAGATGATTCAGAGAAGTGAGCCAAAAACTTGACTCTGATAAAGTGAGACTCGGAAAAAAAAAATAAATAAAAAAGCTTGGGTATACATGGGGAAGGACTGACTATGAGTATCATAGAATGATTTTTAAAAAAACAATGAAATTTTAAAAATTAAAAAAAACATTTTAAAATAATTTTTTAACATTTTTAAAATTAAACATTTTTAAACAAAAAATTTAAAAACAATTAAAAAACAATGAAAACTCGGTTTGTAGGCATCTTTGAAAAGAAGCAGTAATAACTAAGAATTAATATGGTTTCATATGAATGGGTCATGTCAAACTAGTCTTATTTTCTTTTTTTGATGGGGCTAATAGATGGTATTTAAGGGAAATGTGTGTGTGTGTGTGTGTGTGTGTGTGTGTGTGTGTGTGTGTGTGTGGTGGGTGTGAATTGACAAAGGTTCAACAATGTAATCACAAAAATATCTCTAGGATGCTGGGTTTTCATTCTTGTAGGCCTAGTTATTTAAACTCCCTTAGTGTCTATAAATGCTCTCTTACCATCTTCTCCCTTATTTTGATTTTTAGTTCTTTGTTAGCTTTATTCTATACTTCCTTTTCGAGGAGACATTATCCCCTGTAGAAAACTAAAGAGAAAAATAAAGTTGAGTTTGTCTGTCTTCTCTTGAGTTTGTCCATCTCTACACATCACTCACACACAAATAGGGATAGGAACAGTGTTTATTTACATATATTTTGCAATATGATTGAAATATTATATATATTTACAAATGCACACACATCTATCTCCTGGATTGCAGCAAAATCTTTAACAAAGTCACTCACATTCTTTTTACAGATAAAATAGATGTGGGCTGGATAATAGTATAGATACTAGGATTCTGAACTGATTAAATGACTGAACCCAAAGAATTATAATTAATGAGTCAATATCAACTCACAGAGAAGAATGTAGTGGGGGTGATCTTAGGGTTCTATCCTTGGCCATCTGCCAAGAACATTTTTATCCATGATTTAGATGAAAATATAGGATGAATGTCAAATCCACAGATAACATCAAACTAAGAGGAATAGCTAACAGGTTAGGGGATGTAAAAATAAGATACTGGGAGACTTTTCTGACAAAGATCTGGCTTTATTATGACAGAGAAATCACAGGGTCAGAGGTCTACAAGTTTCCTCCCATTTTAAAACCTAAGACCCTGATCATTGACACTGACAAATTTTTTGAAGGCAAAAAGAAAAACTTATAGAGTTGGGGGCAGGGTGCTTACCAGGATCACTCGATATAAGTAACAAGAAATTGTATGTCTTAGACAGGTAAGAACATTTTTGATCTTGGCTTCTTTGCAGGTCATTCTTGACATAGTATATCCCAAATCTCATTTTTGAGAAATCCCCAAACCCCAAAAGAGATCTTTGAGACCTGGTGCCTGAGACTTTTAGAAGACTTCCAGGTCTCCGTAACTTCGTACATCAATTGGTTTGATATAAATACATTAAACAATGAGCTCACACATTTAGGATTAACATGGTACCTTATTTATGATTAATATAGTAAACACACTCAAAATTACTATAACAAAAGACAAAATTGAAATTATATCTCAAGTATTACTTTGGGACTATATTATTAATCTGGTTACATACAAAAGATCTTTTATCTGGATTATAAATAGTCTTACTACAGATAACACAGTTACAAAGTTTCCAACTAAAGAGATTTTTAATCTGATAGGAATGAGGAACTGCTTACATAAATTTCCTTCTTACAGGGACAAGAGTGAATCCAAAAAAAGATCTTGATAAACTGAAAATAGGGCAAATGTAATAATAGTTATTGCTTATGGCATTCCTCTGATCCACTAGGTTAATCACCCTGTCAAAGAAAGAACATGAGTAGAGTCTGCTATGACTTATTGAAGCCATCCTGCTTCAATGTGATCACCTCTAAGAGAATCATGGAATCTTCAATTTAGAGCAAAAAGGGGACACAAGACGCCACATAATCTGGTCCCTTCAATTCACAAATGAAGAAATGGAGATACTAAGTGACTTGTCCAGGATCATCCAACTAGCAAATGGTAGAGTTGGGAGTCTAACTCAGGTCCTCTGAATTCAAATCTCATATTCTTTCCATAGCACCAAGCTTCTTATTATACTTTATCTACTATCCCAACATCTCTGCAATGTAGTACCACTGGCCTCTTTTCTAGTCTTCACACCAGCCATAGCCATCTCCTGACTCTAGACAATTTTCCTGGCTACAACAAGTAGTTACTGGTTGTAGACCAGCCATCTAACATACCCTCAGAGTCAAAGTCAAATTTTGTAGAGGAGGTTTTCCACATCTGCTGGTCCCCAGAATCTTCCTGTTCTTCAATTTTTTTTAAAGATAACTGACCAAAGTTAGGTAATGTAGTCACAAGAATGTCCAGGATCTTAGATGGAAGTTCTTGATTATAGGATTATATGATGTAGACTAATAAGGGATCATAGAGTTCATTTAGTCATAGGATCATAGATTTCGTATTGGAAGGGATCTTAGGAATCTATGAGTCCAACTCCTTTGTTTTATACAAGAGGTTAAGGGATTTGCTCAAGGCCACATAGACAGTAAGTAGCGAAACTGAGTTTTAGACTCAAGTCCTTTGGCTCCAGTTCCTGTTTCTTCCAATTCATAACATTCTTCAGGCAAACTGGAGCCCTACCCAAGTCAGAACCATTGGTAATTTTCTTCTTTACTTTCTATTTTTCTTTACTATTCTATATTTTTGGAAAATGATTTAATCAGTAGTGTCTGAGGACCATTTTTGCCCATCTGGCCCAAAGCCAAAATACTTATGTAAGCTACATTCATTCTAAGAGTCTGGTTACACTCTTACCTTATATATCAAACAAAAAGTTAAATTGAAAAAGCTCTCATTCATAATAACTCAGAATTAATCTACATTCATTTTCCATTGAAACCTTAAGCCAAAAGCAAATGAAGACTTGAGTTCAAATGTGACCTCAAGCATTTACTAGTTGTGTGACCACAGACAAGCCATTTAGACTCTGCCTATAAAATGAGGATAGTAATAGCATCTACATCTGACACTTTTTGAGAGGATAAAATTGTATTTGTGAAGCAATTTGCAAATTTATATGATTTGTTAATTATTTTTTTTCCTTCAACTTACTTTTCATGACCTACTCTGCCTTCCTCCTGCCACAGCTACACAAAGAGATGGCCATACCTTTCATTTTATACCACAAATGTGGAATGCCATTAAGCTTTCCATTTCTCTGTTTACAAACTCTGAAATTCCCAAGTTTGATCATAATCTGTTGTCACTCCTCCTTTCCTTTTGCTTTGCAGTTTGAAACACTATTCTTAATCTTTACTCAGACCTCCAATCACTCTACCACTCAATTCTTTCCCAGGCTATTAACCCTACACTGGCTATTTCTCCATCTTGATCCCCTGATAAACAAGTGAAACTATATAGTCTTCTTTCAAACTCCTTCCCTCTTTATAATTTAAAGGTCTTACTGTTCCAAACCCCAAGTCTTGGATTATTCCTACCATCAGTTGTTTTCTCTCCTACTCAAGTTCATTTGAATAAAGCTAGAGAAAATTACAAAACCATCCATTGCTATTATTATTATAGCCCCCCATCCCTTAAGATCAAATATAAAATCCTTTGTCTGGCATTTTAAAGCCCTTTATAACCTGGAGGGAACCTTTCTTACTTTTTCTGTCTTCTTATGCCTTATTCCTCTTCGTCCCCAACCCCAACCTATTGACATTGGTCTCTTTGCTATTCCTCCCACCAGACACTCCCATTTCCTAACTCTGGGCATTTTTACTGGCTGTAACCCATGTCTGGAATGTTCTCCTTTTTCATCTCCATTTCCTAACTTCCCTGGCTTCCTTCAGGTCCCAGCTAAAGTCCTACCTTCTCCAAAAAGCCTTTTCTAAATCTTGGTCCCTTTCCTCTGAGACTACCCTCAATTTTCCTTGCTTATATCTTGCTTTCACATAGTTGTATGTATATTGTCTCCCTTTATCCATTGGCAATTCCTTGAAAACAGATACTGTTTTTTCTGCTTTTCTTTGTTATTCTCATAGCACTTGGCACAGAGCAGTCACTTAAATACTAATTCTTAAGTGGAGAATGAATATTTTTGCTTTGTAGTTATACTTTGTGATGCTGTTCTTTTATTTCTGCATCATGCTAATTTTCACTCAATAATTCTTTCTTGTTTTTTTTCCCTTTTTAAGAATAGTATTTATCTACTTATGTTCTACTATGCTCAACTCTTAATTATCCACACCAGTGGAGGAAAGAGCAAAAATATGGCTAATCCATAAGAGGAGATAATAAAACATCCTTTATAATCAGCTTTGGAAGGTGTTGTTGCACATACACTTAAATATATGTGTCTGATGTTCTCAAAACCCACAATGTCTCAAACTGAATAATGAAACTATACTGACAGACTTCTTCCATTTTAGAACTCATCTCCTTTCTTTCCTCAGTAGAACTGGGCATCATTCAATTGACTCTCAAAGAGATCATATGATCAAGACTGAAGGGTACCTTAAGAGGTTTGCACTTTGTTATTTTTGTTATTTTTCCTGTCTGACTCATCCTGACTCCATTTGAGGTTTTCTTGACAAAGACATTGGAGTGGTTTGCCATTACCTTCTCCAGCTCATTCTACAAAGGGGGAAACTAAGGCTAATAGGATTAAGAGACTTGCCCAGGGTCACATAGCTAGTAAGGTTCTGAGGCCAGATTTGAAGGCAGGAAGATGAGTCTTTCTGACACTAAGCCAACCTCTCTAGCCACTGTGCAACCTGGCTGAGCTTGGTCCTGCACTATATGAAGTTTTTGTCAATCATTTGAATTAAGACACATTGGAAGCTTATCTAGTTTGCAGGTGACACAAAGCTGGAATGGATGACAGGGTCAGAATCAAAAAAGATTTTGGCAGGCTAAGGAGTATTAAGCTGAATGTAGAAAAATGAAATTCAATAGGAATAAATGAAAAGCCTCACATTTTGGTACAAAAAGTATCAAAATTACAAGTATAAGGTAGAAAGTGATAGAGAGGAAAAAAAGATCTTGGAGTATTAGTGGACAGCAAGCACAATATGAATCAGCAGTATGATGTGGCAGTCAATAAAAGCTAATAAATATTGGGCTGCATTGAGGAATTCCATGAATAGGGTGGTTGTGAGAGTCCTACTGGACTTTGTCTTCATCAGACCTTGTATAGAGAATTGTTGTCTTTTCTGGCTCCCAGGGTTTGAGAAGGATGCTGATAAGCTGAGGAGCATCCAGAGAAGGGCAACCAGCATGGTGAAAGGTCTCGAGTTAATGTCATATAGGGATCAGTAGAAGAAAGAAGGTGTTTTTGGCCAAAGGAAGAGAAAACTCAAGCAAGAAATGAGAGCTATGTTCAAGTATTTTGATGGCCATCATGTGGAAGAGAGACTAGATAATCCATTATGTCCCAGAAGGAAGAAGCAGGAGTTGAAATTGCCAAGAGACAATTTTCAGATTTATATCAGGAAAAATCTTCCCCACAATTAGAGCTGTCTAGAGAGGGGGTGGGTTCCCCTTTTCTGGAGGACTTTAAGGAGAGGGTCAGTGATGACTTGTCAGATATATCATAGTGAGCATTACTTTCATATGTAGGTTGTACTAGATAGCCTTTAAAAACCCTTCCAACTCGCAATTATTTGATCCAACTCCTTCATTTTATAGATGAAGAAATGGAGACATAGAGAGATAAAAAGACTTGTGCAAGGACACACAAGTAGTAAATGGCAGTGCCAGGATTATGAAGCTAGACCCTCTGACTCTAATTCCAGCAGTCTTTCTACTATAGCATGCTACCTTTCATTCAACAAACATTTATTAAATAACTACTATCTGCAGAGCACAGATGCTAAGAATCCGGATACAAGAAACAGTGACTACTTTTATGAGCTTACAGTTCTAGTAGGGGAGATAAGACGAGTATACAAACAGCAATATGTTATAACATATGTGTTATATTGTAGGAGAGGTCCATGAAAAGTGGCATGTAAATTTAAAAAAGGAAGTGTTTAATTATGTCTGTGAGATCAGGGAGGATTCTTGTAGCAGATGAAGGAATGAAAGAATATTTATCAAGGACTGTTTTAAGTGCTAGAAATACAATTAGAAAAAAAATTCTCAAGGAGTTTACACTCTATTTTTTTAATTGAAAACTTTTATTTAATTAATTTAGAATATTTTACCATGGTTACATGATTCATGTTATTTCCCTCCTCTTCAATCCCTTTTCCCCCGTAGCCAACATACAGTTCCATTGGGTTTTACATGTATCATTGATCAAGACCTATTTCCATATTATTGATAATTGCACTAGGGTGATCACTTAGAGTCTATATCCCCAATCACATCCCCCACATCCCCATCAAACCATGTGTTCAAGCAGTTGTTTTTTTTTCTGTATTTCTACTCCCTCAGTTCTTCCTCTGAATGTGGATAGCGTTCTTTCTCATAAGTCCCTCAGAATTGTCCTGGATCATTGCATTGCTGCTAGTAGAGAAGTCCATTACATTCTATTGTACCACATGGCATCAGTCTCTGTATAATGTTCTCCTGGTTCTGCTCCTTTCACTCTGCATCAATTCCTGGAGGTCATTCCAGTTCACATGGAATTCCTCCAGTTCATTATTCCTTTTAACACAATAGTATTCCATCACCAACAGATACCACAATTTGTTGAGTCATTCCCCAATTTAAGGACATCCCCTCATTTTCCAATTTTTGCCACCACAAAGAGAGCAGCTACAAATAGTTTTGTACAAGTCTTTTTCACTATGACCTCTTTGGGTACAGACCCAGCAGTGGTATGGCTGGGTCAAAGGGCAGGCAGTCATTTAAAGCCCTTTGAGGCATATTTCCAAATTGCCATCCATAATGGTTGGATCAATTCACAAGTGTGGAGGCTACCAGATCCTGTGTGATCCTGATTGGTGCTCCTTGATATATGAATTGTCTCTTTCTGGCTTCTTGTAAAATTTTTTTCTTTTACTTGGAAGCTCTTGAATTTGGCTATTATATTCCTGGGGGTTGTCTTTTCTGGGTCTAGTGTAGAGGATGATCTATGGATCCTTTCAATGTCTATATTGCCCTCTTGTTGTAGAACTTCAGGGCAATTTTGCTGAATAATTTCTTTTAGTATGGAGTCCAAATTTCTATTAATTTCTGCTTTTTCAGGAAGACCAATGATTCTTAGATTGTCTCTTCTAGACCGGTTTTCTTGGTCTGTCACTTTCTCATTGAGATATTTCATGTTTCCTTCTATTTTATCAGTCTTTTGACTTTGTTTTATTTGTTCTTGCTGTCTTGATAGATCATTAGCTTCTAATTGCTCAATTCTAGCCTTTAGGGACTGGTTTTCCTTTTCAATCTGGTCATTTCTGGTGTTCAATTTGCTTATCAGTTTATTCGATTTCTAAGCCTCACTTTCCAATTGCAAAATTATGCCTTTTAAAGTGTTATTTTCTTGCCAGATCTCTTCCATTTTTCTCATCATCTCTGATTTGAACTCTTCAATAGCTTGTGACCAGTTTTCATTATTTTGGGAAGTTTTGGATATGATTACTTGTTTGTTCTCCTCTGCTGTTTGCTCTGTTGTCTGGATTTTCTCTATGTAAAAGTTTTAGAGTGTTATAGATTTCTTCTTGATGATCTTTCTCTTCTGGGGTTCCAGATATTAAACTATACTATAAAGCAGCAGTCATCAAAACAATATGGTACTTGCTAAGAGACAGAAGGGAGGATCAGTGGAATAGACTTGGGGTAAATGACATCAGCAAGACAGTGTATGATAAATCCAAAGAGCCCAACTTTTGGGACATGAATCCACTATTTGACAAAAACTGCTGGGAAATTTGGAAAACAATATGGGAGAGATTAGGTTTAGATCAACCTCTCACACCCTACACCAAGATAAATTCAGAATGGGTGAATGACTTGAATATAAAGAGGGAAACTATAAATAAGTTAAGTGAACACAGAATAGTATACTTGTCAGATATCTAGGATAGGAAAGATTTTAAAACCAAGTAAGAGTTAGAGAAAATTACAAAATGTAAATTAAATGGTTTTGATTATATTAAACTAAAAAGCTTAAGTACAAACAAAAACAATGCAGCAAAAATCAGAAAGGAAACAACAAATTGGGAAAAATCTTTATAACAAAAAACCCTAACAGGGGTCTAATTACTCAAATATACAAGGAGTTAAATCAATTGTATAAAAAACCAAGCCATTCCCCAATTGATAAATGGGCAAGAGACATGAATAGACAATTTTCAGGTAAAGAAATCAAAAGTATCAATAAGCACATGAAAAAGTGTTCTAAATCTCTAATAATTAGAGAAATGCAAATCAAAACAACTCTGAGGTATCACCTCACACCTAGCAGATTGGCTAAAATGAAAGAAAGGGAGAGTAATGAATGCTGGAGGGGATGTGGCAAAATTGGGACATTAATGCATTGCTGGTGGAGTTGTGAACTGATCCAACCATTCTGGATGGCAATTTGGAACTACACTCAAAGGGCTATAAAAGAATGCCTGCCCTTTGATCCAGCCATACTATTGTTGGGTTTGTACCCCAAAGAGATCATAGATAAACAGACTTGTACGAAAATATTTATAGCTGCGATTTTTGTGGTGGGAAAAAAGGAGAGTTTGTCCTTCAATTGGGGAATGGCTGAACAAATTGTGGTATATGCGGGTGATGGAATACTACTGTGCTCAAAGGAATAATAAACTGGAGGAATTCCATGTGAACTGGAAAGACCTCCAGGAATTGATGCAGAGTGAAAGGAGCAGAGCCAGAAGAACATTGTACACAGAGACTAATATACTGTGGTAAAATTGAATGTAATGGACTTCTGTACTAGCAGCAATGCAATGACATAGGACAATTCTGAGGGATTTATGCCAAAGAATGCTACCCACATTCAGAGGGAGGACTGCAGGAGAGGAAATATATAAGAAAAACAACTGCTTGAACACATGGGTTGAGGCAAACATGATTGGGGATGTAGACTCGAAACTACCACACCAATGCAGCTATGAACAATTTGAAAATAGTTCTTGATCAATGACACATGTTAAAACCAGTGGAGGGGGCAGCTGGTAGCTCAGTGGAGTGAGAGTCAGGTCTAGAGACAGGAGGTCCTGGGTTCAAACCTGGCCTCAGCTACTTCCCAGCTGTGTGACCCTGGGCAGGTCACTTGACCCCCATTGCCCACCCTTACCAATCTTCCACCTATGAGACAATACACCGAGGTACAAGGGTTAAAAAAAAAACTCAGTGGAAATGTGCATCAGCCATGGGTGGGGGGAATGCAGGGGGTGAAGGGGAAAGTAGGAGCATGAATCATGTAACCATGTTAAAAATGAATATTAATAAATGTTTAAAAAAATAAAAGGCATCAATAAAAATTAAAAATTAAGAAACAAAAAGTCTGTCAAGATAAGATAATGTAATACTACAAGTAATATGAGCAATGCACTAGCATTACTTTTCAGATCCCACCCTTTACATGACTTTATAACTGAGGACTGGAAAGTAGCTCCAATTGACTCCTTCCCTGGGGCACAGAGTTAAATATTTATGTGATTGATGCCCACACTAGATTTTCATAGAATATGTTTTTCTGTGCTGAAAGGTACTTTAGATATCATCTATTACATCCTCTTTATTTTACAGAGAGGAAAAATAAGAAGTAGAGAGGATAAAGAAATTTTCCTTTGTTTGGCATTTAAAGCCCTTCACAACCTGCCTTCTTCATTCCGTTCCAGTCTTCTTATACTTTACTCCCAGTCAAACACTTTACAGCCCATTTGCTATTCCTTATACAGAACCTTATTTCCCACCTCCATACATTTATATTGGGTATCCTCTATGTCTGGAAAGCTCTCCAATCTCACTGATATGACTCCTAACTTCTTCATATTCTTCAGGAGACCTCCTTCTTTATCGCCCTACATATATTGCTAGTTCTCCCCTGTGTTATTACTTTCTTAAACCTCTTTTTTTTCGAGAATTTTATTAATTTATTTGTTTGTTGGTTGCATTAAAATTTCCAGGCATTTCTCCCCTAAAAGAAGACATCATTTGTTGAAAAAATATATGTACATATAAACTATAACTTTCCTGTTTCTTTTAATCAGTCCTTTCTCTGGAGGGGGACGTTCACAAGTTATTCTTTAAACACTGATTCTGTAGTTGTATATAATATTCTCTTGGTTCTATTCATTTTGCTTTTCATAATTTCAAGTAGGTATTTCTTTGTTGTTTTTTAAAAATTAACCTGCTCATCATTTTTTATGGCACAGTATTATTCCATCATAATCATATGCCAAAATTTGTTTAGCCATTCCCCAGTTGATATGTATCCCCTCGATTTCACTCACAGAGAGAGCTGCAATAAATATTTTAGAATATATAGGCTCTTTTCCTTTTTCCCTGATCCCCTGGGAAAGAGACTCAATAGTGATATTGCTGGGTCCAAGGATTTAGATAATTTTATAATCCTCTGGCTATAATTCCAGATTGCTCTCCAAAATAGTTGGATTAGTTCACAGTTCCACCAATAGTGTATTAGTGTCCCATTTTTCCACATCCCCTCCAACATTTGTCATTTTGCCCTTTTTTATTTTAGCCATCATATATTCTAGGTATGAGATGATATCTCAGAAGTATTTTGATTTGTACTTCTCTAATCAGTAATGATTTAGAGCACGTGATGGTTTGCTTTCCTCACTTCCAAACTGTCTATTTATATCTTTTGGCCATTTATCAATGGGGGAATTCTACTTAAACTATTTATAACTTATGTGCCCATAGTTGTTATCTACTTCAACAGAATGTGAGCGTCTTAAGGGCAGATTCTAGAGTTTTTGCCTTTCTTTGTATCCCCAGCACCTAGTACAATTCCTAGCACACAGTAGGCACTTTGTAAATGCTTATTGATGGAATGATCAGTTTTCCCAGGTTATAAGATTAGCAGAATCTGGACTAGAACTCAGGACTCTTGACTGATCCTTGTGCCCTTTCCAGTAAACTATAGGGGTTCTGGTAGTGGAAACAGAAAGGAAGAGAAAGATTCAGGCAGCTACTGGTATAGGGAAAAGAAAACCAGATCTGAAACCAGGGAGACTTGAGTTCAAGTTTAGCATCAGACACTTATTAACTTTCTGATCCTAGGCAAGTCACTTAATGCATCTTCCTCAGTTTTTCTCAAATGTGAAATAGGGATAGTAAAAGCATCTGCCTCCAAGTATTGTTGTGGGGGTAAAAATGAAATAATATCTCTAAAATGAAAGAGCTTAGTAAACTCTAAAGTGCACATACATTTTCGTTATAATTGTTATTATTGTTGTTTTATTAAGATTATTAAGAGCTCTCAAGGAAAGAACCAGCAGGATTTGCCCTAAAGTTGGATATGGGGAAGAAGGGCAAGGAAAGGGGCGAGGGCACCTTGAGTTTTTTTCATTCCACCTTTTTGAATTTCATGTTTGTCTCAACTGTGTGAACAGCCAGAGGAAACAGGACCAGCCCTATGCTGCGGTTCAGTTTGCTGTAGTCCTGTTGAGATTTGCTGAGGCAATATTTGTTCTGGTACAAACACCCATAAATGGTGTCCCAAAAGAAGGGCCACAGGTGGTGACTTACGGTAACAAGCAGCCACAGAGTAAATGGGTGAGATAAAATATCACTTAGAGATAGAGACGTTCATAACACAAGAGTTATAAAACTAGCTGCTGTTGAAATATTTAATACACTTTTGTTTATGTGGCATCTTTCACACAGTGCTTTCAATACACTTTCTATGCCAGAGGTTTTATTACCATGATGGAACTGAAAGCCCTGAATTACCGCTAACTAATCTTGGGGCCGAAGGGACCTGAAGTCTTCCTGTCTATTTCTTTGCTTTCAGCTAAGAGGACCTCTGGGGCAGCTAGGTAACACAGTGGTTAGAGTAACAAGCCTGAGGTTAGGAAGATGTGAGTTCAAATTTGTCCTGAGACACTTGCTAGCTGTGTGACCTTGGGCAAGTCATTTAACCATGTTTGCTTCAAATTACCCCGTCTATAAAATGAGGTGAAATAGAAAATGGCAGTATCTTTGCCAAGAAAACTTCAAATGGGGTCATGAAGATTTGGACACAACTGAAAATGACTGAACAGCCACAAAGAGGACCCCTAAGTCGGTAGGCATTTGTAACTATTTATACTACTAGTTAAGTTTCTGAAAGAGAAAATTCTGCAGTTTGCCCCAGAAATATTTTTGTAACTCCATGTAGGATTATTGATTTAAAGCTGAAAGGGGCTTTGGAGGCCATTAATCCACCTTCTTCATTTACAGATGCAGAATCTGAAGCTAAGAGAGTTGAAAACAATATAATAATCACTCATATGTGATGTACCAGGCAGTATGCAAAGCACTTTACAAATTTCTCATTTGATCCTCACAAGGATCCTGTGAAATAAGTGCTATCATGATTCCTATTTCATCTGTGAGTGAATTGAAGTAGAGACTTAGTGACTTACCCAGGGTCACATAGCTAATTAGTCCCTGAGGTGGGATCTGAACTCAAATCCTCCCGATTCCAAGTCCAGCATTCTATTCACTGCATCACTTAGCTGCCCTACATAGACAACAAGTAGCAGGGCTGGAATTTAACAAGATTCTCTGACTCAAGATTCACCCTCCTTCTCCACTATAATCATACTTCATCCTTAATACAACTCTCCATTTAACCTACATTCCTTCCAGCACTGTAGGATCATAGAGTTCAAGGTGGATATGAAAATAGAAACTGTGCAGTGAAATTCTTTTCCAGATGAGGAAACTGAGACCAAGATTAGGTGGCATAGTAGATAGACCATGGAATGTGAAGACAGGGAGACCTCATTTCAAATCCTGGCAGCCTCATTCTCTCTTCGAGTCACTGAAATCCAGTGGCGAGACAAGTCAAGACAGCTGGAGATGGTCTGGGATGGTGAATTATCTTGGCATATTCAATGTCTAACCAAACTCTAAGCACTCCACAGAATCTGCTTCAGCTGATTTCATGGTTTTTGGAACTAATGGTTCTCATCCTCCCTTTCCACCAGAGGAAGTCTTGATGTGCCTGGGGGGCGGGACAGCCCCCAACTCAGCCGCAGATTTATGGTCCATTGGTTTCCTCCCACCTGGTTTAGTTTATTGACTAAGATATTTTTCTAAAGGGTGGCAGTTGTGCATGCTCTAGCTTCTTGAAACCACAGGTGAGAGTTGAGTGAAAAATAGACACCAAAGATGGACGAGCAGCCCTGAAAAAGGGTTACAGCAAGCTGGCACACCAGAGGTGCTAGTCCTTCCTGAACACATCAAACACAAGCTATGTGTCAGCCCAGGTAAGGAGATAAAGCAGCCTGCTGCCTCTCTGCCCATCCAGATATTTACAGTTTCTGATTCAAAAGTCACCAGAGAGAGGGACTGAGTTCCTTTGTTGGAACATTTTACATGAATACGCTATTCCCATTCAGCAGCAATAACCAATTTTATCACAGAATACACCTGTCATGTTCTTTATTGGAGGCAGGACACCTCTACCACAGACTCTCCAGACTCGTACTTGGATTGCCAGCAGTAAGAACATACTGAGCATGGTCCAAGGAGAGAAGCACAGCTTCAGTATGATCTCCTCAAGCTTTCTCTCTGTGTGACCCAAGGCAACTATATAAACTTGGACTTCTCTACCTAAAGATTTCAACTCCTAGCTACCCACCCCATTTATTGATTGCTCAATATGGCTCAAAATTGATTGGCTCTGGAAAATTCTCTCCTGGGTTATCCACATGGTCTCATACTTTCTCCATGTCTCTTTTCAGTCTGTCAGAATCATATTTGGACTCCAGGAGATAATCAGTCACAAAATACTGGTCATCCCTGAAAAAAAAACCCAACCAACCAAATAAATAAATAAAGGCTCACCATAGCTGCAGTGGTAATGATCCTGACAACTTCACTTTATGAAAGTTCTATGACTATTCCATCTTGTCAGTGTAAGATTAAAATTAATATTGAATGCTTGAAGTATTATATTTTAAAGTTTATTATCTGACAAAATAGCCACGTGACTAAGTTTTTCTACCTGCTCAAAATGCCTACTCCGCCAAAGCCTCGATAGGAAGACAAGAGACCTAGACACAGAAGAAGTACACTCAATTTATATCCTGTCTATGTCAGCATGTAATGAAAGGAAGTGAGTAGGGTGCTGGGAATAGTAGTTTTGCTGGGGATCATAGTTTTTAGGATATCAGATTCAAATTACATATCAATCAGGGATGCATATATTGAGCATCTACTATGTGCCAGGCACTGGGATGCAAAGAAAGGGGGGGAATGGTTCTGTCCTCAAGGAGTTCACAGTCTAGTGGGGGAAGGGGCAAAAAAACAAACAATTGTACACAAACAAGATATATTCAGGATAAATTTAAAGTAATCTCAGAGAGAAGGTGCTGATATTAAGGGAAATCAAGACAGGTTTCTTGCAGAGAGTGGGATTTTAGCTGGTACCTGAAGGAGGATAGGGAAATGAGGAGGTAGAGATGAGGAGAGTGGGGAGAATATCCTAGGGATGTGTGATAGCAAGTCAAAATGGCCAGAGATAGAAGATGGAGTGATTAGTGTAAGCAAAAGCAAGAGAGCTTTCATTAGATAGCTATCATTAGATAGCAAATTAAGGGAAGAAGAGTAGGGGTAGGGTATCCAGAGACTGAAAAGGGAGCAAGGGACTAGGCTATGAATGCTAAACAAAGATTTTTATATTTGGTTCTGGAGATGATAGGGAGCTACTAGAGTTTATGGAACGGAGGATGGAATGGGTAACATCATCAGATTTGTGCTTTGGGAAAAATCAATTTGATAGGTGAGTGGAGATTGGAGAGGAAGGAAGCTTGAGAAAGGAAGGTCAAATAGACAACTACTATAATAGTATAGGCACAAAGTGATGAGAGTCTATACCAGCATGACTGAATTATAAAAGGAAATGAGGGGGCCTATATTAGAGATGTTATAGAACTAGAATTGACAGCACATAGCAACCTATTGGTTATGGGGTGGGGGAAGTGAGGTTGAGGAGTTGAAGAGGACACCTAGGAGCCTATTTGATGGTGGTACCCTTGACAGTAATAGGGAAGTTGCAGGGGGAAGATAATGAGTCCAATTTTGGACACATTGAGTTAAAAAGGTCTATGAGAGATATACGTGTTATCACTTTGTTGCCATCCTTGAAGTTTCATTCTTTTTTCAGTGCTTTTTTTATTTTTATTTTTTTGATATTCAATTATATTTTTATTTTTATTTTGAATATTTCCCCATAGTTACATGTTTCACGTTCTTTCCCTTTCTCCAAATCCCTTTAACTCCCCTTAGCCGATGCACAATTTCAGTGGGTTTTACATGTATCATTGATTAAGACCTAATTCCATATTATTGATAGTTGGACTAGAGTTATCATTTAGTGTCTTCAGGCCCAATCTTGAAGTTTCATTCTTAAATAACTTTGGGATGACTTTGTTTAGTTGGGTCTTATGAATTAAGCTTCCCGCCCTACCCCCAAACACATATGTGTCTTTTTATTCTTTTATGAGGAAATACTCTTTATTATCTTTCACTATCTTTCTTAGGATCTTACAAGTGAGTTTATTTTCTAATCTAATGTTGCCTTTGGCTGAACATCTCTCTACTTGGCAAGAACATCAAGAGGTTGCTGGTTGAAGAATTTTCTAGGCTCCTTTCCTCTCCTTGTAATGGCAACTGATTTATAACTATTATATTCAGTGTTGACATCCTTTCCTCTATCTATTTCCTAAGAGGAACCTGTGAACTTTCTTTTCATTTAACTACAACTTCCTTTTGTCTTTTGTTTTTGTTTTTTGTGAAAATGTTGATTGGCCATTTCGTATTTTTCTATTTCAGAGGTTGTCATGGCCAACGAATTTAATATTAAGCCACCAGGCTCATGTTGATAACTCTCATCATACTTAACTAGACTGATTCTTTTCCTTCCTGTCTGATCACTCCTTCTCAGTAGAGATACCATAAGACTCTATCCTTATCCCTCTTCTCTTTTCCTTTTATACTTTTTTTTGGTAATTTTGTTATCTCCTATTGAATTATTGTCTCTAGGGTGATGATTTTCAATTCTACTTTCTTAGCAAGGAAAGTAGAGAGGCAGAGGAGGACATGATGAAAATAGATAACAGATATAGTTCAATTTTATTGGAATGCTGAATATGGAAGGAAATGAGAACTTAAGTTAGAATTCATAACTCCCATTAATATACTTTCAACATAACTCATTGGCATGGAATGGAGATGAAACCTGGATTCTCAAATATGAAGCCATTGACTTGAGCAAAAAAAAAAACCCATCATAGAGAAAATCATTTACATACATGTGATGTATTGTCTTCTCCAAAGAACAGTTTAGCTGAGGCTATGGAAGTTTTTCATTGGCTATATTGATATATACACTGACTGACAAAATCAAAGACTTCTGAAGTATTTAAGAATATGATATTGAATTCATCAGCAGATATGACTTACTAAATTTGAGAGTTTAATTCAGGACTAATAACAGAGGAATAGGAACGGGAATTCACAGGGATGACGGTACAGGGCAGTTCCCTAAGCCCCCAGTCCTTCACAATGCCAGGTACCCACAGAGATTCAGATCCCCAAACTAATCTCCATGTTTCCCAAATGTAGCTTCACTGGCCCAAACCCACTATTGTATATATCTCTAAAGCTATTTGATTGATATTATACACAGAGGGATACTACAGGTAATGCCCATGGCAGGTGAAGGGTCTGGGGATCGGCTCCCCAAAGGAAGTCCAGACTCCCCTCCTCAACTCTATTGAGGTTATTGCTGGTTGTCAGTGAACCTCAGGAACCAAGATGAAAACAGGATGTGACAGGAGAAATGCTAGTCTTCTTTGAATGTCTGGGAAATAACCTCCAAGCTCACTTCTTGGATCTCAATGCCAATAAACAACCACCTCCCACACTGACTTGCCCCAAAAGCTGCTGTTTTCTTCCCAGAACCCTTTGCTCCTCTTCAATTGTCACTGGATCTCTTTCCACAGCATTCTAACTGCCAAAGTTCCAAAATGGCAGCACAACATTACATTTTTACATGTAACAACAAAGGAAAGTAATAAATGTTGGAGGGGATGTGGCAAAATTGGAACACTAATGCATTGCTGGTAGAGTTGTAAATTGATCCAACCGTTCTGGAAGGCAATTTGCAACTATGCCCAAAGAGCTTTAAAAGACTGCCTGCCCTAGGGCAGCTGGGTAGCTCAGTGGAGTGAGAGTCAGGCCTAGAGAAAGAGGTCCTAGGTTCAAACCTGGCCTCAGCCACTTCCCAGCTGTGTGACCCTGGGCAAGTCACTTGACCCCCATTGCCCACCCTTACCAATCTTCCACCTATGAGACAATACACCGAAGTACAAGGGTTTAAAAAAAAAAGACTGCCTGCCCTTTGATCCAGCCAGACCACTCCTGGGTTTGTACCCCAAAGAAATAATAAGGAAAAAGACTTATACAAAAATATTTATAGCCATGCTCTTTGTGGTGGCAAAAAACTGGAAAATAAGGGGATGTCCATCGATTGGGGAATGGCTGAACAAATTGTGGCATCTATTGGTGATGGAATACTATTGTGCTAAAAGGAATAAAGAACTGGAGGAATTCCATGTGAACTGGAATGACCTCCAGGAATTGATGCAGAATGAAAGGAGCAGAACCAGGAGAACATTGTACACAGAGACAGATACATAGTGGCGCAATCAAAAGTAATGGACTTCTCTACTAGCAGCAATGCAATAATCCAAGACAATTCTGATGGATTTATGAGAAAGAACACTATCCACATCCAGGGAAAGAACTGTGGGAGGAGAAACACAGAAGAAAAACAACTGCTTGATCACATGGGTCGATGGGGATGTGAATGGGGATGTAGACTCTAAACGATCACCCTAGTGCAAATATCAAATAATATGGAAATAGGTCTTGATCAATGACACATGTAAAACCCAGTGGAATTTCTCGTTGGCTATGGGAGAGGAATGGGAGGAGGGGAGAGAAAGAACATGATTCATGTAACTATGGAAAAAGATTCTAAATTAATTAAATAAACTTTAAAAATAATATATAGATATAATTATGCTATACATATGTTTATATATAACATGTTTATGTATTACATATATTATTATACTGCATTACATATGTGTGTATGTTCAATATTATACAACTTTGATTTAATATATAGATCAAATATATATTAGATATGATAACTGATTAGATATAATCACTTTCCCACAACTATCTGGTACTTAATGTGAGTTGATAAGGATTATCTGATAAGGATAAAAGAAGGGGGGGCAACAGCAGTGAGTCATTTATCCTTTATTGAGGAAAGGAGCTTGCAAGTGGAGTGGGAAGCCTATTGTTTAACTGGCTCCTAGAGGGGAGCTGTGTGATCTTTGATGTGGTTCTGGGGTAATAGGGATGGCCTTGAGAAGAGGATTTCGAGGAAAGTGGTAATGGCAAAAGGTTGGGATTGGGGTACAGCAATTGGGGATTGGGCCATTTGAATAACAGCAAGTAGAGATTGGGTCTTTCGAACTAACTGGTGGGAAGCAGAGAGTGGAAAGGGCTGTTGGGGGTCCGAGCTGCAGGCTCTGGGCAAGTTCCTGGAAGTGGCTCTTATCAAGGAGTCCCAGAAGCTGTTACCCCAGGTAGCTCTGCGTGTCACTGGTAACTCAAACGTGAAGTAGGGCCTCTTCTGGCTCTGTTATGGCCACCTCTGTTTCCCAAGTTATTTTATCAGTCCCTGAGTAGAAAGGGAACTCAACCAAATTAAGAGAGTGAAAGTATTGTTCATTCCATTTTCACAAAGTGTTATTTGCCCAATTTTATAATTGAAGAAACTAAAGCTAAGAGGGACTGAACCAAGTTGCCCTTGGTTAGATACCTGATGGGAGCTGAAGCTGAATTATATATCAGGGTCTCTAATCCCTCCATGCAGTATTCTTTCTATCCTTGCTGCCTACTGCTAGGAAAAACAAGTTGGATCCGAGTATGAAGGGTATTTGCTGTAAAAGTCTAAAGTTCATATTGTATATCAAAGGCAATGAGGAACAACTTAAGGGTTTTTAGGTAAAAGAATGACATGGTTATTGTGTTGCATTATGAAGACTACCTAGGCATGGGGAGAAGGATAGATAGAGAAAGGGAATAGCCTGGAACCAGGAAGAGATGCTATTCAAGGCTGCTTCCCTCTTCCTCTTCCCCTCATCCCCCCAAAAAGAATGCCTGAACAAAAGCAGGAGCTTAGAGGATAAGAAAAATGCTAAGGCAGCATCTTATTCAGAGTACTTAACAACTGATTACATATAGAAGGGTGAGGGGGATGGAAAAGGATGAGAATGAAGTCATGAGCGTGGATGACTAGGAGGATTGGTGGAACCACTATCAAAAATAGAAATGATTCCTACAGCTTCATGGTTACAAAGAATTTCTGCCACTTTCTTCTTTTATCCTCTGTAGTTTTGATTGGAAGGGAAAAAAATGAGTCAGGCTCCATTCAGTCTTGATTTATGCTTCCAGCTTAGAGGCCTCAAAGCAAAATCAGATTTACACATTTATCGTGAATTACTTTAACCAATATTTTCCAGTTTTGCCATATCTCTTTTCCCTCTTCCCGACAACCACTTTGAGCAATTTACATTCCTAATGAAACTTTATTTTAAAAATACTTGCCAATTCTCTCTACTTCTGAAGCTTTTTTGCTTTCTACCTGCAGAAAAACTGGGAGAAAGATTTCATTCTTGCCTGTAGCTTTATTCTGCTAAACTAATCAGAGATCACCATAATGATGCACTTTATGAGTCCTCTTTCAAATTGTGTTGGCCCTGTGGCTGATTCACTGGTTACTGGATTGAAGATGTTGGGTTGATAAAGTCATGAATTTCTAAAGAAGCATAATTGAGAGATCAATCAATTTAATTATGCACATTGGAAGCAGAGAAGTCATTTGAACAGAGTTACTCAGGATTTCCTTGTGTCTTTGGTCTTGGCAATCTCAAGGCATAAATAAGCTAACTCTCAGTTGAACAGATGATCTCATATCCCATAAAACCCCCTGCTCCAAAAAGGGATGGAGTAGTTTGTTACCTTTTGAGCCCTTTTGAAAGTGGTTAAACAGTGTAACAAAGGTCACTGTGCATAGGTGATCTTGAATCAACAGCAATAATATACTTATTACTTACCTTTGAAGAGAGGCAACTTGATGTAGAAGATAAAGAATTGTTGGCTTTAGAACTACAACAGGCTTTTGGTTAGGTCCTGCTTCTCACACAAATGTATCTGGTTCAGTGGGTTTAGAGCTAGAAATACCTATAGGGATTATCTCATCTAGTTGTTCTTAAACTTTCTGGTCCCATCAAAGTTTTATATTATTAGAATTATTGAGAATCCCCCCAAGGGTTTTTGTTTATGTGAATTATATTTATTACCATTTTACAGATTAGAATTTAAAATGTCAATATTATCATGAAACTAGTTTTAGTCTTTGAGAACCATTGATTTAATCTGAGCCTCATATTATCTATTTATCTATTCATCCATCCATCTCTCTAATTATTTTTCATGTATTTATTAGTTCAGTCATTTTTCATTTATCAAGATATCCATTACTCCATTTAATTTATTCATTTATATGTTCATTTTCATTAAGATTGGGTTTCTATATCTCTCTCAGACTGGAAGTACAGTGACTATTCATGAGGTCAACACCATAGCTGATTGGCATTGAAGCTTTTACTTGCTTTATTGTGGATTTGGGCTGGTTCACTTTCTTTAGGCAGCCTGGTGGCTAAGCATGTAGGGACATAAAACAAAGAAAAGTAGAAAGTAACTTCTGCTCTCAAGAAGTCCCTAGTCTAATGAGGGAGATGACCTACAAACAAGATGTGTGTGTGTGTGTGTGTGTGTGTGTGTGTGTGTGTGACAGACTGAGGGTAGTCTCAGAGTAAAGGGACTAAGATAAAAGATGTCTGGAAAAGGCTTCCTGTAGATCAGGGGTCGGCAACATATGGCTCTGGAGCCATATCTGGCTCTTTTGAGGGCCAGATATGGCTCTTTCTGCAGGAGCCATAAAGTCAAATTTTTTTCAGGTGCTGTTACAGGAGCACATACTGTGAGCACTGTATGGCTCTCATGAAATTACATTTTAAAAAATGTGGCATTTATGGCTCTGACGGCCAAAAAGGTTGCCAACCCCTGCTATAGATGGTCAAATTTTAATGTGAGATTTCCTCTGATCAAAAATCTTTAGTGTCTCTACTGAATAAAGACCAAATTTCTTTGAATGGCACCAAGGCTCCCCACAACCTGGCATTGCCCTATCTTTTTTATTAGACTGACATATGGTTCCCTGCTATGTTCTCTATGTGCTGGCCATATTGGACTGCCTTCTGTGCCCTGAACATTCCTTGAACTTGTATAATGGATTCTCTGTCTTTACCTATGCTGTTTCATGTATCTAGAATATCCTATCTCATTCCCTTTAAGTTTCTACCCAACTTTTAGTAATGGAGACAACCAACCACTATCTCCTTCCAAACATACACAAATACACACACACAAACACACGCACAATGATTTGGTCTGCCCATATAGCACACTTTACTGGATTGTGTGTGGAGCTGAGCTGGACTCCCTTAGCTACTTTCAGAGGCATGTGGTCATTGCTAAAGGACCTTAGGATGATACATCACTCATGTAGTCTCTGGGAAGGCATCAGGGAGAGGAAGCTGCATCACTGCCAGGAAGAGTGGCTCTTTCAGTAGACCATAAAAGGAGTGGCTGACATTTTCTTATTTGCCATCTGCCCAGCATGTGGACTCTCTTAGTTGGTTCTTTCATAGATTTCTCAGTTATCTAGTGAAATGGAGGGATCACAAGATCTTAGAAGCAGAGAACCAGAAGAAACCTCACATGTGAACTAGTTCAACCCTCTCATTTTTAAACATGGAAATTGAGTGCAGAGGATAAGTGGATAGCCAATATTGCATAAAATATAAAAAAGAACCAGTTCCCTAATGCCTGTAGGAACAAATACAAACATATGTTTGGTTTACAATCTAGTTCCAACCTGTATTTCCAGATTTATTATATACTCCCCTTCACACACTCTACTGTCCAGTTCTTCTTAATAAGAATACTAGCTAGCATCTTTATGATGCTTTTAAGATTTGTAAATATTTTATTTGACTCTTACAACAATAGTATGAGATAGGTGCAATTGTTATCACCATTTTGCAGATGAGGAAACTGAGACTGAGGGAGGTTAGGTGACTTGACCTGGGCTACACAGCTATTAGTGTATGAAGTAGGATTTGAACCCAGATTTTTTTGATTCCAAATTTAGTCCCTTACTCACTGTAGCATGGAGCTATCTTTTTGTTATTTCTCACATCTTATACTCCATCCATTTCCCCTCTCTAAGGCTTTGCATTGGTTTTCCCTCATGTCTGGAATTCACATCTTCCTCACTTGTAGGTTTCTTGGCTTCCTTAAAAATTCATTTCAAGGGGGCAGCTGGGTAGCTCAGTGGAGTGAGAGTCAGGCCTAGAGACAGGAGGTCCTAGGTTCAAACCCAGCCTCAGCCACTTCCCAGCTGTGTGACCCTGGGCAAGTCACTTGACCCCCATTGCCCACCCTTACCAATCTTCCACCTATGAGACAATACACCGAAGTACAAGGGTTAAAAAAAAATTCATTTCAAAAGATACTTTCTATATTATCTGATTTCCTTCAAGGCTCAGCTCAAATCTCACCTTCTATAGGAGGCACTTGTCATTATCCTTCCCAGCTAGTACTCTTCTCCACTTATTCTATATATGTTCATTTTATATATATATACATATATATATAATTGCTTATATCTTTTCTACCCAATTAGAATGTGAGTTCTTTGAAGGCAGGGACAATGTTTCTGTCTTTATATTCCTATGGAGTGGCTGACACATAGCATTTAATAAATATTAACTGACTGAGCTCCCCAGTTGCTAGTGTCCTCCCACCCCAAATTACCTTACTGCCTTGTATTTGTATGTATCTCTCATATGTATATTTATACATGTGCATACATATATTGTAGATATATACATACTTGCATAGGCACTCTTAATAGAATGCAAACTCCTTGGGAGAGACTCCATTTTTGTCTTTATAACTTCAGTGCCTAACTCAGTGCCTGACACATAGTGAGTAATAAATGTTCTTTAATTGATGGATTGGTTGGAAGGCCCCTAGTGGATTCTTTGGGTACATCCTCCTCTGAGAAGGAATTTAGGAAGACATAGACAAGTTTGCATAGGCAAAGAGTAGATAGATTGTGATCTTCATTAAGCACCCATATCTCAGAATAACATGGGTCCTTTGAAGTGTTAAAGTATAAACAATTTCTTTTTTTTTTTTTTAACAAACAATTTCACAGAGTTGTAAGCACAAATGCAGGACAACTGTGTACCTGAGAGTTTTGTAATGACTAGAAATTTCTTACCAGTGAAGTATAAACTCCTTGAGAGCAAGAACTATTTCATTTTTTGTCTTTGAATTCCTGGCTTTGGATTTAGGGCCTGGCACACAGTAGGCTCTTCCTCCGACCATTGAAGATTGTAAAATTGTAAAACATACAATGTAAAAAAATGGGAATAATACAATGTAAAAAATATAATTAAAATTGTAAAAACATGATGCAAAAACTACAATGTAAAAAACAACAAAAATGTAAAAATATGTAAAAACTATAATGTAAAACAGAATTGTAAAAATATAATAAAAATGCAATGTAAGAAAAATTAGAATAAAATAATGTAAAAATACAATTAAAAGTTATAAAAATACAATAACATTGTAAAAATATGATGCAAAAACTACAATGCAAAACCCAACAAAAATGTAAAAATATGTAAAACTACAATGTAAGAAAAATTGGAGTAATAGAATGTAAAAATACAATTAAAATGATAAAAATATGATGTAAAAATACAACATAAACAGAATTGTAAAAATATAATGTAATAAAAATTGGAATAACAATGTAAAAAATACAGTTGAAAGTTGTAAAAATATGATGCAAAAACTACAATGCAGGGGCAGCTGGGTAGCTCAGTGGATTGAGAGCCAGGCCTAGAGACGGGAGGTCCTAGGTTCAAATCCGGCCTCAGCCACTTCCCAGCTGTGTGACCCTGGGCAAGTCACTTGACCCCCATTGCCCACCCTTACCAATCTTCCACCTATGAGACAATACACCGAAGTACAAGGGTTAAAAAAAAAAAAAAAAAAAAAAAACTACAATGCAAAAAAACCAAAAATGTAAAAACTACAATGTAAGAAAAATTGGAGTAATATAATGTAAAAATACAATTAAAATTATAAAAATATGAAGTAAAACTACAACATAAACAGAATTGTAAAAAATATAATGTAATAAAAATTGGAATAATATAATGTAAAAATACAATTAAAATGTGTAAAATGCAATAAAATTATAAAATATGATTTAAAAACTACAATGTAAACAGAATTGTAAAACTATAATGTACAAAAGACAATGTAGGAAAATTATAAAAATACAATTTTTAATACTAATTTTCTGACATTCTGCATTCTGTGTTCTCTTCCTCCCTCCTACCCTCCCTCTCCCCAAGATGGCAGGTAATAGGAAATAGGTTGTACATATGTTATCATACAATCCGTATTTCCACGTTCATCATGTTGTGGAATAAAACGTATTGTTTACACTAGAGAAATTTCATGGAGGAAATATAGTGAAGAATGGTATGCTTTGATGTGCCTTCAGAGTCCATCAGTTCCTTCTATGGCGACATATAACCTTTTTCATCAGGAATCCCTTGGAGTTGTCTTGGATCCTTGCATTGCTCACACAGGTGACTCTTCATATATGCTCACTGAATTTAATTGAATTATGAAACTTTCTAGTCTTTGTGATTTAATAAAGGCACTGAACGTGGAGGAGGGTTATGAATAACGAACATGTCCTTCAAATCTGCAAAGGTCAATTCTAACTTGTAGAGGTTGCATTAGTGATGCTCAGTGAACAATCAGAATTTGGGAGTTTGCTCCGCGGTGCCTTCAGTGCCTTTCTGACAGAATAAAAGAGCCACTCTTCTATCAGAGAGCCAGAAGGCAAACACCCAACTATAGTAATGTTGCACGAAGCAGCGCACTTCCTGAGATACATGGAATCCAGCTAATTGGTCACATTTACACCTCCTGCAACATCTGCATATGAATTATTAAGCATCAGTAATGCTCTTGAATTTCCATCTAAAAACCACAGACTGGGCTGCCATACCGACCTTCCTGGAGGTCTCAGATCCCCATCTAATAGGCGGAATAGTGGCAGAAAGACGCGCCAGTGGCACTGCACCTGCACTGGCTCCGTTTCCTGGCTCATGAAGTGATTCATTTGTTTGCGAGGACTGGGTTAAATCCTGGCTGAGCCATAAGCCTTCCAAACAGGCACTGTCTTGCCAGACACTACGCAGAGGGTAAAGTGAGAATGTGTGTGCACTGCGCAGGCAAACACGATGGCAGTCCTGCCAGGAGAAAACAAGGCTTCATTTGATGCACTGTGACTGTCAACGCTCTCCCTCTTCTTGGCTGGTTCTCCGCGGAGCCTTTGCAGAAGGATGCTCACCAAGCCACCTGCACTCAGGACACCTGTACTGTTTCACTGCGGACCACTGTGCTCTCTGAAGGCTCTTAGGTGACCTTGTTACCTCACTGAATTGGAATAGAGCTATGCACCTCTACTTTGGCTCCTAGAAAATCATCCTCATTCACACTCAATGGATGAAATGGTTATGAACTCTATGAGGTGCCATGTAGTACTTTGGGTGAAAGAAAAAATCATTCTAACTTAATGACATCGAGATGCCAAATTGAGTTACTCAGTTCCACATTCAAATATTTCTTCATTCTGTTTGATACTTATCAACCAAATAAGCACTCATTAGTAGAGGCATTAATCAATCAACATACACTTCAGAAGTATCCTAGTTGTGTGACCCTGGCTGATCTGTATCAAAGGGAGGAAGTTTCTACTGAGAAGCCCCTAAACTTATGAAATCACAGGTCAGGAGCAAATCGTGTGCAAAGTAAAGTGTCAGGTGCAATCAGTGGTCAAGCTTAACCAAGCAGCCAACCACCTGGAAGAGACTTGGTACAACCTGTACCAGAGCCACTATCTCCACCACAAAAATCTCTGTGAATTGGTCAATTAGGTCTAAAATACAACCAGAGAGACTTTCTTTCTTTCTACACAACTCCAAAAACCCAAACATTGACGGAACCAGTGCCTGGATGGACCAGATGTTTGACATTCATGTGGACATTGCTTTGATATGATCTAGGCTTGCAATGGAATATTTGCCTGTGAATTGCTATGACTTGGAGCTGAATCAGCTCAGCCAACCAAGATCCAAGTCCTATAAGTGGCGGACTCACTTGTCATGTCAAAGAAATAAATAAGGACAGTCTAAAACAACATCTTACTGCACATGTGGCTTCTAAACACATGTCCAGTGTGTAAATTCCCTTTGGTGATTTGTCATTAGCCAAGCTCAGCAAGATGGTTGGGAAGCTGAAGAGCTTGGATGGAGAATCCTCAGGCTCCTCTAAATGATTTGACACTGTGTGGTGAGCACAAGGAATGACAATTTTGGGTATGCTCATTGGAAAATGAAGTAGGTAGGTCTGTCAGTCAATCAACAGCCAATCATAGCCACCTGCCACCACCCTTGTACTTGTAAAAGACCTCACCTCATGTCCTTCCCAAATCTTCCTCTCAGCTGCCAAACTGATCATTTTAATAAGGTCTAACAATGCCACTTTCTACTCAAACTCCAATGGCTCCCTATTACTTCTAGTATCAGATACAAAATCCTGTTTGATATGTAAAGGTCTTTATATCCTGACCTCTCTCTTCCTGTCTGGTGGTCTTACACTTCACTCCTCTTCATACATTTTAAGTCCAGGTCATCCATTGACTTCCTGCTTCTCATACACGATACTGCATTTCCTGACTCCAGGCATTTACATTGACTGTCTTAAAGTGTTGGAATCTTCTCCTTCTTCACCTCTGAATCCTAGTCTGAAAGGTTGGTAGTGTAAAAGATGGGGCACCAGGGATGTTAAAATGTGACTTAAATGGTTTGTGGATCCACACTGGGTTGAAGGAGAGACAGGGCCAACCAGGATAGGGAGACCAGGGTTCACTGCTAAGCTGATAACTGTCAAGAATGGCAGTTAGGCCAATGGTCACCCAGCTCACCACTAGGCCAGGGTCTATGGAACCAGCAGGCAAGGTAAAGGTTTTTAACAGTTTAATTGTGAGTAACTAAAACGATGGGATAGGGGATTCTGCACTTGAAAACCTAAAGGGCAAACCACAGGGGCAAGGGGAGGACTTGACTACTCTAATCCTAATTGACCTAAGCCAGGCAGGGCCCAAAGGAGCAGTACTGGAGTCACTGGGAAGGCTGCTTCAAACCTGGTTCCAGCCAGGTTTGGCCAGCACAGATAAAGGGCCTGAGGGTGCCTTTGGGGTTCACGGTTATCCAAGGATGATCACAGGATGCCAAGAGCCAACGTGGTCCAAGGTACCCAAGTAGAGAGAGTGTGCTTGAGATGCTGTCCACCAAATCCCAAACTCCTCCTCCACTTGGTGCAGCTCTGCAGGTCTTGTCCACTTGCTGAAAGCCTCCACCTCTCAGGATCCCAGGGAATCTGGATGCAGGGTTTCCTTAACTCTGAGATCTCCCAGAGCTAGCAACAGTTTGTGCCAACCACTAATGGAGTCTCTCTCAGAGCACAAGCCCTACTTCCTGCTCCTTCTTTCCATCTTGGAATCCTCCAGCCCTTCCTGCTAGGCCCAACACTAATGCTACATAAATTATTAAAAAAAAAACCTCACAATAGTAGGTAGGTGATATAGTGGATAAAATGTCAGGCTTGGAGTTGGGAAGACCAGAGTTTGAATCCTAATTCAGATGTTTGCTTAGATGCTTGTTTAACTTGGGGATAGGTCACCTAACCTTTCTCAGACTTAATTTCTACACCAAAAATGGGTATGATAGCCTCTGTTTCATGCAATTTTGTAAGAAACAAATGAGAACATACATAAAGTGCTTATCAAACCTTTAAGTGCTATATAAATACACGTTATTATTATTAAGATTTGTTGTTATTCAGTTGTGTCTGACTCTCTGTGGCCCCCTTTGGGGATTTCTTTGCAAAGATACTGCAGAAGTTTGCCATTTTCTTTTCCAGCTCATTTTACAGATGGGGAAACTGAGGCAAATAGGGTTTACTTAACCAGTAACTTGGCCAGGATCACACAGCTAATAAGTGCTTGAAGCTAGATTTGAATTCATGAAGATGAGTCTTTCTTTACAATTATTAAGGTTAGAAAACAGTTTAACAGTACACAAAGTATGTGAAGGGAAGGATTCTGAAAGAATGCTGGAAGGACAGATTGGAGCTCAATGGTGGATACTCAAATTCTTTAAAAAAATTTTTTTTACTGATTAATTAAGAAACTTTTTCCATGGTTACATGATTCATGTTCTTTCTCTCCCCTTCTCCCACCCCACTTCTATAGCCAACGAGCAATTCCACTGGGTTTTACATGTGTCATTGATCAAGACCTATTTCCATATTATTGATATTTGTATTAGGATGATCATTTAGAGTCTACATCCCCAATTGACACATGTGATCAAGCATGTTTTTCTTCTGTGTTTCTGCTCCCACAATTCTTTCTCTGGATGGGTACTCAAATTCTAAGCTAAAGAGTTTGTTCCTCCTCCATGGGTGGTAGGGAGTCACTGAATCCTTCTACATGGAAAAGTGACATGATCCTATCTATTACATTAGAAAGATTATTTTGTCAACTGTGTAAATGATAGGTTGGAAAGAGGAGAGACTGAAAGCAAAGACATTAGTCAGGAACTTATTACAATAGTTGAGACAATGAAATCCTACACAAGAAGGGAGATAGATCTGAGACAAATGTGGAGGTAGATTCCATAGGACTTCAAACTGATTAAAAAGGAAATTGATTAGACAGGGAAAAGCCATACAATTATAAGAGTCAGAGGGTTTAGAATTGGAAAGCACATTAAAGATCACCTAGTCTGATTTCTTCCTTCTCACAGAGGAAAACCCTCTGAAGCCCATAGGCAAATAAGGTGGTAAGCAGAATAAAGAGTAGTAGTAATGCCCTCTGATTCTGAATCCTGCCACATTGCTTGCCTCTCTGTCAAAGATGATGCCAAAAATGTTGAGCCTGGATGATTGAGAAGATGGTGGTGCTATCAACTCAAATGAAAAATGAGGAGAGTGTCAGTTTTAGAGAAGATGATAATTTAGGTGGCAGAACAAGGTAGAGTGAGGAAGGAGTTCATCACAGACATCATCTACTCTCTTCTAGTTTGTATGAATTATTCTTGCTAACCAAGCTTTAAGTTCTATTGTTTCTTTTCTACTGAGGGACTGCAAGAGTGTGTAGCACTCTAAATTCAGCACCATCTGAGTTTTGGCATTCCCATGCCTCCTTGATAATGTTTTCAGGAATCTAGGGTCTTGTCTGTATTTTACGAATGATTCCCATTACCCTTCAAGGAACCAGTTTCAATCAGTGAGGCAACTGTTCAATTAGCTAAAACATTGGCTTTATAAGACAAAAATCACTACCTGTTTACTCTTCTTCAAGGCAGCTGAAATTCATTTTGATTGGTAAGTGGTTTGAAGTGAAAACATTCTGCCAATCTCTCTCCAGGCCTTTCAATTCTGCTGTTTAAACATCTTGGCAATGAGACCTAGTGTCTGTCTAGTTGTACTTGGAGAATTCTGAGAAGTCTCAAAAAAAATTAATCCATTTTCTCCTTTCAAACTACTATATTTGTGGAGTTCATATTTTTATGGGTACTAAATATATAATTTACATAATTTAGTGAAGATATTGTGATGACTGCTTGTCAATTAATTCAGATCTATTTCTAGTTCTTCAGGAGGTTTGCCAATTTTTATTCCTAAAAAGGACTGATGAAGCAAATAATTTTGGGGCGGCAATGAACTTCTTGCCATATGGAACAATCTTCTAAATGGATCAGGCTAGATTCTCAACATCTGTTATTCAAAGGAAAAATCTATAAGTTCCCTCACCCCAAAGAGATGTTATTGGGGTTTTTTCTTCTCCAATCTCCATTTTCTATGCAATTATGGAGCTCTGTGTGGAAACTGCATTTTGGCTAAAATCAATGAAGCAATCTTAAAACTCCTACACAATACCCTTTGGTAGAAAACAATTACTTTCTGGCTCATGTATTTCATGAGGGAGTCGACCAATATTCTTTTTTTTTTCCCATTCAAAATCTCAAGTCCTGGGTAGGACACTTGACCTGCATTATTGAATATCATAGGGTGAAATATTTATTTGCTTGTATTTGAATTTATAAATTTATTGGAAGTTTTAAAAAACATTTTATAAGAATAGCAAAACCATTTTTTAATGAAAATCTATTAAGGAGTGTAAAACTGTGTCTCATTTTGTGATAGATATAAGGAGTAAAGGGTTCAGCAGGCTAATGGTATAGAAAACCAATCAGACTCAGGGATACCTGCTTCAGATCCATATAGGCAATATCAAACTAAGCAAGGCTAGTAACCTCTCCTTCTTCTAGGCAACTCTCTAAGACTGTAGGTCTCAGTGGTAGTGTATCTACATAGGTAAAAAGAGTTTCCTCATTGGGAAATCACAAGTGTGATCCACTACCAAAAAATTAAACAGTATTCTTCCAACAATGAACTTCAGTTTCCAGTGAGATCAATGGATTTGTTGTTAGAAGAGCTAGGTACAAGCCCAATATTTGCCATCTAGAAGCTGTGTGATCATGGGAAATTCACTTGAAACTCTGTGATCACAGGTAAAATGTGGATAAAAATATACATTATTCCTTTGCCTCTTTCCCATGGTTAAGAGAAGATGCTAAAAAAATACATGAGGTCATAGGCTTTTAGATTTTGTTTGTAAGCTCCTTGAGGACAATGACTTTTTTTTGGTCTTTTTTTTTTATCCCCAGTGCTTAGCACAGTGACTGGCATGTAGTAGATATTTATTAAATGTTTATTTAGGTTTTTTTAATGAGAAAATATTTACCTTTTTTCTTTATAGCCAAAAAAGGGATAAAAATAAAAAAAACATTCCAGATATTTGTAGGAAAAAATGATTTTGAACACAGGATATAAGATTATAAAGTCAACACAAAGAGTTGACTTTATAATGTTATCTCTGTAAAAAGTTTATATGGAACAACCATCCAGTCAAAACCAACATGCTATCTTCTTTGAAATGTTGTGTATGTTTTACAAGATTTCCTCTTCCTGAATGTTTGTCTCAGAATGTCCTCAGAAGGCTTTATCAATGATTAGATGACAGTATAAAAACCCCAGTCATTCAAATGTCAGAGGAAAGAGAAGAAGTTTTTCAAACTTCATTTTCCTTCTTGTGACTGGTTGTTTCCTCCTCTTCCTCTCAGCTTTTTTGGAATCCATTCTAATCTCTAAAATTTCCTTAGCCTCTGCCACCAAAGTCCTCTCACAGCCTCCTCTACTACCTTCTCAGCTTTTGCTCTATGCCTACTGCTGTCATGACCTCTGGAGCCCAGAATTTCTTTGTTTCCATCAATCTCCCCATCTTTGATGGCCTCTGTTGGATTTTTAGCATCATCTTCTGAGTTGAAGTCAACAAAACTCAACCCTTTGTCTCCTTGTAGTGACTATCTTGGCACTAATAGAACCAGAAAATAAATTTTTTCAGGCTTCTTCTGTGCTGTCTTTGGACAGACTTTTGATGAACAAAGTTTTGGAGAACTGGCTTCTTGGTGCCACATCAGTCATCTTCTGTCCCTTTTGCTCCAGCTAGATCTCTGTGTCTGCAGTATCTATATTTTGTTATAAGAAACTGAAACTTCTTTTGCATCTGCTGTGGAGGCAGATTCAATGTACGGGTACCCTTAAGGTTGTCCTTGATTGTTCTGGGACAAACTGATTTTGTCACCCCTCTCAAACACTTCCTGTAGACTTTCTTTAATAGTGGTACTGTAGGCAAGGTTATTCAGCACTAGTGTCTTTGCGTCTTCCTCCTTGCTATTATTCTGACTCGGGCACCAATTCATATTTTCCCAGCTGTAAGATCTTTTTTAGCAAAAATATCCATGAAGCCATTTTTTATTTCAGAAGCAGTATTGTTGAAGTTTGGGTGGCCACAAAGAGAATGAAATTCATAGACATTTCAGCTTCCAATTTTTGTTTCTTAGCTTTAAGACCTTTATGTTTACCCATCTCCTTTTTCCTCTTCCTTGGTGCTTCTTTGACAATCACTTCTTCATCTGCCTCCTCTTTATCTTCATCCTCTTTCCCTCCCCATCCCCATTTCCTTGGCTTTCCAAGTTTCCCCAGAGGCAACGTTTATAGTAGCAGCCTTCTGTTTGAGAGGTATAGGATCCAAAGCTTCTTCAGAGTCATCCTCATTTTTTTTTTCATCCTCATCACTGCCATCTTCTTCCTCATCCTCAGAGTCTTATTTGGCTAGAACTTCTCTCATTTTTGCAGGAGGGTGGTTGCTGCTTTAGTTGGAGTGGCTGCTGCTTTAGCTAGAGTGGCTCGTTTCTTGCCTGGTGTGATGACAGCTTTGGCTTGGGTAACCACTTTCTTGGCAGGGGCCGCAGCTGCCTTCTTACCAGGAATCCTGACTGCTTTCTTGGCAGGTGTAGAGGCAACAGCTTTTTTGGCTGGCCCGGCAGTAACTTTTTTTCTGGGGTAGCCACAGCCTTCTTGCCCTTCTTCTGAGGGACCAGAACTTCTCTACCACTTTCTTCTTCATCTTCTCACATGTCCTCTTCCTCACTTTTTTCTAACTCCTTTTGGGGGAGGAACAATTTTCTTTGTTTTGTTGGTGCTGATTGTTAGCAGCCTTCCTGAGCTTCACCATCTTGATGGTGAATGATTAGGGCTCAGGGGGAGCAAATCTGTTGGCAGAGACCCAGATAACATTGATGGCAGTGGGGAGTGAGCAGTCCTTTGCTGGCAGAGACTGAGATGAAAGATTCCATAAATATTTATTGAATGAATGAATGATTTAGTGCTAGAAGGAAATTTGGAGGTTGTCTAATCCAAGGCCCCCAATTTTCACACTGAAGAAATCAAGGTCTAGGAAGAAGTTAGTGACTTGCCCTGTGAGATTTTATTTTTTATATACTATGTTAACTTTTATATGAGTCAGTGAGAATTTCTGTGTGTTCTTGTATCTGAGCTTTGGATGAGAAATATACCATTAAATCTACTTCTTTTTGTATTTTATTTGTTCTTAGGAAGCCCTAAGAATGTCTTCCTTTTTTTAAAAGACAGAATCTAGTTAATAAATGAAGGGGACAAAGTTCTTTTCCTGGGTACATGTTCCCCATAATGCCATTATGGGGAAGGGTAGATAGTTTGATGGACCACCTCTTAATCAGCTGTTCACCAGTTAGAGATGTATTGGGATGTTCAAGGGAGGGGTTGAAAAATGAGCTCCTTAAATTATTTATTAAGCAGCCTGACCCAGGTTCTGGGTGCCTGGACATTCAAGAGAGCTATGGAGACCTACCTCACTTTATTGGTCATGTTGCAATAAATAGATATTCTTACCCAAAATTCAGTTCCTGTAGATAATTTTAATTATAACAGTCCCACATGGCAGGCTCAAGATGTGAACCAAAATACTCTGATGGCAGATCTAGTACTCTAGCTATTTGTACAGTACCACAACCTTACCATCAAAGTTTATGTAACTCTGAGCTATTTATTACTGCCACTGTAGTAGCCACTGTTAGTAGCTAGGTGACAGTGGATAGAATGCTGGGGCTGAAGTCTGGAAGATCTAAGATTAAATCAAGCCTCAGACACATAATAGATGTTTGATCCTGGGCAAGTCCCTTAAGGTCTGTTTGCCTCAGTTTCCTCATCTGTAAAATGTGGATAATAATAGCACCTACTTCACAGAGTTGTTGTGAAGATCAAATGAGATAATAATTGTAAAGTGCTTAATGCAGTGCCAGGCACATAACATTTAATAAATATTAGGTATTATTACTATTTTAATTCTACTCTGTGTTATCTTAGGTTACCCTGCAAAGAGAAACAGTGATGACAGAAAACAAGTATTACCTTTAGTGGGCAGAACGAATTAGTGGTAATGAGAATAGAGAAAAAAGAAAAAATAAAAAAACCCACTACACTTACTCAATCACAATTCATAAGGCAAGGGTCTGTGCTACAAGATGATAGTGAGAAAGGAGGGCAAAAACCAAATTATTAAGAAATACTCCCTGCCTTCAAGGAGCTCACATTCTAGCAGGGGGTGGGGAAAGCACATACCTAAAAATTAAATAACTATGCTAGCTTCCTGGCAGTGAATAAGGGGCACCATCTTGGTGTTTGAGGTCCTGGGTTCAAATCTTGACTCTGACACATAATAGCTGTGTGATCTTGGGAAATTCAATTAATCTTTTTGTGCCTCTTGGACCACTCTTAAGACAAAAAGCTTCAAAAGAATTGCTTTTCTGTGTGGGTTGAGGGAATTATCCGTTTCTAAATGACAAAGCCAAAAGTCACTTTGGAAATGAACTTCAATTATCTTTGAACCTAAGTAGCTCCATTTTGATTTTTAGAGATTATTAGACTGCTTTAGTTGGGTAAGTAAGCAAGAAGTAAAGCAATGCAGATCTGTGCAAAAACTCCATGTCTTGTGCCCTGTTTGAACAGATGTTTCTCTCTAGAGTTAACTGCCTGTGTTATACTTCTACTATATCCTGTTTTAATTGCCGGTTGTAGGGTTATTACGATGATAAAATGAGATTATGTATGCCAAGTTCTTTTGCAAACCTTCAGGCATTATATAAATGCTAGTTATTATTATTATCATTATTATGTGTCACCTTTATCTCATTAGAGCAATTGTTTCTTAATGATAAGAATATTTTTACAGATACACATATATGCCTGTGTATGTGTATGTATTTATGTGGCTAGCTATCTCTCTACCTTGTTATTACAGCCAAAAGGATGCTATAAGTATTACTTTTCATTTTTATGCTTTTCTCTATAAAAGAAGGGATATAGGAAAAAATCTGGTTGAGATTTTGATCAGATTTATCATCTTTCTCTCTCCATCTCTTTTGCATTTGCTGACTGTCCCTCATACCTAAAATGTTTAACTTCTCATTTCCAACTCCTGGATTCTGTGGCTGCCTTTCAATACAAGCTAAAATCCCAGCTTTAGCAAGAAACCATTTCTGATCCCTGTCAATTAGATACCTTCCTTCTTTTGGTCATTTCCAATTGGTTCTTTATATATTTTCTTTGTATATAGCTGTTTGCATCTTGTATGCTCCATCAGAAGATTGTGTGTCCTTCCAGGGCAAGGACTTTCTTTTGCCTTTTTTAGCACAGTATCTGGCACAAAGTAGGTGCTTAATAAGTATTTATTTACAAACTAGCAATTGTCTCAGAGTATTTCTTTTAGGTACCCTAAGACCACCTCCTTTCCCCCCAAATACCCTCCATAATAATTATAAAATGAAATAGACTGTTAAGAGATTTAAGAAGTGCTAACAAGGTCCAAGGATGGAAAGATCATTCCTCTCTTGAGAAGAGTGTGGGATACAGTATGATCAATGCTGAATTTGGAGTTATGACACAAGAGTTTGAATCTTGGCTCTGACATTTCCTGTATGACCTTGTATAAATTATTTAAGTCCTTTGGACCATTTTCTTCATTTGTAAATTGCAGGAATTGAATTTGATGATCTCTAAGGTCTTTCTTGTTCCAAGTCTATGATCTTAGGATTCACATAAAGTTCCCTAAAGGAGATAAAACAAATGACTCATTGATGGTACATAGAAATAATGTCATTTGTTCTCAAATCAAATTGGCCTACGATCCTCAGCAACAAACTACAGTGCAAACAATGTCTATGGATCTCACTGCCATATAGAGTGTGGTAAAATGTTCCATTAAGCTTTTAGTTCCTTGAGGGGAAAAATGTGTATAAGTAATGTTACTCGATGTGGGTTACAGTCTCAATATTGCAGTTTTTCTGAGGGGGAAAAATTAAGGTAGTATGTAATTGTTTATGGGGCTAGGAGAGTCTACTGTTGAGCCTGCTCCTAATAGTTCATGTCCAAAATTGACAAATGCTACAAATCAGGACTCAATTTGTTATTTCGCAAATTGTCTAAACTTAAGAAAGTGATGGAGAAAATGTAGATTAAGTTTTACATTGTCATAAATTTTTGGAGACCTGATTAACATTGTCTAGCACATTTCTGAATCATGGAAGAATGCTATAAAATTCTTTTCTCAGGGAAATAGAGATAGTATTCAAATGAATAGAAACTGGCCTAAAATCAAATCATTTGATGGACAAAATCGGGGATATTTGAAAAGCAGAGGAAGATTCTGAGCTAATGTTTCTATACTCTAAAACAATTAAAAAATAATTCTATATCTCACATAAAAGAATTTATAATGCTACTTGTAGTCATAGTTTCATGGTTTCTTTGTTCAGCCTAAGTATCTTATCTCCAAGGATCAAGAGAAACTTGAATATTTCGATATCCCAGAGAACCTTGTCTCACTCAGTCTATTCAGGTCACTTATACCTCATTCAAAAAGAAGAATCAAGCATAACTATGTTCATTGAAAACTAACTGCTTTTTCTCTTGGTTCAATCTCCTATCCTATTCTTTGATCTCCATGGTTTTAGCAAAATATCAGGCTTTTTGAACTTCTAATAGGCCTATGACTTTTTGATTTGTGAAATATTTCTCCAGTGTGATAGAAACTCAATTCATACATGTACAAGTCTTATAGTTGAGACCCATTGTGGCTTAACGGATAGTGAACTGGCCTCTAGAGTGTTGAACATTTTATTATTATTTTTTAATGCAAGAAAATATTTCTTTGAAGTCTTCAACTATGAAAATAAAGAGTTTAAAATATCTCCCAGTAGGGCTAGTCTTTGACAATTAGGAATTAAGCAGTATTAATCCTAAAGGCCCCCATCCACACTCTTTTCGGTATCTTCCCCTCTCCCCCAACAAGCAGGGTTATTCTACCTGCAAGTTGCCCATCTTATTTATCTCTAGAGATCCCAAAATTTTCATCAATTTTCTAGCCAGATGTTTTTAACCTGGGGACCATAAAGAGGAACATGGATAGATTTCAGAGGGTCTTTGATCTTAGAAGGGGAATATTATGTCTTCATTTCAATAGAATTGATTTCCTTGGTAAATTTGTGTTTTATTTTATATACTTTAAATACATATCAAAAGTTCAAATTCTTGCACAACTGGCTTCCCTAGTTTTCTTCATGGCTTGAAATGCCTGCGATTGATACTATAATAAAAAAAAGAAAATTACAAAAAATATCAGAGAAAAAAATTTTTTAAAACTCAAAACAGTAAGCATTGCACATGGAAGCAGAGGACCTGAATTTGGATACCAAGGTCTCCTATTAACTACCTGTGTTACCATGGGCCAGTAGCTTAACTTTTCTGTACCTTACTTTCTTCCTTTGTAAAACAAGGGTTTTAGACTGGATAATTTCTCTACTATTTTTTTCTAGCTGGAAATCTCTGATGCAAATTGTCCCCTTCTTTAACCCTTCCTCACTGAAAATGTAATCTTCTCATACATATATCTACTCATGCTACCACTGTGCTTAAAAGGCCCTAGTTGTTCCTTATAGTCCACTAAATCAAGTTCAAACTATATTGCCTGGCATTTAAGGTAGTCTGCTACCACCCAACTCACATTCTTTCCTTCCACATATTCTATGATTTTTTGCATTGTGCCTTGGTGCATATTTTTCCTTAAATCTGGAATATCTCCCCTCTCATTCTCATCTTTAATAATTGTTTAAAGCCCAATTCAATATTACCATCTATGTGAAGTCTTTTCTAATGCCACTACCAGTAATGACCTCCCCTATGGGACAATGTGTAACTATTTTGTTCTTTCTGCACTTATAATGTATTATATCTATCTATCTATCTATGTATCTATGTATCTATGTATGTATGTATCTGTCTATCTATCTAAGTATCTATCTAAGTATCTAAGTTTCTAAGTTTCTATCTGTCTATCTATCTATCTATCTATCTGTCTATCTATCTATCTATCTATCTATCTAAGTATCTATCTAAGTATCTATCTAAGTATCTAAGTATCTAAGTATCTATCTATCTATCTATCTATCTATCTATCTATCTATCTATCTATCTATCTATCTATCTATCTATCTAAGTATCTATCTATCTATCTATCTATCTATCTGTCTGTCTATCTATCTATCTATCTATCTATCTATCTATCTATCTATCCATCTATCTCTGTATCTATGTATCTATCTGTCTATGTATGTATGTATCTCTATCTGTATGTCTATGTGTTCATGTATGTATGTATGTATCCATCCATTATATCTCTCTTCACTAGACTGTCAGCTTCAAGAGGGCTATCCACTGTACCACCTCAATGCCTCTGACTGCCTCTCTCCTTTAACTTGATTGGTTGGTTTATCCCTGAGTGAAAACATACCAACCTCTCTTCTACATTTAGAAATATTAAGAAAAAAATTCTTTTTCAGGCCTTGATTCCAGCTGAATGAAAAACCTTTCTGCATTATATCTTTTTTCTTCTTACCAAAGACCCAAGTCTCTCTCTCTCTCTCTCTCTCTCTCTCTCTCTCTCTCTCTCTCTCTCTCTCTCTCT
>NC_058132.1:621143389-621143653 GCF_016433145.1 Gracilinanus agilis | reverse complement strand
AAACACAGCAATTATATGAAAACAACTACAAAACACTTTCCAAACAAATAAAACTGGATCTAAACAATTGGAAAGCCATTGACTGTTCATGGGTAGGACGAGCTAACATAATAAAAATGACCATTCTACCCAAATTAATTTACCTATTTAGCGCCACACCTATCAAACTACCAAAAAACTTCTTTACTGAATTAGAAAAAACTATAACAAATTTCATTTGGAATAACAAAAGATCAAGAATATCAAGGGAAATAATGAAAAAAA
>NC_058132.1:621129196-621143312 GCF_016433145.1 Gracilinanus agilis | reverse complement strand
TTGGAAAACAATATGGGAGAGATTAGGTTTAGATCAACCTCTCACACCCTACACCAAGATAAATTCAGAATGGGTGAATGACTCGAATATAAAGAGGGAAACTATAAACAAGTTAAGTGAACACAGAATAGTATACTTGTCAGATCTCTGGGAAAGGAAAGATTTTAAAACCAAGCAAGAGTTAGAGAAAATTACAAAATGTAAATTAAATGGTTTTGATTATATTAAACTAAAAAGTTTTTGTACAAACAAAAACAATGTAGTCAAAATCAGAAGGGAAACAACAAATTGGGAAAAATCTTTATAACAAAAAACTCTGACAGGGGTCTAATTGCTCAAATATACGAGCTAAATCAATTGTATAAAAAATCAAGCCATTCCCCAATTGATAAATGGGCAAGAGACATGAATAGGCAATTTTCAGGTAAAGAAATCAAAAGTATCAATAAGCACATGAGAAAGTGTTCTAAATCTCTAATAATTAGAGAAATGCAAATCAAAACAACTCTGAGGTATCACCTCACACCTAGCAGATTGGCTAAAATGAAAAAAGGGGAGAGTAATGAATGCTGGAGGGGATGTGGCAAAATTGGGACATTAATGCATTGCTGGTGGAGTTGTGAACTGATTCAACCATTCTGGCTGGCAATATGGAACTATGCTCAAAGGGCTATAAAAAATGCCTGCCCTTTGATCCAGCCAACAAAATTAGTTTTTGCCAATCTGTTTAGGCAAAATTAATTCTCCATGCTGATCAGGTGATGCTTGTTTTATTTGTCTGGATCACCTTAAAATATCTGTATAGTTTTGGCTTCCTCCATTTTCAGGAGGTTGATTTCCCCAGAAGTTATCTCAGTTTACAGCTGGCTACATTCAGCATTAGATCAACCCAGAAGTTGTAAATAGTGGGTACTTAGCAACTGGTCTCCAATAAGCACAGGCTGTTCCTTAGTTAACTGCATGATTTGCTTTTGAATGCAGACATGTACATCATTTGTTACATCCTCAACATGAAACAAATCTCTGAACAGTTTAGAATAAAGACAGGGAAATTATTTACAATCATAATGTAACTGACACGTGTATAATCCTGAAAATCGTGCTGATGCTTGAATGCTAATGTGTTTTCTTTTCTCCCTGGCATGGAGAGTGGTGCTGTACTAATGCTAACAATTTTTTAAAAGGTTGGCTCACTATTTTCTTACTTTGGCTTTGATTTTTTCATGTTCAAGAAATAAGGAAATAAATTAATTGCTATGAGGGAAATGCTAATAATCACAAACTCCCTTTCTGACATTTGAGCCAGCCAGGGCTCTCATCAATAGCACATGACTAATCAAAACCCCATTCAGGTGATTTTTCACAGCCATCAGTCATAGAATGTTCTTGAAAATTTACAAGAAGAAATGAAATCCTACTATCAGGAGGTCTGGTCTTCCAAATGTAGGAATAGAACTCTTCTTAAATGAATGCAATCAAGATGCGTGCACATTGCGGATGATGGATAATTATTAGAAGGATGAGGTGTCAAGGTGGACAGGTACTGACTTGCTGAAAGAAGGATTGTCCAAAAAGTTGTAGGCAGGCAGATAAGGGAAAGGGAAGAAAAGGAAAAGGTGTTTGTTAAGTGGCTCCCTTCTTATGTCAGGCACTAATGCTCAGGGCTTGACAAATATTATCTCATTTGATCCTTGAAGACTGCTAAGAAGGGTAACCTCCTATGCCCAAATCCCTTCTTCACTCTCCCTACCAACGTGTCTAAAATTTCAACTTTGTCCACTACTTAGAGTTAAAGCATCGGAGGCAGTTGCTGAAAAGTGGAAATGCTATCTATTCTCAGGTAGAACATTAAGCTGTTTATACCCATAAACACCTTAGCATCAAAATATTAGGAATATAGATCTGGAAGGAGTTTTACCGGTCTTCTACCCTTTTATCTGACTCAGTAGTGTCTTAGGTGTAAGGCAGGACCTTGAGAGAAGAGTAATCATCACAAGTAAGGTGTTTATTTTTTTCTGAGGGTTAGATAAAGAAAGGTGTTTTTTTTATCTTCATAAAGATAAAGAAAGGTACTTAATGAGGACATTGGACAAGCCTGGGTTATAATAAAGAGAGAAGGGGATAGGGAAAGGATGAAGAAAATGCTGAAGGCAAACTTGCTACAACTATGCATAATGTTTAACTCTGAGCATTCTCATTAAAAATAAGAAATGGCAAAATTCATAAAATATTTGCAATATGGCATTTTTATTGATCCAAAAACTATCATCGGGCCCTGCATGAAAGTCACCACTTTTTTGAAAGCACTCTTCCTAAATACACCTTGTTCCCAAGTGGGTAGTGTGGGGACACTTAAATTCTCTTTTGTGTCCAAAGTTCAAACTCAGGCTGCTCTTATTTACCAGATGACTGGTGATGCTTTACTTCTTTGGTTACAGTAATTGCGAGGATAATTTATGAGGACGATAGTTTGAAATAGAGATGGATCTTTTTACTTCTCTTAAACATCTGACATTTTCAAGGATTTGTCTGCCAACAGAGAATTTGGTAACGGTTGCTCTTTTATAGGAGAAACTTAAAAAAATGTGTTGGGTGATGATTCATATGTGCCAGCCCCTTAGGATAAAGATATGTATTATTTCCATGCCCAGAAATGTATCATCTACTGTTTACAGTTGTAAATAAATTTGCTCATTTAGTTTTTCAAAAATGGAGAGTGATAACCATTAACAATACAGTTCCCTTGACATTTATTGGGTACCAGCTTTATGTGGTGCTGTGTGTTTGACTCTGATAGATATCTAAATATAAACATTATTCAAACCCTGCCCTCAAGCAGTTTGTATCCTAGGTGGAGCATGATCCCTTCTGTATAGCTAAAAATAAAACTACACAAAACTTAACAAGTAACTGGTCTGGCAGGACTCCTTTGGTGTTTTTCTCACCTTGGACAAATCACCAATGCAATTTGATAAAAACATGTTAATTTTGGGTTAGAGGCAGGTGGGTGAAAAAGGGGAAGAGTGTTAGAATTAGAATTGGGAGGACTTAAGTACAGATCTAGTCTCTGCTGGTTGTGAGACTCTGAGCAAGTCATGCCCTCTGTCAGTCTCAGTTTCCTTAGCTGCAAAATGGGGATAATATTGGCACCCACCTCATTGGGTTGTTCTAGGGATCAAAAGAGATAACAAAGACAAAGCAATTTGCAAACCTGAAAGTGCTATGTCTAAATACATCTATGTTTACATCCGTGTAGATATGAGTTATTATTACTAGAGAAAAGAAGCCTTGAAATATTTTAAGCCTAGTTTTAAAGCTTTTTTAAAAACTATAGTTGTATTGCGTATTTCTAAAAGGGCACAGGTGGAATAGACTCAGCAGAAATCACAGCTGTTCTCCATGCTCACATGAGATTTAGAGGTACAACATAACCACTAACTTTTGTTGGTTTACAAAATCAGCCATGTGCTGCCAGCTGTGCGCACCTGCTTAGGACCTTCAGTAAGTTTTGGGATGCTTAGAAAAGGGCACATTCAAGGGGAAAGGAGAGAATTGTGTCTGGAGATGGGCTGAAGATCAGGAGGCGCTGGGAAGAGAGACGTGAATGGAACAAGGCTCAATCACTGGCAAATGGAGGTTGGGCCTCTTGCTTTCCAAGTTTGGCATAGCCATTAATCTATACACCTATAATATAAGTTATAAGCTCTAGAAACACTGGGTCTGCTACGAGATCCAATCTATCTCTTGCTCCTGGAGTTGCTGCATGATCCAATAAGAATGACCCTAAACCAGGATTTTTTTAAATGGAGATCCATGAACCTGCATACATTTTACAAATGTGATTTGTGGTTTTTTTTAAATGTGTTGATAACTCTTTCAATGCAATTCATTTCCTGTGGATTCTATTTCATGGCACTTGGTCTCCTTACTGTTTCTCAAACAAGATACTTCAACTCCTGATTCTCAGCATTTTTTTAAACCCTTACCTTCTGCCTTAGAACCAATACTGTGTATTGGTTCCAAGGCAGAAGAGTGGTAGGGGCTAGGCAATGGGGGTTAAGTGACTTGCCCAGGGACACACAGCTAGGAAGAATTCTCAGCATTTTTGCTAGCTCTTTTCCATGTCTGGAATTTACCTCCTGGCTTCCCCAGCTTCCTTCAAGTTCTAGCTAAAATCCTATCTTCTATAGGAAGCCTTTCTCATTCTTTCAATTCCAGTGCCAGTTGGGTTATTTCTAATTTATCCAGTATTGTCTATACTTTGTTTGTACATGTTTGTTTTCAAGTCTTCCTCCATTAGACTATGAGGTCCTTGAGATTAGGGGCTATTTTTTGCCTGTCTTTACATCTCCAGTTCTTATCACAGTGCCTGACACATACCGGATCTTTAATTAATTAATTTAATTAATTCATGCTTATTGTTTAATTAATTAAATTAATGTTTATTGACTGACTCTATTGTTCTGAGAAGTGGTCCATATGATTTAACAGAGTGGCAAAGGGGTTTATAACATAAAAAATGCTAAAAACTTCTGTTTTTAGTAGATTTTGCTTTTTAGATTTTAGTAGTTTTTAGTTTTTAGTAAGTAGATTCCTTAGATCTCTAGAAGAGAGGAATTTGACCTGCTCAAACATTAATACCAATAATAGAAGCATTTGAAGGACATCTGTCAGTCATTCAGCTAAGTGCCTACTTTGGGTCAGGCACTGTGTTAGGTTCTGGAGATAGAAAGACAAAAATGGAACAGTTCCTGCTCTGAATGGGCTTACATTCTGAACCCATTTAATTTATTCAACTTCATTTCCTTTTATTCCTTCCTTCATGGAAACAATCCACATATTCAAAAGCAGGTGATCAAAATAGATATTCTGTGCCATTTATTCTGAAATTCTTAAAGCATCTGGGGCTATAAGACCTTCAGGAAAATGACAATGGGAAAAACAGACAGATATTCATTTCTTCTTAGAACAAATATGAGCAGAGAAAACATGTGCACATATAAGTACCCAATGACTGCAAGCCACTTTCCAGTTCATCCAAAGTCTTACACTAGCAGGAAAAAAACCAAAACCAAAACCAAAACAAAAACAAAAATCACCCACTGAGCAACAGCAAAAATATGCTCGCTGTCTTCAGTTTTTAAATGTTGGCGTATGGAAGAGGGATGAAAATTGTTCTGCTTGGCTTCAATGGGCAGAACCAGGAGCAACTTGGGGAGGGAACGGGACAGGGAGCAAATTTAGGCTTGTTACCAGGAAAAATTCCCCAACCATTTTTGTTGTCCAAAGATGGAATGACCTGCCAGGGGAATCAGTGAGATTCTCTTCATTGAAAGTCAAGGCAGAGGTTGAATATTTGTCTGGTGGAGTCTAGTGGAATATCCTTTTAGGACATGGGCTGGACAAGATGATGGCTAAGATGGCCAGAACGGCTGCTGAGATCCCTTTCAACTACTCAGAAATCTTGGGATTCTGTAAACAATGGCAAAAACGAGCACATTCTGCAAGACAAGTCCTGTAACCAGGTGAGCATTCCTGCTGTAATAACAACCACTGGAGAGGGTGAAGGGACTCTGCAGGATGGTGCTGGAACCTGATCCACAAAGAGAAAAAAAAATCCAGACTTGATTTATTGTTTTGATGATTGTCTGGCTTAAAGAAAGAGCTGGAGAATGTGTTAATGACGCAGATTAAACTTAAATGTGTGCCTGCATACGTTTCCCCCTGAAATCTGTTACCAGCAAACCGCTGGTCCCTGCCTTATTACTGCTTAGTCCTTAGGAAAAAAGGAGATTTGGAGGAAAATAGAAAGGGCTCCTCCCTTCCTCTCCTCTGCCCTCTTCCAGGTTGGCAGATAGGAGCTTGGAAATTCTCCAGAGGGAAGGTGCCTAAGGGAAGCCTGTTGGGCTGAATGAGGGAAAATCAAAGATAAACTTCTGACTCCTCCATGCAGAGACAAACAACTTAAGGTCTGTATGTAATGGCAGATGAATTCTACTGATGAATAAAGTGGCAATTAGAGACTGAGTCAGTCCCTCTGTGTGGTTTCAGAGTAGCAAATTGTTTCAAGGCCAACCTACACATAAGGCTTCTTCTTTACCCTGGGTTTCTCTTTTCCATCATCTCTTCCCCTGCCCAAGAATTTACAACGCTTCCCTTTTTTTCCAGCCATTTTTCGGTTGTGTCTGACTCTTCGTGACCACTCGTGGGAGTTCTCTTGGCAAATATACAGGAATGGTTTGACATGTCCTTTTCCAGCTCATTTTACAGATGGAGAAACTGAGGCAGATTAAGTTAAATGACTTTCGCAGGGTCACTTCTACTGTCTGAGGCCAGATTTCAACTCAAGAAGAGTCTTCCTAACCCCAGGCATTGCATTCTATCTGCTGTGTATGCCCACAATGCTTCTCTACTGACTAATCAATTAAGTACAGACTCTTAGATTGCCTGGTTATCATGGCTCCATAATCTGAACCCACTTAATTTATTCAACTTCATTCCTTATTATTCCTTCCTTCATGGAAACAATCCACATTTTCAAAAGCAGGTGATCAAAATTGAGATTCTGTGCCATTTAGTCTGGAATTCTTAAAGCATCTGGGGCTATAAGACCTTCAGGAAAATGACAATGGGAAAAACAGACAGATACTCATTTCTACTTAGAACAAATACTAGCCTCGTCTCCCACTTCCTACGTTCTTCAAAAAAGTCCATAATCCAATGCATTTCAGTAAGCCTGGAAAGTCTGGGATGCTCATGGAAGCAATTTAGATAAAGCATTAAGTTTGGCCTTCACTCTGGGTCAGAGCTAAGCACTTAGTTGCTATGGTCACGAGCACTATAAAAATTAAGTAAATAAATCATAAAATCCTCCCTTTTTCCTCTGGATTATATACCTGTAATATTCACCTATTAGGACATAGAACACTGGATCTTTCCCAACACTGGAAAAGCTACACTCTCCCAAGGTTAAATACACTTGCCTTCTGTCACTGGAAAGGAAGAGTTCAACATAAAACTCTTGTTTTTGGATAGCAGATAGCTGGGAAGAGAGGGGAGGCAGACTTTATTAGCACTAATTTTTGGTTTAATCCACACTTTAGTCTTACCCTTAGCAACTGACGGGATGTATCATGGCATAGTGGATAGAAAGCTGGACTTGGATTCTAGATGATTTTGTCTAAAATTATATCTCATATATTGCCTCCTGTGTGATCTTGGGTAAGTCACTGAAACTATACAAGTCTCAGATTCCTCATTTGTAAAATGAAGGACACAAGGTAGACTAACTGGTCTCTAAGGTCCCTCCCAGATCTGGATCTTTGAACAGACCCTTTTAATATTTGGGTTAATTATGGACTAAACTAGAGTCTTTTAAATAATCATAACATGATTCATTTTCTTATGGGAATTCTCATTCAGTCTTAATGGGGGGAGAAAAATTATATAACTAGACCAAAGAGTATTATAATCCACAAAAACAGGTAGATAAATCTAGGTACAGAGAATGTAGACAGCATGTCTGGAGCTACTAGGAGAATAAATACTGAGTTTATACTTGAATTCACTCCCTGACAAATTCTCACCTTTGAGCCCTTTCTTTTCCCTCTTTATTCCTTCTAAATGACTATGTTCCACTCAGCCTCTCAGCACCCAAATTGGATCTCAGCATCCATACTGGGAATTCTCTGTGCTGATGAAATTCTATGTGTGGATTTTATAAAATGATATTAATGTCTAAATGAAGGAGTATATCACAACAGAAAGTTTCTAGTGCCTTGAATCAGAAGCATCCTGGGCTTTATGAAATTGCATTAGCCTTGCTGACTTTCCTGGGAGCACTGGGTCAGAAATCTTAGGAGATTCTGATGAATAGATAAAAATGTGTGTTTGAATACAAACTGAGGGCAAATGAACCACATAATCCATGTTTAATTGAGAGAATACATTAAAATAAAAAATACCCTAAGGAAATAGGTATCCTACTTTGACCTCAGTTTCCCCATATTTAAAATGAGGGTGTTGAATTTGATGGTCTTTGAAGCCCCTAATTTGTATGGACCAATTATGAGGAGTAGGGAGGGGAGCCCGTGGAAAAAACAATGAGTATAAAAATTGAGATCATAATGAATAGAAATTTCTAAATCTTCTGTTACTTGATTTCTAAATCTATTTCTTCTTGAGACTGGATAGAGAATATCATCAATCAGGAATCATTCCACCGTGAGAGGTGGGACTACACAGCCCAATTCATGTGGTGAGATCATAATGTGATTCTTTGTTCTTGGTTTCAGTGTGTTCTATCTTGAAGGAGATTATAGAGGCTCCCTCTGGTGGCTATTTTAACTATAGATAGACTCATTGTTTTCATCAAAGAGAATATGGAATTTTAAGGACTGTTATTCTGTTCTAGGGGAAAAAAGGAAGGAAAGAGCATTTATTAAACATCTATTAAGTGCTAGGCATTGTATAAGCATTTAAAAAATGTGATCTTTAATTCTCACAACATCCTTGGGCGATAAGTTCTGTTCTAGTTGATTAGACATGATACTATATACTTAATGGTCTCTATCAGATTATCTACCCAACAGACTTTCATAGACTTGGGGTCATCCAAAAGATTTTGTGCTCAATTTCCAATGCTTCTTCATAGTAACATGGAGGCTGATACAGGAGTGGTTTTTCAAGGTTGCCATTTGGACATAATAATAATGATGATAAAAATAATGTCATATTAATAAAACATTTTTCAGTCACAAAGTATTTTATGCACATTGCTCCATTTGAAACTCACCAAAAAACTAAGAGGCTGTTGGAGAATAATTATCATCCTGTTTTGCAGACACAGAAATGGGAAGCACTGTGTTAACCATTGAAAGAATGCCTGAGTTCGGATATAGATGACTTGGGGTCAGACCCTGATCTTGGGAAATTTTCTAAATCTCTTTGGCCCTCCATTTCTTCATATATAAAATTAGGAGGTTGGACTAACTGGCCTCTGAGGTTCCTTTCATCTCTAAAAATGCACTGTGCCTGACACATACATCTTTAATAAATGCTTGTTGACTTGACCAAACCTCTGATACGATGAAAGTTTCAATGACTTGAATACGATCACATCTGCTGTGGTGATTCATTACATTGAAAGCCTGGCCCAGAGATGGAAGATCATAAGTTCAAATCTTACCTCAGACACTTCCTAGCTATGGGCAAATCACCTGGAACATGGTATTGATTTAAGATGGAGGATAAGGTTTTCTTTTTTAAAGATAATATCTCTCCAGAGTCTCGACTCAAAATTACATTTTCCAATTTCTACTTTTTCTATCATTCCATGCTGTCACTTACTAAAGGAGCCAGCCTGTAGAACTTTTCTCAAACTTTGAAGGAACAAAAGTTGTCCTATGTCCCCAAGTAACCCAGGGGACCTTTGATATGTGGAGGAGGAGAAAATGACTTTACTTTCAACATCTTTACCAGGCATTAAGCAACAGGCATCTTCTATCAAATTTATGCAGTCCCCAATGACTCAAGAAAACTAGTCTTGGGAAAATCAAGCAAAAAAAAAAAGAGATTGAAAAGCCTGCCTGAAAATGACAACAACAATGATGATTGTTCTGCCCATCTGGACATTTGGCATTGGTTATGTATTAATTTTTGTAACCAGTGAAGCTTATGAATCTGTACCCTCTTTAGACTCTCCTTTCCTGTTGTTCCTTGAAGCTGGTAGAACTTCACATCTTCACATTTTTAACTGTCTGTTCATTTTTTAACATAAAATAAGGAAAGGGAAAGCTCTAAAAAGAGATTGTTATTGTTGATGTGGTCGTGAGCTCTTTTAAGAGAGAAAAGGGGCATTAGTGAGCAACAGCAACATGGCCTTGATATTAGTGCACATCCTTCACTGATAATCATTTCTGTGGCATTATGGATACAATTACCATATAGCTTAGATTTTCCAAGAAAAGTTCCAACATTAGGGAAATAAGTATAATTTTAAGGAGAATTTGCCAAATGAAGATCCTTGGTGTTATGAGAAGAGTGTCGGGTTTGGAATCAGACTAGATGATCTGGGTTCAATTCCAATCTCTGTGACTTCCCATGGGAATTTGAGTAAATCACTTAATCTCTCTGGGCCTCAGTCCCCCCCTTCTATCAAACAAGGATAATGAACTAAATGATCTTTTATATCCCTTCCATCTCTAAAATATATTACCATGGTTTTCTGATCATTAGTTAAAAAATGCTGTTTACCACAATTATGGCATCAGGTGGTACCTCAAGGTTATGATTGATAATGAAAAGAATATTCAGGATTTTTGAAGAAATGTTAGATAAAATGAGGAATGGGGATAGAGGTTGGTTTTGAAACCCAAAAAGTCAAAAAGACTGAGATAACAATGAAGTCAGGCAGCTTTGAACCCTCCCACAAAACGGAAACTGTAGGAAAAATTCAAAAACAGGAGAAATGGAACTAGTCTTATTAAGGAATATTCCATGGATATTTCTAAACCTGTGATACTATGTTATAATTATATTTTTAAATGGGAGAATATATCTAGTAGAAATGAAATTTTTTTTGTCAGCTTCATTTTCTGAAAGAACCCTCTAGTTATCTACATTGACTACAAAAGTCTCCACCACTGTATTTTCCTTTTTCTTTTCCCTTACACTTTAATTATTAATTATATTATGTATACAATTGAATGCATTCACAGGTAGCCCAGACTTAAAACAGCCCTTGGCAATATTGGGGCTTACCAATCTATAGCAGACTCCAGGAAGCAAAGAGAAAAATGCACATGCATAATTTTTTTCTTCATTGAGAACTAGAAAATAAGAAAGGTAAATCTGTTGTACTGAAGTTTGGTATGCCCTTTGGAAGAATATAAAAATCAGTCTCTCCTTGATCTTTAATTCTTCTGGTGGCTAGAGATTTAGAGGGAAATGGGAGCCAGAGGTTGAGAAGAGAATAGAGAGACTGAGACATTAAATAACTATAGTGCAAAGGGATGTAAATATAATGGAAACTTATTGAATGCAAAATGGTTAAACTGTGATATGTGAATATAAGAGAATATTTTGGTGTAATGAAGAGGAACGCAAAGACACAGGGGAAGATATGCATGACCTAATGAAGAGTAAAATAATCAGATCCAAAAGAATCACAGTGGATCATCCAAATAAAAAGATCAGTATAAAAAAGCCATTCTTGGAACTACTGAAAAATCAGGAATATTCCTGGGGGATGGTTTGAAAGGAACAGGGAATAAAACATTCCTCCCTCCTCTCATGGTGGAGTGGGGTAAGGGGAGGTGGAATGCAAGTACAAAATGCTATATTCTTTGTCAGAGATAATCACTAGGTTGTCTTAGCTTAATCATTTTTCTTTGTTAAAGAGAACCAATATAGTAGAGTAAAGGCAAGGACTCATATGTGCTCTCCTAAATTTCTCTCCTCCAAACATTCAACTATTCCTCAAAATAAATCTGGAACAACAAAAGTTTGGGTGAAGCACTTAAAAACCCTAAACAACATGGAAAATCAGCAGCAGGAAATGTTTGTCTCTGATCAAAATTCTAGTACTTGTTATCTCTCACAGATCAGAGCACAGGCCAGGAGTGCAGTAAAAGCATCTTTCCTTAGATCATACCAACTTGGAAAGACAGAAAACTCAGGGCATCTCAGAACAGGCTTTAAAAAACCCATCTTGAAAAACTTGAACCTTGGGCTAGTACCCCCTCCATCCTGGGATCATAGCCCAACTTTAATATAAAGTTAAAAGTCAACAAATAGGATAGAAAAAATGAGCAAAACAAAAAAGAACCTGATGATAGAAAGTTATTATGTGACAGAGAAGATTAAGACACAAATCCAGAAAAAAACCATGAAATCAAAGGAGCTGTCTGCAAAGCCTCAAAGAAAAATATGAATTAGTCATTGACCCAAAAAGAATTACTGGAAGAGTTCAAAACAATTTTAAAAATTTAGGTTTATATCTTAAGGTGATCAAGGAAAAAGGAAAAGAAAATATATATTCTAAAATTTTTATAGCAGCTCTTTTTGTGGTGGCATAGAACTGGAGACTGAAGGGACATCAATCAATTGGGGAATGGTCAAACAAGTTGTTATATATGATTTTCATGAAATAATATTGACAAACAAGGTGATTATCAAAAACCATGCAAAGACATATGAAGTGATGCAAACTGAAGTGAGCAAAATAAGGAGAATTTTATATAAAGTAACAATAATAATGCATGATGATCAACTGTGAAGTACAACTATTATCAAGGCAAGGATACAGGACAATTTCAAGGGACAATGATTTAAGAAAAAAAAAAGAAGAAGGATATATACCATAGAAGGAACAGGAAGAGTTTGAATGCAGATTGAAAAATACCTTGATTCAACCATTCTGGAGGGCAATTTGGAACAATACCCAAAGGGCTAGAAAACTGTGCATACCATTTGATCCTGTAATACCACTACTGGGTCTGTATCCCAAAGAAATAATTAAAAAGGGCAAGACTTACCGGTACAAAAATATTTATAGCAGTTTAGTGGCAAAGAATGAGATATTGAGGGGATTGTCCATCAATTGGAGAATGGCTAAACAAATTGTGATACATATTGGTGATGGAATGCTATTTTTCTATAAGGAATAACAAGCAAGATGATTTCTGTAAAAGTTGGAAAGATCTGCATGAAATGATGCAGAGTGAAATAAGTAGAACCAGGAGAACATTATACACAATAATAGCAATATTGTAACATGATTAACTGTGAAAACTTGGCTACTCTGAGCAATGCAATGATCTGTAAAAATCCTGAAAGACTTATGATTTGGGGAATGCTATTCACCTTCAGAGGAAGAACTGTTAGAGATGGATCGATATGGACTGAAGCATTTTATCTTTCATATCAGTGTATCTATAGTTATATTATGGGGTTTTGGCTTTGTCTGAGTGTGCTCTTACAACAAAAACCAACAAAAAAATGCATAAGAAAAAATAAATTAAATAAATAAAAAAGTCCTTAAAAAAAGAAAAATACCATATGTGCTCTCCTAAATTTCTCTCCTCCAAACATTCAACTATTCAACTCCAAACATTCAACTATTGTTCACTTTATTTCATCCATGATTTTCCCTCTAGTATAAGCAATAAGTGTCTTGTTTCACAACACAACAAACATGGAAATATATATTAGATGATAATATATGTACAACCTTTATCATATTACCTGCCTTTCTGAGGAGGGGAAGGAAGGGACAAAAGAATAAAACATAGATTTTTGGACATAAACAAGGTGAGAATTTATTCTCTTGTATAAGCATATTTATTATAATTTGTTACATATTTATAACAAATCATCTATATTATATTATTGTTATATTGCATATTATATTATATGTAAATAGGAATAAGATTTTAAAAATCAAATTAGAGAGATAGAGGATATATGAGGAAAAATAAATGAGAACTATGTAAAAAAAGAGGAACAAAAATCACTGAAGAAAGCAATTCTAAAAATTAGAATTGAGGAAGTGGAAGTTATTAATGACTCTATGAGACATCAATAAACAATAAAATTCTATCAAAAGAATGAAAAAAGGAGAAATGTAAAACATCTTATTAGAAAGACCTGGAAAAAAAGAACAAGGAGAGAGATAATTTAAGAATTACTAGACAACCTGAAAACCATGATAAGAAAAAGAGCCTAGACATTATATTTCAAGAAATTATGAAGGAAAACTGTCCTGATATTCTATAATCAGAGGGCAAAGTAGAAACTGTAACAATCAACTCCTGAAACAGATTCAAAAATGAAAACTTGCAGGAGTATTATAGTCAAATTTTAGAGCTCCAGGGTCAAAGAGAAAATATTGAAAGCATCTAAAAAGAAATAGTTCAAATATTAAAAATCAAATATCACAGCCAGGATTACACAAATTTTTTTTAAACCCTTTTACTTCGGTGTATTGTCTCATAGGTGGAAAAGTGGTAAGGGTGGGCAATGGGGGTCAAGTGACCTGCCCAGGGTCACACAGCTGGGAAGTGGCTGAGGCCGGGTTTGAACCTAGGACCTCCTGTCTCTAGGCCTGACTCTCACT
>NC_058132.1:621118149-621128863 GCF_016433145.1 Gracilinanus agilis | reverse complement strand
TTCGGTGTATTGTCTCATAGGTGGAAGAGTTGTAAGGGTGGGCAATGGGGGTCAAGTGACCTGCCCAGGGTCATACAGCTGGGAAGTGGCTGAGGCTGGGTTTGAACCTAGGACCTCCTGTCTCTAGGCCTGACTCTCACTCCACTGAGCTACCCAGATGCCCCCTAAACAAATTTTAATAGCTTCCATGCTAAAGGAGCAGAGGACTTGCAATATGAAATTCCAGAGGGCAAAGGCACAACTGAAAATAGCCTCCCCAGCAACACTGGTTGTTCTTCAGGGGGAGAATGTATATTTAATCAAATAGAGGAGTTCCAAACATTCTTGATAAAAAGGATAAAGTTCAATAAAAATATGACTTTAAAATACAAGATTCAAGAGCAACAAAAAAAGGTTAAGAGGAAAGAGAAAACATAAAGGGATTCAAAAAGGTTAAACTGGTTATAGTCCCACATGGGAAGATGATACTTGTAACTCCTAAGACATCATTTCTGGGACAGTTATTAGTATGTTTAGATAGGGAGAATGGATATGAATCAATTTTGATGGGATGATTTCAGAAAAATAAAATAAAGGAATGAGAAAGAGGGCTGTATTGGGAGAAGGAAGAGGTAGAATAGGATGAATTTTCTTACATAAAAGAGGGTTCAAAGGAAAACTTTTACACTAGGGTGGGAAAGGGGCAGTGGTGGGTAGTGCTTGATTCTCATTCTCACTGGATTTGGATCAAAACAGAAGTAGCATGCATACTGAATTGGGTATTGAAATCTATCTTGCCCTATAGGGAAGTAGAAGGAGAGGGGAATAAAAGAAGGAAATCTCTGATAGAAGGAAGGGCAGAATGGGGACAATATTAGACAGATGCAAAAGACTTTTGAGGAGGTACAGAGTGAAAGGAGAGAGAGAGAAGGGATGATAAACAAGAGGGAAAGAGGATGGAGAGAAATACAGTATAGTCAGTAATAATAATATAATAATAAAATACAGTATAGTCCAGTAATCATAACTGTGAATAATCATAACTGTGAACTCATCTATAAAAGAGAAGCAGATAGCAGAGTGGATTAAAAACAATAATCTGATGATATGTTGCTTAGAAGAAACATGTCTAAAGCAGAGAGATGCACACAGTGCAAAAGTAAGAGCTGGAGCAGAATCTGGAAGGACAAAAGGTCAGGAATAATGTAAAGGAAGATGATCTAGCAATACCAGATCTCAAACCATATTGCAAAGCATATATCATCAAACAAATCATCAAAATAATCTGGATAACACATTGTAGTAAATGACCATAGTAATTTAGTATTTGATAAACCCCCAAATCCTAGCTTTTGGGACACCAACTCACTATTTGACAAAAATTGCTGGGAAAGCTAGGAAGCAATTTGACAGAAACAAGGTGTAAATCAACATCTCACACCTATACCAAAAATAAGGGCAAAATAGGTACATTTTTTACATGTAAAGAATGATAATAAACAAATTGGGGAAACATGGAATAGTTTGTCTGTCAGTTTTATGGATAAGGGAAGAATTTATGACCAATAAGAGATAGAGAGCATTATGCAATGTAAAATGAATAATTTTGATTACATTAAATTAAAAAAGTTTGCACAAACAAAACCAATGCAATCAAGATTAAAAGGAAAGTATTGTGCCATAAGAAATGATGAACAGGATGAATTCAGAAAAACATGGAAAGACTTATATGAACTGATGTAAAGTGAAGTGAGTAGAATCAAAATAACTAATACTGCATGATGATTAATTGTGAAGGACTAAACTATTATCAGCAGTGCTAGGTTCCACAATAACTTCAAGGGATTCATGATGAAAACTGCTATCCAATGCCAAAGAAGGAACTGTTGGAATCTGATTGTAGATCAAAGTATTCCTTTTTTCACTTCATATCCCTTGTAAGTTTTTTCTGGTTCGTGTGATATGTTTCTTCTTTCACAGCATGAGGAATATGGAAATATATATTGCAAGACAGCATTGGTACAACCTATGTTATACTATTTATTGCCTTGAGCAGGGTGGAGAGAAGGGAAGAAGAGAATATGAATTGTAAAATGTCAGCTAACAATTGTTAAAAATTACTTCTATGTGTAATTTAAAAAAATTAAAAAGTTTTTTAAAATTGAGTTAGTTTCCTGGACTAATGCAACCATCATTTCTTAGATAATAATTTAAAATGGAGAATTTTTTTCCAAGCTAACACAAATGAAATACCTTAGAAGAACCAATTTATTTATAGCTAATATGCTAATTACAAATTTTCTTATCCATGAAAGCAATTCCCCTAAGGACTTTAGTTAGAAAATACCATGTTCACTTATTTTCAGTTGTTTTTATACTTGAGAAGTATCATCTGACAGCCAAATAAGATAATTCCATTTCAGCATTTGCATTAAGTGAAAGTTAGAAGTATCCAGAATGAGAAAGGTGATAGTCAATCAGTAAACATTTATTAGGCACCTATACTATGTGCAAGAAGCTCTGCTAAGCATGGAAGATAACTGTGTTCTGTCCTTGCCAGATCACACCTGTGCTAAGTATTGAGGTCTACATTTTAAGAAGGGAAACTGACAAGTTAAGGAACATCCAGACAAGAATAAGCAGAATGAGGGAATTCAAAACCATGTCACATGGGGATCCAACTGAAGGAAATAAAAATGTTTTGATTGGAGAAAAGAAAACTCAAATGGAACGTGTTGACAGTCTTCCAGTACTGGGGGATGACTGTGATTTGTGGAAAGAGTTCTTAATTTAGTGATAGTCTGGATTCAAATCCTGCCTCCTCCACATATATCTGGGTGATCTTGCACCAGCCATTTAAATTTTTTGGCTTAAATTTCCTCTGGTTTAAAATGAGATCAGACTATATTATCTCTAAGGTGACTTCATGCTTAAAATCCTCTGATCCTAAGATTTTCAAATGAACTTGGGATCCAACTTATTCCAATTGGCTTTAGAGGGGAGAACTAAGACCAATTGACAAAGGGTCCAGGGAATCAAATTTTGGCTGAATTCAAAGACAAACTCCCTAAAGATTAAAATTATCTGAAAGCAAAATGGGCTAGAGGCAGTAAACTCCCTGGCACTGGAGACTTTTAAGTAGAAATTAGATGATCATTTGTGAATGATGATTTAGAATGAATGACTATTAGAGTATATTATTAAGCACTTTATGTTGTCTTTAGTCAGATGCATGTGACAAATTTAATAAATGAGATGGTGTTGCTCCATAAGGATCTTACAGTCTGCTGGAGGAGACGCCACATTTAGGAGAATGGTGGTCAGGAAAGGAGTTTGGGTCTTAAGAGTAATAGGAGTAGTACATGGAGCCATAGAGACAGTTAATTGATTCAGTCTTTCTAGAAATGATCATAACATTGATTTGCTTACTGTTGCCTAAGCTAGAGGTGAAAGAGGATGAGGTGGGGCAGGATTGATGTTTTATGTAGAAGTTGGTATGCATAACCAATGAGTTTCCTTCCAATTCTTCCATTTTAAAATTTTTCACTAATTCAAATGGTCCTTTGTGCTTCCTTTACAAAAACAATTACCAGTTTACCTCACTTTTTATGTATTCCTGAATGTTTGTATGTAAATCAAACCCTTTTTTGGTTTAAAAAAATTGATAACATTTTAGATCCATTAGAGAAAAATTACTTTTTAAAGGCTTCTTATGATTCTGTGTATAATGCATAATCTTTCTCTAATTTATTTTTTATTGGAAACTTGGATTTTCATTTAACACATACTTATATAGCATTTCATGGTTTTTCAAAACACTTTCCTCATAAAAGCACTATTAAATAGATAGTTTAAGCATTTGTATCTCTATCCTTTCCCCGTGAAGAAATTGAAGTGCAGGGGTCATGCAGCGAGGCTGGGAGTCTGAACTGGGAATTGTTCAATGTTCTTGGTATCATATTTTCTTCCATATATTTGCTAAAAGCAAGATTAAATTGCAGTCATAATGAATGGGGTTTTACAACACATACACACATTCATATATAGAATTTGGGTAGATACTTTTAAATGGAAATGTACCACACTGAAAAAAAAATACACTAGTAAAAGGCTTGCAAGTAGAATAAATGTGATTAAAACATTTTTCTCCATAGACACAGCCATTTTGAAAAATACAAAAACTATGTTCCAAATTACTCTTTTAAATTAGAATTCTTGATATAATTTACTTAACTGAATGTATGCTTAAGGTAGAGTCAAGAAACACATTTTGTAAAAGCAGTATAGTTTCCTTTGCTTTCATTCGTTTGTCCTATATACAGATTTTTTTTATCATCAAAATGTATTAAGTGGAGTTTTTATGTTCAATATTCATTTGTATTTGGAAATATTTCTGTACTAGAGAACAACAGGATTGTTTGTTTTTTTACCATGAGCAAAACAGCTTTTATCTGGTATACCAATTTGAAATATATACAAGTAACTCAAATTCTCTAGACATGCCCAGAGATAACATGAAAATGATTTGGAACATTACCAGTGCTCCAACCATGCAATTAGTGTAGCATTTTTTGATTGGTTGTTTTTGTCTTCAAAATAGGCAAGAATGAGCTGTTTCCTCTTTAGGGCTAAGCTCTTTTCTATCATCTTCTGGCTATGCTTCTTTCCCTCTCTGTTAGTCCAGTGTGGACATCATGAACTGAACTAGTAAGAGAAGAAAGACTTGGTTTCCCTCAATTTTATCCTGACTCTGAGAAATGGGCTTCAGAGTGTTTGCTTTGTTATTTATTATTTGCCCTCAGTTTCAGGTATTGGTGGTAATCCAATGATCAAGAGTTCAAGCCAGAGTGGTCTTGGAGCCAATATGGCAGGCTGGATGGTGCAGTCAATCATCTGGGCATGGAAGCTCTGGGAAGCTAGGATGTCTGGGACTCAAGCCATTAGGGAGGAGAAGGTTTGGAATTGAAAGCCAGATTGTACTCTATAAGAACTGAGCTAAATTATGAACTTAATTCCTTTTCCTTTCTCAGAGTCCTAAGTGATATAGGGGAGAAAGATTACTCCCCCCACATGTTGGGGGAGTATGGTCATATATTTTTAATATTATCTTTTATTTATTTATTTGTTGTTTGTCATATTAAAATACTCCGTCAACTCTTCTTCTCCTTCTCCTCCTATTGACAAATAGATATATGCATATATAAAACTATGTCTCGATTATTTCTATTTATCAGTTCTTTCTCTGGAGGTGGACAAACACAAGTCATTCTTTGAATAATATTTTTCTTACTGTATGTTCTCTTAGTTCTTCTTTCACTCTTCATAATTTCATGTAGGTCTTTTCATGTTTTTCCAAAATTAACCTGCTCATCAATATTTATGGTAAATAATATTCCCTCACAGTCATATGTCATTATCTTTTGAAATAAATACTCCTTTGTAAAAGCTTCCGTGCTACAAACATATGTCTAATGTCTGAAACATTGGCTAATGGTGACATTAGTTGGTCATTCTTCTAGACTAATCAAAGCAGCTAGCCATTATTCCATAAAACAGAGATAGCTGGATGATATAAAAGATACTGCACTGGACTTAAGAGTCAATGACGTTTGAGTTCAAATCTAGACTTTGGTACTTAGTAGCTTTGCATTAATTAGATGAGTCACTTAACTTCTGTTTACCTCAGTTTTTTCATCTATAAAATCATGATGATAAGTTTCTACCTTTAGGAGTTGTTGTGAGGCTAAAACAAGATAATATTTATAAAGAACTCTGCAAACCTTAAACTGTTGGGTATAAATGCTAGCTACTATTGTTAATAATGTGGAAATGATCGATTACAAGTAGAAGCTATATAATTGAACAAAAGTCAAGTAAATAATGTCAATATTATTCAGATAAAGAAAAGAAATAGATGCCTTTTGGGACAAGATGTGATAAGACAGAAATTGCAAAACACTTGCAATTAGAATTAAAATCCAAAGTATGACACATGCACATATACTCAGTAGCAATTTGGATGGATAAAATGATTAATAATAATGATTAATTTGCTACTTTTAAAGATAACCTCTGCATTGAAGTTGATCAGGTCAAAGAAATTGGAAAAGGGGGAAAAAGAGGAGCATATCAGAGTACTTGTGGGTATATTTGGTTTCCAATAACATTACCTAGGAATATCAAAATAATATGGAATGCTTCCAGATGGAAAAGAGATAAGGAGATAACATAGTTGGAAGAGGTCCTAAAATAACTTTGTCCATTTCCTTTGTTTTTAAAATGATAAAAACTCAAGTCTGGAGAGATAAAGTGATTTGCTAAATCATATAGCTAGTAGGTATCAGAACAATCATTCCAACCTAGGTATTTTGGCTCTTGAGTTCAGTATTTTTCTCCACTGTACAATGTGGACTCTAGCCAAGATTTAGGACAATTGAATGAGACAAAAAGACAGCCAAATATATCCCAGTTCACATAGCACATGAAAGACCTCTTTCACAAAATCTTTGTGAATGACCATTTCCACTTTATAGAAAAAGACTCTCAGAAAGGTCAACTTGCTCAGGGCCAGAAAGTTACTAAATGTTACAACTGAACCTTAAACTCAAGCTTTCTAAGTTCAGAACTGGGCAGATTGGGAGCGGGGAGTGCCAGTGGTTTATCTCTACCCCACAGAATAGCTACCTTTCAGTGCTACCCTTGGAAATAACTCTTCAGTCCAGGTTGAATTATTTTGTTTCTGAGACTCAAGACAGTCCATTGACTTTAGGAGGAAAAAAATTCATTTAAGTAATCATTTCTCAGGCATTAAATAGTACTCATGCACCCTGAAAGGAGCAATCATTTATGTCCCCAGTGAATGCATAAAAATTTTAATTTTTCTATATTCCTAATGGCACATATAGATTTAGAGCAGAAATTCTTAACCTAAGGTCCCCTCTCTCTCAAACTACATTATATTTAACTACTTCATATTTATTCATTTTGTATACTCACATATATGATTTCTTTTTGCCTTTCTCATTAGAATGAAATACCCTTGCAAGGTGGAGGGAGGGTTGTGTCTTTTTTTTTTTTTGGCATTTGTGTTCCTAATGCCTATCACAGTGCTTGCTTATTAATTGATAAATATACATACGAGTGTCCCAGAATATACATATATGAATGCGTTTTAACCCTTAAAAACTCTAATTATTTTAATTTATTTTAAGCATAAATATAATATATTGTAAGTAAATAATAATAAAAATACTTTAGGATATATTATGATAATAAAAAGATCACTAGATCAGAGAGTCAGGCTGCTAGATCTGGTATAGTTTTGTCATTTAGCATCTAATTTGTCTCAACTTCACCATTTTATCTTCGTCTGTAAAATGAGATATTGTCCACAGGATTTCTAAAGCCCCTTCCAGTTGTGGCATTCTTTTAAACTAAGCTATCTAGAAAGAACTATGTGTTTTATCAGCCTTCACCAAGGAAGTTATAATAAACACTCATACATGCATGAATATAGAGAACGGCATAAAAACAGCTCAGTCTTGATGTTGCTATAGTGACTTCAAGGACACAGCTGTAGGGAGGTCCACAATCACATCTGTATGAGCAAAATGCTTCAATATCATTAGATTTTACTTTGAAGACATCTAATTAAGTCTGAAGCCTCTTGGAGGAAAAACACAAATAAAGATATCTGGTTACTGTCAAGAGAGTGCAGAATCTCTAATTGTTTCTCATGAAAGATGGGGGAAAAAACCTAAACATTCCAAATTTTGCCTCATTGTACAACATTAGAATATTTTGTGTTCGTATTTTTTACCTCTGCTTATGAAATTAGGCAAAGGAAGAAAGAATAATGAAAGTCTAGATAGGGTAAAAGAATTCCAAGGGCAGAAATTAATCATTCTCATTCCCTTTCTAATCAGATTTTAAAAAAAAATTATTTTGGTTTCCTTTTATTGCAAGAAGAAAAAAATGTTTTGATTGAAAACTAGCTACTTTACCTGCAAATTACATAAACAAAATCAGAGGTGGGCAGTTCTTTTAAACTTTTGACCTTTTTGTTTATATTTTTCCTTTGTATAGCAAACCTTGGAAAAATTGAAATGCTTAGATAAAAGGGTTATTCCACTTGGTTGAATTATTTGTATAGCCAAGGACTAATCAGAAAATGCTATTTTTTTCATTTCAACCTTAAAAACTTCTAAATTATATTAATTTACTTAGTGTATATAATTAAGCAATCATAATTGAATTTTTCCTTGAAGCTTGGGATCTTTTTTATTTTTTATTTAGAAAATTTTTCCATGTTACATGATTCATGAATCCCCTCTTCCCCTCTGCTAAAGCTTGGGGATCTTGAATAGCATCAGCATTGTCATTTGGTCTCATCAGTTTGGACTAAAGGTGTAGATTTAGACATTAAGTCAATAACCACTTACTGAGGCTCAGAACTAGACAGTGAAAATACAAACAAAATTGGAAAGAAAGTCCTTACCCTTCAGGAACTTATATTCAAATGGGGAAAGAAAACACCTAACCAGAAACTGAAAATCTGTTAGTATGAGAGGGTGAATGTGGAAGCAAAGTGGAGGAAGTCCAGGGAGCCAGGAACAGAGCTCAGTAAGGAAGGAAGGCATGGCTGACCTAGACATTTCCCTTAAAAAGGAAATTCTGAGAGGAATTGATCTATCAGAGGAAGGGATCATAGGGTAATTTCAGTGTGAGAGAACTGCTATGGTATGTGGAGAAAGTCCAATGAGTCAGGAGTGGAGTCCAGAGAAGAATGAAGACATGACCACTTTGGGCACTTTCCATAAGATGGAGATGCTGAGAGAAAATGACTACAGACTCAAAGAAGGGAAGAGAAGAAATCAATTTCCTCATTTTATTGATGGAGGACCCTGGACCAGGGAGGTAAAATGTTTTGCCACACAAGTAGTGAGCACTGGAGGCAGATTTGAACCCAGATCCTATGACTCCATATTTAGTGCACTCTTTTGTGCCATGATGCTTTGATATTATAGCATATCCTGGAGGCTTTGCTTGTTCATCTAAAATCCCAGATATCAGATTGATTTCTTGTTAATAGCTTCTTGAAAGTCATTCTTAAAATGGAGTGTATACTAACAAAGATAACTCTGCTCCCAAAGCTAGGTATCTGCTCTTTCCTTATGTATGAAATCCCCTGGGGGAATGGGCTAAAAAAAAAAAAAGAAAAGAAAAGAAAAGAAATAAAACGGAGGGCAGAAAAAGTTTGGGGTGAACTGAAGTCACCCTTGATCCTTTATTGTGACTCTTTTCATCTTTGGTGATTTCTGGGAGAGGCACCCTCTGACAATATATTGATTTCTTTTTAATTTAAAATTTTTATTTTTTCCAGATTACAGGTTGATATAATTTTTTTAAACCCTTGCCTTCCGTCTTGGAGTCAATACTGTGTATTGGCTCCAAGGCAGAAGAGTGGTAAGGGTAGGCAATGGGGGTCAAGTGACTTGCCCAGGGTCACACAGCTGAGAAGGGGCCGAGGCCAGATTTGAACCTAGGACCTCCCGTCTCTAGGCCTGACTCTCATTCCACTGAGCTACCCAGCTGACCCCTTGATATAATTTTTAACATTTGTTTTCTGACATTTTGTAATCCATGTTCTCTCACTCTTTTCCTCCTCCCCAAGAAGGCAGGTAATATGATATAATATGATATGGGTTGTACACATATTTTCATATAATAAATATAGCTCATGAGTCAGGCAGTTTATTACTCACCAGCATGGAAACATATTCTCTAGTTTGACAGTTCCATGGGTGCACAGCATGGGCTCATCTATAAGGTAGGATGTGTGTCTTCATTGAGAGTCTAGATCTCTGCCCTTCTATCTGATTGTTGTTGTTCTGAATATTCACAGGGACTGAATGGGAAGGGAACTAAGAGAAGATCAATTAGCATGTTGTCTAGTCTTTCACTCCATCCCTTCACCTTATTGGCCTCCAAAGCATTGTGATTAGTAGTTTTTGCTAGCTTTGCAGACATGGATTGGATGGAAGTTTGCTAAATTGATTCCTATCAAAAGAGTCCTACATTCCTTTCCTAAATGAAATTAATTAAACCAATATTAGGTACATGAAAACTTCCCTCTACATGGGTGGGTAAATCAATGGCCAAACATGGAGTTTTTTTCCTGAAAATTAGGATCTAGCAACAGATGAATCTTTATAATAATCTCACTTCTCTTCCCTACCAGAAAGTCAGTCTTTCGAGAATGTTTCCAATGATATTTTGTTTTGTTTTGTTTTGTTTTAAACCCTTACCTGTGTACTGTGTATTGATTCCAAGGCAGAAGAGTGGCCAGGGCTAGGCAATGGGAGTTCAGTGACCTTCTCAGGGTTACACAGGTAGGAAGTGACTGAGATCTAATTTGAACCCAGGATCTCTTTGTCTCTAGACCTGACTCTCAATCCACTGAGCCATCTAGCTTTCTCCACACTATTCCCTGATAAGCTTTCAAAAATTAATTTCTATTCAATGGCAAATGAGAAACCAATTTTCCCAGGAGAGATTGATCTTGTTTTTCACTTCATTCTTTCTTTACTTTTGCTTGTTTTCAGGATTGATTCAAAATAACACTACAATAATTCTGTAAATGTAATGCTAAAAATTCATTAAGAACAAACACCTTTTATGTTATTTTATGCTTATTATTTAGAGAAAGGAGAAGTAACACACAGACATTAAATCG